>NW_027493612.1:0-340945 GCF_021521415.1 Bidens hawaiensis
TGCAATTTTATATTATACAGGTGCAAAATAGGAAAACGGACGAAAAACAGGGGGTGCTCTGTCAAAATTTCGTTAACCCGTAGGGAAGTACCTATCCATTTTACCCACCATACTTCATTAGAATTTTAATCTTCTTATGGATATTTTCTCATAGAGGACAATTTGATATTAAAGTGTGGGGAGGGGAATTACTTGACCATTTGCTTAATCAACTAGTTATAAAATTCTCTATTAAATCATAATTTTTTTTGTAGCAAACAAAAACCATTTTTCATAATTATAACAAAAGAAAGTCTAGGAAATTTTTTTGCAAATAACCAAACTAAAATCTATTATAACCAAAACGTGAAAAGATAAAAAGAAGTTTTGTAATATTGGGAATAAATTTATGCAATATATGACATTTATGCCCAATTCCTCCGTTACTATGAGATAAACCTCATGCCATAAATATTTTTTTGGAACCTTTGAGTGAGTCATATGTTTCGTGTGAATTAGAACTTGTCACAAGTAGTCATTTCAAGACAGCATGAAGCGTTATATAAGGAAGAAGGTAATATTAGGCTCAAAGTAGAAAAAGTCAAACTCAGTCTCAACATGAATATACCGAACTAATGAGGGTGGGGGCTATTAGGCTCAAAGTCGAACGATCCATTAGAGTTGGGAGGTTTGTTCAGAGCAGGATTGAGGAAGAACTGATTAACAACCTCGACAAAACTTGTATTGACGATCTGACCTTAAAAGAGTCACTAGGTTTGTTTTAAAAAATCGCAAATTGGAGAAAAAGAAGCTGACCATTAAAGACATCTTAAGATTCCCGACAATCAGCAGAAGTTGTATTTACCATCCTCATTAACCTAAACCCTTGAACCTCCACAAAATACCCCATCCCGGTCCAGACAAAACCAACTCGAATTACCTTCTGATCTATGCGACCCTTCACAAAGGTGGAAATTTGAAATTGTTACTAGCTTATTTTTCTCAGGTCACATTCTGACTAAGAGTGTTCACATAGATACATCACAGGTATGAATAGATATATAAACCGAGTTTGAGTGAACATTATGAGAACGTGACATTTTGCATAAACAGAAGCTCATAAAAACAAATCATCTTTTATATATCACTACATATATTCCTATGATTTAAGGTTGGTTATTTTGTTTCCATTTTCTTAGAACTCTTTTGGGGATATTTTAAGTTATGGTCCTAACTTGCTTTTTTAGAGAATATTTATAAATATTAAGGAAAAGAAAGGTTCAAGTGTGGGGATGTTTGATGTATATATAAAATTATACATCTTTTCAACATCAAATAACCTCTAAAAAATGCAACTTATATCAAATAAACTAGCTCAGAATGCTACTTATCACACTAAAATGCAATTTCAGGTAAACCCAAACCTTAAACGAAGAAACAAGTGAAAAGACGAAGTAAAACAAAAGAAAACCCAAGAAAAACCAGTACCACGCCCCCATGCTTTTGAACACAAGAAAAGATAAAAATCTACAAGAAAAGACAAATACTAGATACAAAATCACGAGGCCGTGCCTAATCAACCATGGGGCCGTGGTCACCTTCAGATAAGACAAAATGGAATTAAGCACATGTCACTAAAAATCATGGGGCCGTGCCACAAAAGCACGCCCCCATGGTGAGTCATCATGTACAATCTGACAACATGCAAACTGGACACCTGGACACGGGGTTGTGCCCCATGAAGCACGGGGCCGTGCCCCTCTCTCCAGACAGCCTATAAATAGAGGCTTAAGTTTCACTTATTTAGTGTGCTTGAAGAAAATCTCTAAACGGGTTTCTCTTATAAAAACACCCACATACACTCATATTGAAGATCTTGTGAGGAGTTTGAAGGCTTGGAGGCATCATCCTCATCCATCATCATCAACATCACCATAATCCATCATCGTTAAGAAGGGAGATTCATCCATATTTGGTTAGATTGTTCTAGTTTAATCATGTGTTTGTTATCAACATCTCTTTTTATGTTCATAACAATGCTCATTATGAGCTAAACTCCACTTACCATCTATAATCTATGAAGAAGCTTTGTTTTACTTAATGATTATGTGAAACATGTGGTTTACTTGAGATTGGTTCGTCAACTTGACCTGATTCGTTGACTCAGTTCGTTAGTGATTCGTTATCACTTCGTTATAAACTAATTCGTGTGGTAGTGTTCCTTCAGTTCGTTATATTTCTTGTTCACGGTTCGTTATAAATTTTTAAAATTCAGTCCTTGAAGTTTGAATTATTGTTAAATTTGAACTAGTTATTTACAATGACTGGTTTGTATGCATTAGCTTCTCAAAACATACTCATGCAACAAATGTTACAATTGGATACGGAAATTGGATCTCATTCCAAATGTCCACGACTAATGAAATTCAGTGACTTTGCAAAATGGGAACCTCGTTTTCGTACTCATCTTGGTTCTGTTCATCCTGATTGTACCTATTGTCTTGATGAAGTGTACACTGTACCTATGATTGGTGATGACACTACTGGTTTTACTCCTAAGGCTATTTCACAATATTCTCAAGAGGAAAAGAGGCTTTGGAGATCGAACCAAAAGCGTATTCGACTCTTACTATGGCAATACGCGATAATATATTCCATCAGGTTGGAAGCATCTAGATTAGTGCTTCTTTGTTTCAACACATCCGAATGAGAAGCATGGGTAATATAGCGGAAAGTAAGAAAGTAATGTTAAAGTTTCAATTCAGAAATTTTAACTTACTCAAAGTTGAAATTGTTGAAGAATGACAACTCGTTTCAATCATTTAATTGCTTAAATAGACAAGTTAAAGATTGAACCTTCTGAATCATACAAGATAGATACGATTAAGGGTGCTTTACCTAGTTCATACTCAACATTTTTGATGGTGTTGAAAGAGAATAATTATTTCAATAATGAAGATTTGACTGCTTCTGAGTTTATGCAAAATATTGAAGCTCGGAAATATGATCTAAAGTGTCAAAAGTCATCTAAGGAAAGTCAAGATCCAGCTTTTTATGGTGGAAGTATGCCTTTAAGTTCAACAATATCTCCTATCACTACATTTCTCACTCATAATGCAAATGAAAATGCTACAACAATTTATAGTGATCCACGTGCATGCTTTTTGACTTATGGGAGTTCTGGGTCGTCTGGTGCTTCTGTTTCTTTTGGAGGTTCTGGAACCTCAGCTACTGCAAATCAATTCTCAGCACCACCTAATATGAACATGAAAGAGGCTGAACAAAATTTTGCCTTTTAGTGTGCCTTCATGACTTCTTATGAGAATTTGGTTGGTAGTAAAATTGCCACAAGTGAGTTAACTGATGAAGATTATGACCAAATCGATCCTGATGATTTGGAGCTCATGGATTTAAAATGGAATATGCAAATGATAGTAAGAAAAGTGAAGAAATTCATGCAAAGAACTAGCAAAGATCTTCCATCATTGAACAAGAAGGGTGGTTTTGATAAGCTGAAAGTTAAGTGCTTTAACTGTCAAGAGTTTGGACACTTTGCCAAAGAATGTGACAAACCAAATAAGGAGTATACTGGTCCTCGTAGTCAAGATAGAAGCTCTTTTGTGAAAAGGGGTAATGATGCTGATATGTCTTCTGGAAAGAAACCATCGGCTTCTGAAACACAAGCATTGCTGACTGCTGATGGAACTGATTGGTCACAAAGGTTGTTGTGCAATGACAATCAAGAAAACTTGGTTATGTTCGAGTCAACTGAGAATTTCCAAGATGCAAGTGGGAGTGAGTTAACTTCGGACAATGATACAGAGTCTGATTCTGATGACTCATGTGAGAAGCAACCAACTGTTTGCTTGCATGGCCAAAATTAAGGAGGTTAGTTCTTCTGTTTCTTGTGTTGACTTTGAGAAATATAAGCCTAAGTTAGAATCATTGAAAAATCATAATGATTGTTTAGTGAAAGAAATTGCTTCACTTAAGGATACTTATAGACAATATTTAGAATCTCAAATGAGATCTAGGAAGAAAATTGAAGCATTGTCTGTTAGTAATTAGGATCTTAAAGTTGAGTTATCAGTCAAAATGACAATCAACGATCAAAAATTTCAAGAAATCTTGAAACATCGTTCTAAGATAACTGAGCTTGAAAATAAGGTTCTTGAGTTGAAAAAAAATTAGGTAAATTTAGAAATTCATCATTTTAACTAAATGAAGTTATTGAAGTATCAAGTAAGCAAAAAGATTTAAAGAAAGGTGTGGGATTTTTTGAAGTACCACCACTATTTCACAATGATTACACAGTAAATCCTTTTGCTGGAAATGAAGAAACTGTTGTTAATGAACCAGTTGTTGACACAATTCTTAAAAGTTCTAAAAATGACAATGTGAATGCTCAAGTTTCATCACAAAAACCTCATATTCAAAGCAAAAAGGTCTTTGTTGAAACTAATGTTGAAAAAGTACTTGTTAAGGATGTATTTGAACCGGAAGTTATACACAACAATTAGGACATTCCACGTTCAAATCACATCTTTTGTGAACCTCGTTAATTTAAGGAGTCTGTGTATGGTTCAAATACAACTCAAGTGAAAAAGGAGGAACAAGTGAAGGTTAAACTGGTGAAGGCCAAGAAATCAGAAAAACCTAAAATTTTTTATGAAGATTTAATGCGTTTTATCAATCCTGTCGCTTCAAAGCCATCAACTGGTCGTGTGTTTAAGCTTAAAGGAATAAGAACAATGTTCACTAAGAAAGACATTCCACTCGATATCATCAAACCCGAATTGATTGAAAGTGACTTTCACATTGAAACCTCTAAAGTACAAGACCTTGAAGACAAGTTTGTGAAATCTAAGACATCAAAAGTGGTCGACCCGTTGATAAAACCAAAAGTTTGTTAAAATCTGCTAAAAAAGTTCAGTTTGTAAACTCAAATGGAACTGATTCTTTACAAAGCTTTTCAAATTGCTCGAATTTGGATTTTTATATGAAACAAAAATCTGTAACTTTTGATGACTTGGATAAGGGTCCAATTGCTGGAGTTTAGTATCAACCTTCAACTGCATATATTTCTGCTAAACCATCACATGAACGTGTTGACATGAGAACATGCTTTCTCTGTGGTGAACACGGTCATGTTTTTAGAAACTGTGGATTGAAGAAATCTCAACGTCTTCATCCATTCATCAAGGAACAATCCAAGCCCGTTCATTTAATCAAGGAGATTTTGAGACGACCAACATAGTTTGATGATGAAACTCACATTATGTTTTCTGATGTGAATCCACGAAAGGTGATTTATGTTAATGAGAATGTAAGTTATGATAGGCCCAAATTTGTACCCACTGAACCGATTTGCAAAAATGTGAACAAGAATATTGTTCAAGCTGCTTACATATGATGAAAGTAAAAAAGACCTGTGACATACTCACAAGTAGCTAAACAGCATTCATATTCACTTAATTTTAAGCTTCCAAGAGACACTCAAGAGGTGCCCAAGACTGGGGCATGGGCTGCCTTTTTGAACTGATAATTTCCTTTTCATGTGTAGGGGTCATCCAAGACTATTTCTAATGAGAACTGGATAATGGACAGTGGATGTTCTCGTCATATTACTGGCAATCCTGATCTCTTAACAAATCTTAGAAATATTCAAGGAGGGTATGTTGCTTTTGCTGGGAATTTTGGGGGCATGATAACGCAAGAAGGTGAAGTTTCAAATGGGCATATCACGTTTGAAAAAGTCAACTATTGTGATAAGGTTGATCATAATTTATTTAGTGTGTCACAAATTTGTGATAAGAAATACACTACCGTATTTAATGATAAAGAATGTCTGATTCTGAAATTGGGATACGTCATTACCGAAGACATGGTTTTCATGCGATCCCCTCGATCGAATGATATTTATGTGTTAAACATGTCTTCTAAAGTATCAACTTCTGTGGAAACGTGCTTTGTTTCTAAGGCAACTGAAAAGGACACGATTCTCTGGAATAGAAGGATGGGTCATATCCATGGTAGGAAGATGAATTATTTAATGGCTAATGACTTGGTCGAAGGTGTTTCCTATAAACATTTTAAATCATCCGACCACTTTGTTGCTTGCAGAAAGGGCAAACAGAAAAAGAAGTCACACCCATCTAAGTTAATAAATACCATTGACACTCCATTAGAACGACTTCATATGGATTTGTTCGGTCCTGAGAATCGCTGTGGATTGGTATTGTTTATTGTCACTGATGATTATTCAAGATATTCATGGGTTTTATTTATGAGTTCAAAAGATCAGACACCCATTCTGGATCAAAACTAAATCACTAAGATCGAATCACTATACAAACTGAAAGTGAGACGTATTCGAAGTGATAATGGTATGGAGTTTAGAAACAATGTGTTGGATTTCTTTTGTGTTCAAAAGGGAATTCATCGTGAGTATAGTGCTCCTTATGTACCACAACAGAATGGGGTGGCTGAAAGGAAAAAAACAGAACATTGATCGAAGCAGCAAGAACTATGCTTGCAGATTCTATGCTTCCTGTTCAATTCTGGAACGAGGCTGTGAATACTGCCTAATATACGCTCAATCGTGTTTTGACTGTGAAGAAGCTTCAAAAGACGAGTTATGAGCTTCTAAACAAGAGAAAACCTAATTTAAAGTACTTGGAACCATTTGGTTGTCCTTGTACTATGTTGAACAAAGATGTGGGAAAATTAGAAGAAAAAGCTATTGAAGGTTATTTCTTGGGTTACGCATCACCTAAGAATAGATTATTTAACTTTACCTCAGGTTGTGTAGAGGAGTGGTACCATGTTGATTGTCAAATGTACATCACATCTTCCCAAGGAAAAGGTCCTGATTGGATGTTTGATTATGAGAGTTTATTTAATTCTTTTACTCAAATGGAGGATCAACCAGATGAAGATTTGGTTCGTGAGTATTTAGAAGATCAATTATTACCTCCAAGATCTTCTAGTTTTTTTTATGTTGACACTTCACAAGATGATCTTCCTGATACATCTGATGTGATTTCGATTTCATCTGATGATGGTCATTTTGTTGATTCTTCCTCGGCTCCATTTCCTGAAACACATGAGATTGGTGAATCGTCTCATGATGCTGAGGAGAATCTCACTAATTTAGCAGAAAATATTGTTGTTCCTGAGAATCCCACTCTTACTATTCATAATTATCATCCAAAAGGACAACATCATTGGGGAACTTGATGTGGGTGTGCAAACACGTCATCAAGTTGCTACCTCGAGTGAGAAAAATGTATTGTGTGCTTATGCGGATTTACATTCTTCTGGAATTGTAAATCTTGCCAAATACACTTGAATTCTATCCCAAGTAGAGCCAACAATGACTCGTATGGAACTTGAAGATCCTTCTAGGGTAGAAGCAATGCAAGAGGAATTGCAATAGTTTAACCGACTGGGTGTATGGGATCTTATAGATAAGCCTGCTAGAGTCAAGAAGCCTATTCCGACTAAGTGGGTATTTAAATGTAAAAAGGAAGATTATGGGTGATCGTGAGAAACAAAGAACGGCTAGTGGTGCAAGGTTTCCATCAGCAAGAGGGTATAGACTACACTGAGGTATATGCTCCGGTTGCAAGATTGGAAGCTATACGAATCTTTATGGCTTATGCGTCTTACAATAATATTAAAGTTTATCAAATGGATGTGAAAAGTGCTTTTCACAACGGCAAATTACATGAGGAAGTGTTTGTTTTACAGCCTCCTGGCTTTGAAGTCCCTGATTATCCGGACCGAGTTAACCGCTTAACCAAGGCCCTATATGATCTATATCAAGCCCCGAGAGCTTGGTATGGTACGCTTGCCGACCATCTGACTGATAACGGCTTCAAGCGAGGGACTATCGGCTGCACTTTATTTTATTAGAATATTGGTGACGAACTTCTCGTTCAGATATATGTCGACGACATTATCTTTGGGTCAACAAATGACAAGTTATGTAAGGAGTTCTAGAAGTCAATGCAAACAAAGTTCGAAATGAGCTCGATGGGAGAGATAAACTTCTTTTTAGGGTTGCAGGTTCATCAGTCTGCGAAAGGAATCTTTATTCACCAGACTAAGTACGTGAACGATATCTTGAGCCAATTCAAGATAACTACTGGAAAAATCCCTTCAACTCCTCTCCCCGTGGGTCACAATTTATCACCGGATGAATTGGAGGATACCGTTGATTCTACCATTTATCGAGCTATGATTGGTTCTTTAATGTATCTTACTACTTCTCGACCTGACATACTGCTTCTCGGAGAGATGGTTTTATATTCAAAAGAGAAGATCGGTATGAGTTGTGTACATCGTTTGTACAATATGCCAATCCCTATACATATATGGTTCGAAGGGAATCTTCTTCCCTTGATCGTTATCTAGTGATACACCCTATTACCCAGCGGTTCTTCCCTTGTCCCTTGACTTGAGCTGGCTCCCCTCTTTTATCCACTAGATGCTTCTCTTATGTCTCAGACGGACGTCATCCTGCCTTGATGCCTCTGACTAAACTGAAACCCGCCAGTAGTTGACTTGTCTTTTTGTCTTAGGGGAGCTTTGGGCTGGGTTTGCTTTCTTGGGTCTCAAATGGGCTGGATCCAATATAATCTCTTCAAGTCCCCTAGTCTCTTACTCATGTTATTTATGACATGAGCGATAGACTCATTTCTTGCCTTACGAATTCCTTCTTTCTTAGTCGTCACATTCGTTGGGCCTCTGGGTTACTGCTTAGTATAAGATGGGTCTCTCATGGGTGTACAGTTGTTGCCGGCCCAACTTGGTTGATTTCGAAGGCGGTAAAAGATGTGGTGGGGATTGAATTACACGCCTTTTCACGCAGTGATTATTATTCACCTCCCTGACGTCCCATCTCATAAATTACTCCTTTCATCTTACCTTTCTCTCTCACACTATTCAGGCGACCCTTCTTTTCCCTCTCTGGCCTTCACTCTTCCATCAGGTCAGTGTTCTTTTCCTTCGATACTCTTTTCTTTTCTCCTTCACCATGAGCCGTGAAGGTTTTTCTTCGACAACCTCCATCTTAACCCAGGACCAGATGCTCCAGATATGCGCTTGTTACTGAGTACCTTTATCTTTATCACCTGTTTTACCTAAACCTCACGAGACGGAACTTAGTCGTCCCGAATTGCTCACACTGTATACCAAAACCCTAGAATGCGCTATCATTCGCTATCCCTTGAAGGAAATCCAGTTAGCTTTGTTGAAATTTCATAAGTTAAGATTCGATCAGGTTCACCCCTTAGGTTTTTTGCGTGTGACCCACTTTGAAATTGCTTGTCGCGCTATGGAGGGTTTCGCAACCGTGCCTCTGTTTCGTCGACTTTACCGTTTGAAGGTGGATGGCGATTGGTTTACCTTTGAACGCCGTCCTGCGAACAAACATCCCCCATGCTGTTCAAAGATGCCTACTGGGTTTAACCCTAAGGAATGGAAGAATAATTTTTTCTTCGTGTCCCTTAACTTTGCTCCAGGCTTCCGTACCCGACGACTCACGGATTCTCTTATTCATGACACATATCCTCGACCTCCAATTCCTCAAGATGATTTATACAAGTTGTTGATTAGCAACCCCACTGAAGCCATGACTTATCCGAACCCATGTTGTGTATGGTTGGACTAAGCCGGATATGGTCAGACCCTTCTACTCGTCCAGCCATATTCGACGGCGACCGAGGTTTTCGACCTCTTGTTTTTTCTTTATGCTTGCTTTTTTACCATTCTGATATCCCTAACTTGTTATTCCTTTGTGCAGAAATGAGTTTAAAAGAGACTTTTTTGAAAGGCCCTTTGAAGGCTGCCTCTTTCGTGTCCGTCCCCGTGACTCCTCCAGCTAGTTCGGAGACCGAATCAACCTCCCCAGGTCGTCTTACTTCCGGTATCCACATTGATGCGTCAGACGCCCCTAAATGGAAAAAGGCTTTGGCTAACGTTTATGGGGCCTCTATGAAACACCGTTTGAGGAATTCAAAGCGACCTTATCTGTGCCAATCCTCTTCGTCTCACCAGTAACCCCTTCTGTCGAGCCTATCAATTTAGAAGACGATTTCGAGTTTCCAGTGGTAACTCCTGCTGATATGGATGCATCCATTGGGTAAGATCAAGCTCAATTCGATTCCCCTGATGAACATCTTGAAGGGTCTGTACCTGTTCCTCAAATTTCACCTGTTCGGAATACGGAGAGGCCGGACAATGGTCTTGTGTTCGTCCCTTCCTAGGATTTGAATGTTGGGGCATATGTCATGACACCTCTGCAAGCGCACAAATTCCTTTCCTGTGCCATCCCTCCCGTTGATGTGACCAACATTCGAGCTTTGGACCGGGATCATTTGGTTGGTGATTTTGGTACTCACTTATATAGAGCCTTGGCCCTCGGGGCGGCCACTCGTCAAGCTGTTATCGATGATAGCTAGATGTTGCTACAACTAAAGGAAGAGGTTTCAAGGTTTGAACAGTTGAACGAGAAGAATCACGGGAAAATTGAACGTCTGAGACAGTAAGTGCTTCTGGCTCAGGAAGAGTCTCTAGGTGTGCCTGACTTGAAGGCGGAATTGAAGAAGGCTCAGGACGAAGCTGCCCGGTTGGGTGTGGAACTATCAAAAGCCTGCTTGGAGCAAGAGAAGGTTTTAGGAGGATTCTTCTCTTCTTCCTTTCTTGTATCTTTATCTCCGTTCATAGGACTTATCTGTTTTTCTTGTTCCTTTTGTTGCTAGGTGGAAGCTAGTTTAAAGATGGTGTGTGAGGAAAACGAGAGGTTAAAGAGCGAGGTCGATGCGAATCGTGTTCACAAAGATCGGTGGATGGGGGAGTTCCAGGAGAGGTATGAGAAGATGGAGGCTCACAAAGATAAGTTGATCGGGGAGCTCCAGGAGAAGAATGAGAAGATGGAGGAGGCGTTCAAAGGTCTCAGGCTGATCGGGCATGGATGGTGTCGGAGGGGTTCAAGCTGGTCTTTGGACGGGCTCGGTCTTGCCGTGAGACTTGTTTGGTTAGAGATGCTATGACCTGTGCTGTTTTTTCTTCCGGATATCAAAGTGGTTTAAGAGAAGGTTATGAATTCCAAGCTCAAGGTATTCCTCTTGTCGAAACGCCCACCTATTCTGAGACCATGGAGGCGGAGGCTGAAGCAGCTTTTGGCACCTATGTTGCTTACAAACCTCCGTTTTTAGAGCAGCTTTCAGCCGTTCCTGACATATCGGTGGAGGAGATTCAGGCCATGTCCTCGGTAGTTGACCCCCTCACTCCTTCTCCCTAAGGATGATCAGGAGACTTGTTGGATTGCTGTGTCTTTTAACGAACTCTCTTTGCTTTTGCTGCTTTCTTTTACTTGTTATTTGTAAGAACTTTCGTATGTGTTAGCCCCCTAGGGGTCTTATGTTTGATGTAACTGGTTGTTTTCCCCCTTTAGGGGTTGGACTTGTTTACCACTAAGGTGGTTTGGTAGTTTTATTCATTCGAACCGTGCCATTTTTAGGATTATATTCGGTTTTGTTTGTAATCCCACTTGATTGTTTAGGGTCGTTTGATCAGTTGGTTTCATTAGATAAGTTTTTTGGTTAACCATGTAACCTACCAGCGAGGCCTCCCTCCCATATTTTCGTGACAAAGGGGTGTTTGCTAATTTTCGTTTAGCAATTGTCTCGGAGACAGGTTCTTTGGTCAGGTTTCACGGAGAAAACACGAAGGACATTTACTTCAATGTTAAGTTTTAAATTGCGTTGCGTAGGCTTATTACAAAAAAGTAAAGCATTAACGCCCTATTACATGGATTCCCTCTTGGAGAGGTATTTGTTAGAATGCGACATAGTCATCCAAAGGAGTGCATTTAGATATCACAAAAACGTTATTGAGAATTTCTCCGCCTTTTCTCCTTTCTTCTCTCCCTTGACCGGGACTCTCACGCGTAGTACTTTCTTATTTGCATGGCATTCCATGTACGGGGTACTTCTTCTCCCGTATGGTATGCCAGCTTGTAGGATCCTTTCTCTCATGCCCAAGTGACTTGATAGGGCCCTTCCCATCGGGGTCCTAACTTCCCCTGATTTTCTTGTCGACTGGCCTCATTTTCTCGCAGTACTAGATCCCCTATTTTAAATTTCACTTCCCTCACCTTCGCATTATAGTACCTTTCCATGGCCTTTTTGTATTCGACTTCTCGCCGTGCTGCTGCCTCTCTTCTTTCTTCAGCGAAATTCAAATTTAGCCTGAGGTCGTCCTCATTCTCTCCTTCGCTCAGGCGTGTCCGATGTGTGGGTACATTTATTTCTACCCGTATCTTCGCTTCGGTACCGTAAGTTAAGCTAATAGGGGTCTCCCCATGGCTAACCTTCGGCATGGTTCGATGGGCCCACAAAACGTGTGGCAGCTCTTCGACCCAGGAACCCCTCTCTCTTCCCAGACGGCTAGAGATACCCTCCACGATGCTTCTATTAGCTCTTTCTACTTTCCCATTCGCCTGGGGATGTGCGACTGATGTGAAAACCTGCTTGATGTGTAGCTCTTCACACCATTCTCGAAAGATTCCTCCCTCGAATTGTTTCCCATTGTAACTCACAATGGTGTGGGGTATTCCGAAGCGGCACACAATGTTCTCCCATACAAATTTTTTGACCTGTAGCCCTGTGATCGTGGCCAAGGGCTTCCCTCGACCCACTTAGAGAAGTAGTCGATAGCCACTATGAGGAATTTAGCCTTACCCGATCCCTCCGGGAACGGACCAACAATGTCGATGCCCCATTTTCGGAAGGGCCAGGAAGAACTAACCGGTACTAAGTTGAGCTTTGGCTTTCTCGTTACGGGGGCATAAATCTGGCAGCTGTCACACTTCCGGATTTCTCGCAAAGCACTCAAAAACATGGCTGGCTAGTAATAACCAGCTCGCATGGCCCGGGCGGCAACCATTTTAGCTCCCATGTGCATCCCACATATCCCTTCGTGGATTTCCCGGATGATGTACTCCGCCTCTTCGTAATCAATGCATTTCAAGGACGGACCCAAGTAAGACTTCCTGTAAAGGGCACCGTTTATCATCTCGTATTGCATTGCCTTAATCTCAGTCTCCGGGCCTCTTGTTTCCCCTCATGAACGATCCCTTCTTGCAAATATAGGATGATGGGGTTCATCCAACTGTATCTAGGTGTTTCAACGTTCCCGACATTTTTCTCCAAGATGGATGGCTGTCCCAGGGTTTCCACCCGGACTTCCTTTTCCAGGTGATCAAAAGCTACAGAGGCTAACTTACTGAGTGCATCAGCTTTCTTATTTTGGCCTCGAGGAATATGTATCACCTTTGCTTCTTGGAAACCTTGCAGTAATTCTTTCGTCTTTTTGAGATACTCTATCATCTTGTGATCTTTCGCCTCATAGTCCCCATTGACTTGATTGGCTACCAACAACGAATCCACATGGGCTTGGATGCGTTTAACCTTCATTTTATGTGCCACACGGAGGCCAGCAAGCAAAGCTTCGTACTCAGCTTCGTTGTTGGTGCTAGCAAAACCCAATCGCATGGCATACGTGAACTCAGTCCCCTACAGGCTGACCAATATCAGACCTGCTCCGCTTCCATATTCATTGGAAGGCCCATCCGTATGTAAGTTCTAGATTGGCTCCTTTTGGTCCGTCATGTTTTTTCCCTCGGTATTTCCCTGGGAGGGAGCTTTCTCGCTTCCCTCTGATGTTTCCTGGGGAAGAACCTCCTCAATTTCCGACGCCGGAGCCTCGGTGAGGAAATCAACTATCAATTGCCCTTTGAAGGAAGTTCTTGGCTTATATTCGATGGAGTATTCTCCCAGCTCTATGGCCCACTTGGCTAACATGTCGGATATCTCCGGTTTCATTAATATCCGTTGAAGGGGCTTGTCGGTCAACACTTGGACGTCATGTGCCTGGAAATACCTCCTTAGCTTTCTGGCTGTGTAGACCAATGACAATACCAGCTTCTCAATTGGGGAATATCTCTCTTCCAGACCCTTCAAGGTTCGACTCACAAAGTATATGGGGATATGTGCCTCCTTCCTTTCTACCATGAGCGCCGAAACTGATGGTTTGATTGGTGCATAACATATATAGAGTCAGCTTCTCCCTTGGCAGAGGTGAGGTGATTAAAGGGAGTTCACCTAAATGCAATTTCAATTCCTGGAAGGCCTTGTCTGCTTCCGAATCCCAACAGAATTTGTTCTTCTTCATGCACCTCCTTAGCACTACCATGAATGGGAGTGTTCGGTCGACGATTTTAGAGAGGAACCGATTCAAGGCGACTAACCGTCCCTGCAGCCTCTGTATCTCTTTGATGTTCTTGAGGGAGTGCATCTGAGCCAACGCTTCAATCTTTTCGGGCTTCGCCCGAAACCCCTCCTTGGTGACGAGGACCCCTAGGAACTTTCCCTCCTCCACCCCGAACGAACATTTGCTCGGGTTGAGTTTCATGTTGGCTTGTCGGAGGGTGTTAAAATTTTCCTTAATATCATCTAACATTCTTCCCTCATCCGTGCTCTTGATGACTAGGTCATCCACATAAATTTCCACGTTCCTTTCCTTTTGATGGTCGAACAGGCGGTCCATGAACCGCTGGTACGTACCTCCTGCATTCTTAAGACCGAACGGCATCTTAGTGTAGCAAAAGGTTCCTTCATCTGTGTAGAAAGCGGTTTTCTCTTCGTCTTGGGGGTTCATTTGGATCTGGTGATACCCCTGGTACGCGTCCGGGAAACATCGGAGTGGGTACTGGGCGAGGGATTCTATCTTCTTTTCAATTTCCGGGAGAGGATAGGAATATTTTGGACAAGCTTTATTTAAATCTTTAAAATCAATGCACATACGCCAGCTGTTGTCGCTTTTGGAGATCATCACAGGGTTCGCTATCCAGCGAGGGTATTTGATGGCCCTTACTATTCCCACCTGTACTAGCTTGGCAGTCTCTTCCCGGACTGCCTGGCTTTTCTGGAGCCCCGGACTTCTCCTTTTCTGCTTGACGGGTTCCATCCAGCAAAACTCATCTAAGGTGTGTTGTGCTAATGTTCATGGGACCCCCGTTATATCTTTGTGAGTCCATGCGAACACATCGGCGTTGTGCAACAACACCTCTTTTAGACCCGTCTTTCCTTTATCGGATAGTTGTGACCCGATCCTCACTGTTTGTTCGGGATGTTCACCGTTGAGTACCCATTCTTCCAATACTTTCCTCCTGTGCGTCTTTTTGTCGACACTAACTATGATTTCCATGGACGACCGAATGGTAGCTAGTCCCCTGGGAGTAGGGAATTTTATGTACCAATGAAATGTAGACAGGACCGCTCTGAGTGCCTTCATACCGGGTCTGCCCAAAATGACATTATACTTGGACGGGGATCGGACTATGGAGAATCAGAGGCACACTGTCCGTGCCCTTTCCCCATCTCGAAGCGTGAATGGCAAAGTGAGAGATCCCAGCGGTTCTACTACTCCTCCCGAGAATTCCATCAAGGGACATATATCTTCTTCCAGCCTCTCTTGGACCTCTCTTTACAACCTCAGGAAACAATGCTCGTACATCACTTCTACCCCGCTGCCCCCATCAACGTGCACTCTAGCCACTCGGTGTCCGTCTATACTAGCCGACACATTCAACGGCATTTCCCGGGCCTCACTTTCTGTGATGCCGGGGAAATGGACCTCATCTTTCATCCATGCCATGCTTACTGGTGGAAACTCCTTCCTCACGGTCTCGTAAGGTCTTCCGGGGCTTCCGCCGGCCTCGTCTCTTCTTCGTATCATATCCACGAAATGCCTGTCTCCTTCTTCTTCCTTGACTCTGGGTGGCGGTTCTTTAGCCGGGGGGGGGGTAACTGCCCTGTCCTTAGAGCTGCTTCCCATAATCTTTTTAGCTGAACACAATTTTCTATGGTGTGTCCCGTGCTCTTATGATAGTTACAATATCCAGAAGGGTTGGGCTTGTATGCTTGTTTGAATGGGTCGGGCGTCTTGAAAGGGTATTTGGCCTTGTCAGCTGCAACACGTCTTCTTCGACCGGACTCAACTTCCCTCCGTATGGGGGTCTGTACCTCCCTCCCTGGGGTCTGGTGCTGGGAAATCGTGGTGGGTGATACGTAGTGGAAGGTAGGTATCCCGAATGGCTCCCCGGGGGTCTGTACGGGGTGAACCGGGCTCTATCGAACGGCGTTCATATCTTTCCTGGACTTGCTTTCCCCAGTATCATGCCTCCCAGTGGCTTAGGGCCCCCGTTCTTGGTCTCCCATTCTCGTAGTTTGGACCCTGTATATTTCCCCCTCACAAAAGCTCGAACCCGGTCCATCAGCTGGTCGAAAGTAGTGGGGAAGTCTTCCCCCATCTTTTCCATGAGTTAAGAGAATCTCACCCCGTTTATGAACCCACTGATCTTCATAACCTTCGGGACACCCTTGATGTTCATGCTTTCTGCCACATACCGGTCCATGAACTGTTCCACCTTCTCTTCATCCCTTCTCCGTATATGTAAGATCTCGTTGGGGTTTTTCATGGCTTTCCTCTATTGGCTAATTCCGTAAAAACTTTCCCCTTAGTTCCTCGTAACTATCTATACTCCCTTGTTCCAAACTATCAAACCATACCCTCACCCCTCCCGTCAGATTTTGAGGAAAAATTAAACACCACGCGGGCATAGTCCATCCACTGACCATGCCAGCACCCCGGAAAGCATGTAAATGGTCTTCGGGGTCTTGTGTTCCGTCATATTTGTCCACCGTGGAGGGGTATCGTAGTTTTGGGGACAGGGTAGCCTCGACTATTCTTTGGGTGAATTTCGACATGTCAGAAGTATCCGAGGGCCGGTAAGGAGCATCTAAAGTACTGGGTGTGGACTTTTCCTTACCCTTGACTGACGATAGAAGCGTAACCAGCGACTCTAGAAGAACGCCAGGATCTTTTTCCACCCCCTTCTCCGGCTCTTCCTCATTCTTGGACTTTGGGGTGTCGAATAATAGGCGTGTCCGGACTGCCTCCAGCTTTTCTTCCTTTTCTTATTCATCCAAACATGCCCGGAGCGCATCTCTATGAGCCGGTATGAACTCTGGAGTTATCTCCCATTTTTCTCCGGAAGAGGGGTCTTTCTCCCGCTCTCCCCTAGCGTCTTCATTCTCTGTCTTGTCTTCAATTATGACCGGACCCTCCATGTTTCGCATGTTTTGCAGGTTTGTTTCTTCATTTACTCCTATGATTGTGGATTCATATTCGTTTGTAGTCCCGGACTGAAGTCCTGAGACATTTTGCTTCAGATTCGGATCAACCATCTTCTCCTAGACCGTGGTGTGGGACTTCCTAGTTGCAGGGGTCCCACAGATGGCGCCAATGTAGAAACCTCAAATGAATCTGAGTTGTTTATGTATGTTAATGATGGATTATGAGAAGTTTCTTTGGAGAATTCGGAGAAATGGTTTTATATTCAAAACAGAAGATCGGTATGATTTGTGTACATTGTTTTTACAATATGCCAATCCCTATACATATATGTTCAAAAGGAATCTTCTTCCCTTGACCATTATCTAGTGATACCTCCTATTACCCAGCGGTTCTTCCCTTGTCCCTTGACTTGAGCTGGCTCCCCTCTTTTATCCACTGGATGCTTCTCTTATGTCTCAGACAGACGTCATCCTGCCTTGATGCCTCTGACTAAACTGGAACCTGCCAGTAGTTGACTTATCTTTTTGTCTTAGGGGAGCTTTGGGCTGGGTTTGCTTTCTTGGGCCTCAAATTTTCGGCCAAGAGGAAGAATAGTAAAATACAAGGGTGTTTGTTAGATGCTTGTGGGTATACAAGCTTGAGGCTCTTCTCTCCTTGAAGACTAGCCTTTCAAACCATCATCTGCTTCATCTTCCTTGCATCTTGAAAGGTTGTATTACATAAACCCCTATGGTTGTTGATTTTAGTAAGCATGTAATTTCGTTTATGGATCCGGGGCTTGGGTTTTACATATAAAATGGGTTTTATATTAATCTAAATAACAAGATTTAAAACTATTTTATCCGCTGCGTTTTTCACATAAATGGGTTTATATGACATTGATAATATTGCTAAAACCCAACACTATATCCCCACCAACACATTCGGGAAATAAGCATATATATTCCTACTTGTAGACGATTGTACTCGTTACATGTGGGTTTATTTCTTAGTCTCAAAGGATCAAGAATTTGAGCTATTTAAAGAATTCAAGGAAAAGGTGGAGTCATAATTACGAACCAAGTTAAGGATGCTGAGGGCTGATAGAGGAGGAGAATTCACGTCAAATGAATTCAATCAGTACTGCAAGGGAAACGGGATTTCAAGGTAATTAACAGCACCTTACTCGCCACAACAAAATGGAGTAGTTGAACAAAGAAATAGGACGATGTTATCTACTACTCGGAGCATGCTTAAGGCAATGAAGTCGACATAGAATTTATGGGGAGAATCAGTTAGGCACGCAATATTTGTACTAAATAGAGTTCCTGCGAAAGCTCTATTGGATAAGACATCGTACGAAGCACTAACTGGAAGGAAGCCAAACCTAGGATACTTGAAGATTTTTGGTTGCACGTTATATGCCAAGGTAATATCATCTCACTTGACGAAATAGTATGATAGGAGCACGCATATGGTGTACTTAGGTGTGGAAGAAGGATCGAAGGCATATAGGTCATATGATCCGGAAAAAGATAAGATTAGTGTAAGTCGTGATGTTAAGTTCGTGGAGAAGAAATATTGGAATTGGTATAGTTATATCAAAGAGAAGGGTACATCAGAGAAGAAATGGACAAGTTTTGTCATTGAAGGGTTTGATGAAGTTCAAACAGTACCGGTAAATCCTGAGATTCACGAAGACAGTAACCACAAAGGAGGAGTTGGGAATGAAAACTCTCATGTTACCCCTCCAACGTACTCCTATGAACCTATATCAGATGAAGAGGAAGAGGTTCATGAAACGAGTAGGAGTTCGCATCTTGAGTTTGATCATAACCCTAAACGAGGTTTTAAGAGGATATCACAAGTGCAAGAGAATGCACCAGCAAGACGTTTAAACATGGAAGAGTTGGAAGAACTTATGATGGTGGAGGAAGAACCACACAACTATAAGGAAGCATCTAACGATGAAAGATGGATTGAAGCAATGAAGGTTGAATTAGATTCAATCAACAAGAACAACACTTGGAAGTTGACTATTTTGTCAACCAGTCATATGACAATTGGTCTGAAGTGGGTGTTCAAGACGAAGAGAGATGCTAAGGGAAACATTGTGAAATACAAGGCAATGCTAGTAGCTAAATGTTACATGCAAGAACATGGAATAGATTTCGATGAAGTATTCGCACAAGTTGCACGTATCGAAACTGTTCGGTTGATCCTAGCCTTGGCAGCCTATCATGGTTGGGAATTACATCATCTGGATGTAAAATCATCATTCTTAAACGGAGAATTTAAAGAAGAGGTCTATGTCTCACAACCTGAAGGTTTCATAGAGCCTAAGAATGCGAGAAAGGTATACAAGCTTACCAAAGATTTGTATGGACTAAGACAAGCACCACGTGCTTGGAATATGAAGTTGGATCAGACATTGAAGTCGCTAAACTTCAAGAAATGCAATCTGGAACAAGCAATGTACAAAGAAGACGAAGAATTCTACGCTGATCATTGAAGTTTATGTTGATGACTTAATAGTTACAGGCACTCCAAAGAAGGAAATTGACTTGCTCAAATCCCAAATGAAAGATAAGTTTGAAATGAGCGATCTAGGATTCCTGGCATACTATCTCGGGATTGAAGTTACCCAAGTCGGGGTGAAATTGCAATAAAGTAGACATGATATCAACAAAATCATGGAGGTGAGTGATATAGTTAACAGTAATGAGACCAAAATTCCCATGGATACGGGAACAAAGTTAACCAAGACAGAGGGAGGCACAGGACTGTACTCAATACAGAATTCTAATTGGAAGCCTAAGGTACTTGTTGCATACAAGGCCCGATTTATGTTGCTCAGTGGGATTTTTAGGTAGATTCATGCAAGAACCTATGGATCATCACTTGAAGGCTGTTAAACAAGTGATACGTTACATCAAAGGGACGAAGGAGCATGGAATTATCTACAAGAAAGGAGGCTGCAAGGTAACTGGTTATAGTGATAGTAGTTATGGCGTCAACACAGACAAAGGAAAGGGAACTACTGGGCTCGTGTTCTACTTTGGAGAATCTCTTATAACCTGGTGTACACAGAAGCAACAAATGATTGCATTATCATCATGTGAATCAGAATTCATGGCAGCAACAGCAGTAGCATGTCAAGCACTGTGGTTAAAGCACTTACTTGGAGAACTAAATGGCTGGAAGGAAGAGAAGATAACCCAGAAAGTTGACAACATTTCAGCAATAGCGCTTATGAAGAATCCGGTGTTTCATGGAAGAAGCAAGCATATAGACACACGTTATTATTTCATTAGAGAGTGTGTGGAAGACGGACACATCAATGTGGAGCATATTAGTGGTGAGTTGCAAAAGGCGGATATACTGACAAAGACACTTGCAAGACTCAAGTTTACAACTATGAGACAAATGCTCGGTTTTCAAGATCTACGACAAGAAGATGATCGTTATTAAGAGGGTGAATTAGCATTAATCAATCATCATCAAAGTACAAGGGTCGTAGTATATTTAGTTATAAAGTCTAGGGTCTAGGTATGTTAAGTTGGAAGATTATAACTTCCATATACATGTGTCAATTTAGGGTTGGTTTGTGTAATCTATAAATAGGGTCAACATTCAGTACGTTTAATTTAATTCAATCCAATTTCAAGTTCAAGTATTCAATAAAGAATGATTGTTCATTATCATTGTTCATCTTGTTTCTTTATCAATTCATCATCAAGATCCAGATTGGTCGAACAAATGGATGAACAATTTGGTATATTTGCAGATGGCATGTCTAAACATATGTACATGAACTTTTCGGTCTCTATATGCAAATGGTATAGATGCAATAGTAATTGTAACTATATGCAGCTTACTAATGCATCTATACCACCAACATATACTAACACCAAATAAACTTATGTGAATGAAACAAACAAAGTTCAATCAAACAACACACATTGGTAGCTACAACATTATCTTTCTAAACAACTGAAACATATAACTAACTAATCAGTTGAGGGTTTTTTTCATTTAATTTTTATTAGGAGTGGTGGTTGGTTTATCGTTGAACATAACCGATTACCGAAACAACTCAACTCGATCTCAAATACCGTACCCAATCAAAACCTGAGTAAACAACACCAAGCGCGACACCTCATCTCTTTTTTTTTTGATAGACAGTTATATAGATATACATATATACTCATTTTGTTTTATTATTATTGGTGGTTTAGGATGTTAGTTATATAAAAATAAAATAATCAATTATAAACTACATGATTTTAGGTCCAGAAATACCTTACAGACTACAACAAACATGATATCAATTTTGTGTACTAAAGTGTTGTAAACTCTTCATTCCACATTAGCAATATAAATCTCTTTTTCAACCCTCTCATATATTTACTTAAGTTCTCGTTGTCTCTCATAGCCAAAGAAACCCGTAAACATCTAAACACCAACGCAAACAAAACAAATGAAGAAAATTCAACTTCACAAATAAGTGAAGCATGAATAACATACTAAAGGACATTCGGAATCTATATACTTGCACATACCTTGTTGATGCATTGCTCTCTTGTCCTTAATCAAAGCACCCTCAATAACATTTCCTGCTCTTTAAATGAGGCGAATCTGATAAAATATGTCATCATAAAAACCATGCGTCAGACAAATTTGTTATCTAAATAAGTTGGGATTTAATTAGATAAAATTATAGATATTGTCCTTTATGTTTGCATCAAATTTCATTGGTCATCCTTTGTTTTTTAAGTTGATATGTTTTGTCCTTAACGTTTTCAAATCCAACACTGTTAGTCATTTGAGCCTAACCCCGTTACTTTTTCTCGTTAAGTCAGCTCACATATCTTGCACATAAGGGCAAATTGGTAATGTTACTAATTTATTAGAAAAACATTTTTAATAATAATCTTAAAAGAGTAAAATGCTAAAACATATTTATCCCTCACCATCTTGCAGGTACAACCACAGGCCAAACCCCACCACTAGACTCGCCGGAAAAACATGAACCACCACCTGCCAAAGCTCACTGGTCTCTCTCAATCTATCTAGTTCTCTCTCTTACTTGCCAGAAAAACGTGGACAACGAATGATCGTAACTATTGCACAGTCTTGCCGGAAAAGCGGCGCACGGAACCACTCCGCATCTAGTCCTAACCCCACCTGACCTAATCAAAAAACAGAAGGTGGGTTCATGGCCCTTTTATCATAATTGCATAATCCACCCCGTTAGGGCTCCGATTAGAAACCGCCGTTTATGTTCAACTAATCCGGCGAGTTCACCGGCGGTAGGACGGTTGAGTAGGATCTGGTGGGATAGGGCTAAAGCGTCCCTTCATAAGCCATTTTTGGGGTAAAAACCCTAACCCTAGGTTCGATCAGAATTTGGAGATTATGATTGAACGGTGAAATAATATGGATTATGAAATTGAGGTAATGGTGAATAAAAGATGGGATCTGGACCAACCGTAAACGACAACAGCCTAGTCTCCAAAGCGTGCCACCTCCTTCAATCCTCCTTCAGCTTCGTCTCTCCCAAAATCATCATTCCTTTTCTTCCTTCCATTCTTGCCACACCTACCGCCCTAACTCTCGTCGGACACCACTTGCCGGACTCAACTTTTTGGAGATGATGATAGGGTGGGGTGGTGATATGGTAGTACATGACTTGTATATATATATATATATATATATATATATGTATATATATATATATATATATAGAGAGAGAGAGAGAGAGAGAGTTTTCTTAATCTTTTATATATATACCAGATTATAAACCAGTGTGATACATGGGATTGGGTTAAAAAAATTCAAAATAAACAACCAATTATCTATAACATACATTGGCAAAAACAAACCATAAAATAACATGATTGAGTAACACATAAGTAAAAGTTAAAATATATAAAGAAAAACTATTTTATAACGTGGATAAATGATATCACTAATGAAAGCTACCAACCAATTCTCAGTAATTCAAGAATCCTTTTCATGCCGGTCCCGGTTTGGATATTGAAAATTAATGATATTCAAAGTAATAAAACTTAATAGTTAGCTACTTAAAACGCTTGGGTTTATGTGAACTCTTCCTCGGTTTCGACAACTTCTCGGATTCTTCCTTGTGGACCAAAATTATGGCATTAAGCTGATGGGTTTTGTATAACCACATCATCAGTATTAAGCGTAACATGTAATTGTTGTTGACCACTTGAATTTGTTAAACAACTAAGGAAATGAGAAACAAAATACGATGCTAACTGTATACATTATAGTTCCTCAAAAATTACACAAATAGACAATATTATTAGTACAATATAAATGTTGGGTTGGGAGGTCTTGGATTCAAGGGTCTTAAACTATGAAAGTCAAAAGAAATTTGTCGTTAAAAAAACTCATCTATAATACATTCACAAACTTGATTATACCTTATATTATATCCTTTTGCATTATTCATTGTAATGCTTTGTGATCTTTAGTTAAGACTCAACATTTTCCTTTTTTTTTGGAAATAACAACTATGCAATCACCTAAATAGCGTACAATATGTGTATAAAGATTGTTTACTAAAACACAAATACACATAATATATAACATAGATGGTAATAAAGCCCTAATCCAAAAAAGAAAAGAAATGTAGACCACAGAAATTGTGAACCAAAAGATGTGTCTAAATAATTTTGAAGATCAAGGAAGTGAATCTGCAACTCAAATGAAAATTGACTATTAAACTTAAAGTAAAGATATAAAATGTTAACAGTCATCTGACATAGTGTTTTGGTAGCAACGATACAATATGCATGTTACTTAATTGAATTACTCTAATGGTACAATTATCTCAAGCATATTTTCTAATAACCAATATTTTGTTTCTTTGAAAGTTGTGGTTTTACTTTCAAAAGTCAACCTTTGACCAGTTGCCAAAAGCTAGTCCAATACCAAAAAAATTTAAAGCTGCCCAAACTACTCGTTAACCAGTGAACTACTGAGGAATACTAATCTGCTGCTATTGACTTTCGAAACTTTAAACTATCAAAATTCATAAATTGCCCCTTGGTGTCAAATGTAGTAGAACCAGCTGCTGATCTGTTTTTCAATTCTAACTGATATTTCCAAAATTTGCAGCTTGAAAAAAATAACCCTTACACCTTATCTCACTATGATGCTAAACCGACTCGACATAGCAAGCTGGTTGATTAAACCTGTGATTATCAAGCAATCTGACCTGAAACTTTTCTCCGAATCTGACTCGAACCAATATCACAAAACTGCACTTCTAATTCCAAAAAAATGACTCGCAGTTAAAATATACAATCTGCAATTAATTAGGAATTTCATAATATCCCTTATACAACCTGCTATTTTATAATGTGCAATCTAGAAATCAGAGTACACCATCTTTGACTATTATATGCCTTATTTTAGGTGTTTTCGTAGTTAAAAGAGAACACATTTGGATGTTTTCATTTAATATAACTGAAACATTCAACCATTTAAGGTTATAACATAGCATCAAATGAATATTATCACAATTATAATCAAACTATGTTAATAATAGGTTTAGGAAAACTTTTCGATCAGTTGAACACATTTGACCAATTTAGGCCTACGAATCAAACGTCCATCAACTCTTAGGTTGGAAGCTCGTTTAATTAACGAACTAACATGACCAAATTCTTTTTGTTCATTTACACAAACTATTCATCTATATTTATGAACATTCGTTTATTCATTCATTTATGTTCGTTTAAATAATAATAAATACGTAAATAGTGATGATTGTTTAAAATTGTTATTTTTGGTTAATTAATTTCATTTGCGTGCGTTTATGGTTATTTTATTATGTTCATTTAAAATTGTTTTATTCGTCTGTGTTCATGAATTGTTCATTTAAAATTTTAAACGAATGAAACACGAACATGCGTGTTTTTTAATGAACGAACATGAACACAAAAAAATGTTTCGATTATATGTTCTTGTTCGGTTAAAGTTAAATGAGCATGCTTCCGCTTGTGTTTGTTCATTTGTTTACAGGCCATAGGCCTAGAGCTATTATATGTAGCTGGCCCATTTAACCCGTTTAAAATGAGACCTAAATCAAATCGATTCAGAAAGTAAGTTCAGTTAAACCTTATAACACATAATAATAATAATAATAATAATAATAATAATAATAATGGTGGTGGTGGTGGTGGTGGTGGTGGTGGTGGTAATAGTAATAGTAATAGTAACAGTAACAGTAACAGTAACAGTAACAGTAACAGTAACAGTAACAGTAACAGTAACAGTAACAGTAATAGTAATAATAATAATAACAGAAAATCGATATATAAGAAAAAGACAAAACTACCCATCATAGACAAATCATTCCCTATACGAAGAGGAATAATTGTTGATGGTGGAACGGGAGTACGGGACTTTCGAGCTTATTTGTGAAGTCCGCCAAGGTAACCAAGAACCCAACCATCAGTTCCACCTCTGAACTTAAAAATTCAAGCATAATATAAGTATTAATACTAACCTTTTTATTAGAAATTCTATACTTTTGGCACTAAAATTATTTCGAGTATAAAAAAACTAATCGTTGACCTGTAGAAACCCACAACTTAATTAATAAATGAGCACAAATAGGATCATGTGAACTATATACAGACTATTTCAAACATAACTTGTTATTCAATCCGAACATCTACCCCGTCAACAGTTCCAAGTTTCAACACAAAAGTTGCCTTGAAGAGATTTAATAATTTAAGATTTTGTTACTACCTGATAATCAGTAGAATCTAGCAGTTAAGCCTTATGCAGAAGCCAACGCTTGCTTGTGAAGCCTTTATAGCTTACCAAAAACACAAAAGTACCGCAAAAAAAAACCCTAAATACTATAATTATAGATTCATGGATTGAGTTTGAAAACAGCTTATTGGTTTTTCCAAAAATCCATTTTTAAATATCAGGTTTTGGGGCTTTTAGAAAGACAATAAGGTATTTTCAAACTCAATCCCAAACATGCTCTTAGTATGATAAGTCTGTATTTCAATTCTCAGTATGATATAAGATATCAACCATCTTCATTGCAAATTAATATTGGGCTGGTCAACTCATAGATACAATTTTGAATATGGAATAATAATTAAAACTTATGATTACTAGTTATGTATAAGTTATAGCACAACACACAGTAAATTAACCAATGATCATCTGAACTGGACTGTTGAAGAGCAAAACTACCTAACGCAAGGCATGGTTGACGATGCTTATGTAAACAAACATGATGAAACTACCTAACAAATTGAAGAACAAAACTGATGGAGTTATGATTAGAATCGTTCCCCATTCTCATTAATTCAGCCCTTTAAATAGTGAATTACAAATACAAGAGATTACTCTAAATTAAGATAAGATCATCTTAATTTATAGTAATATTATTCAAATATTATTAGTTACGATTGTTATCTATTACACCCCCGCAGTCGAAGCGGGAGGTTCTCTGATGCTGAGACTGAACCTGAAATCTTCGAACAAAATCTTCGGTAGGCCTTTGATGAAAATGTCAGCAATCTGGTATCTTGTAGGTACGTGAAGGATTCGAACCTTCCCCCATTGCACTTGTTCACGCACAAAGTGTATATCAAGTTCAATATGTTTCGTTCTTTGATGTTGAACCGGGTTTCCCGACAAGTAAATTGTTGGGTCAAGAAATTGACCTAAGGGGGAGATTGTTAAGTCAAAGATTTGACCTAAATGAAGTACATGGAAGATTGGAATCTTCTCAACCTCCTCTGATTTCGCTAAGTAATGGATCCGGGCACACCTTAGACATCCGAGCAAGCTTTTACTAAGCCGAGTACGATATTTTGCCTACCGGGCAAGGTTTACTTCAAGTAGTCTTCTTAAGTGGATATCCGAGCAGGGTTTGCAAATTAGTGCATTGCCGAGTTAGGTACACTAGTTTATGTAAATCCGGGCAAGGTTCACTTTATCAAGCAAGTCTGTTCTTCAGAGCCAAGTATATTACTCTTCCGAGTAAGGTTTGGTTATCCAAGTCCAAGAAGCCAAGAAATTGGAAGGCCGGGCAAGGTATTCATTAATAAGTATGATCCAAGTATGCTTGATAATCTAAAGAAATATCTCTAAGTAATATCGGGCAAGGTTCAGCTCGAGCAAGGAATAGTACTCCCGAGTACACTTTGCTAATAAGTTATTTTATAGCAAAGAGCTGAAATGGATCATTGAAGAACAAGGTTGCTCGTAAGGAGTTGTCGGGCAAAGTCTGGCAAAGTCAAGAAGACTGAAGTCTACCCGGTGAGTATTTTACTTGGTAAAATACTCTTCAAGTAAAGTCTACCCGGAAACTGATCCTGAGCACACTTCTATGTTACCAAGTTATGAAGGATGGCCGAGCATACTCGGAAAGACAAGATTGGTGCAAAGCCTACCCGGAAGACTTGTTTTACACTTAGTTTAATTTGAATATGTATGATTGTATTTAGGGTTTCTAGAAGGAATGACAGCTGTCCTAGGTTGGCAGGCCTATAAATAGAATGTTTAGGGCACGCCGCCAAAGAGAGTGCACAATACGGATAAGACAGACACATTAATTGAGAGAATATTGTGTGACGGATGTCTTAGGATTCCTAGAAAACCCTAAATCGATTATCCTTTTGTATGATTAATATTATATAAATGGAAATCTTTTGAGTGAATCTTAAGTGTGCTTTCTACCTTTGATTATTCATTGCAACCGAATGTTTGTTATTGATTATGTCTTTAACAAACGGATATCTTTCTAAATATAGCAACCCGTCATTAACTCTCTTGTCGACACATCAATCTGTGTGAGTTATGACATGATTAATTAAGATCCAGGTGAAATCAAAGGGACCGACATAAATTGCACTTATGTTATCGCAGTATACGAGTGTGGCTGACGATAATGGCCTACGGAGCTCAAGAAGTAAATTCCGGAGCCAACATATTTCAGCTACGACATTTGCAACACCCCTGTATTCAGCCTCAGCGCTCGATCGAGAGACCGTTGATTGGCGTTTTGACGACCATGAGAGAAGGTTGTCACCAAAATACACACAATATCCGGAGGTCTATCTGCGTGTGTCCGGACAGCCTGCCCAGTCAGCATCCGTGTATGCCCGTAACTGTTGAGTACCCGTAGTACCAAGCGTGAGACCGAGATTTTGAGTACCCTTTAAATATCGAAGGATGCGAATTAAGGCATTCCAGACTGTGACGTGCGGAGCATGCATATGCATACATACCTGTTGAACCGCGCATGATATGTCAGGATGAGTGAATGTCAGATATTGTAGCGCACCAGCTAGACTACAAAACAGTGTCGGATCATTGAATGGGGGACCGTCTTCGGCACGCATCTTTGATTTTGTTTTGACTGGAGTTGAGACTGACTTGCATGAAGACATTCCAGCCCTCGTTAATATATCTGTAACATAATTACTTTGAGACAAGAACATCCGGTTACTTGTTCTTTCGACCGAAATTCCCAAGAAAAAACTGAGAGACCGAGGTCCTTCATGGCAGATTCTAATGCAAGTCTAGCCATAAGATTCTTACGGAGCTCGTCGGAGAAAATCGTCAGAATGATGTCATCAACATATATTAATAAATACGCCATGTGATTGCCGTGATTAAAAACGAACAAAGAGTTGTCACAGCGGCTTTGACGAAATCCCAGAGTGGTAACGAAATCCGTAAATCGTTGGTACCATGCACGAGGAGCTTGCATTAGGCCATATAATGATTTCTTTAGACGAAAAATATGATCAGGGTAATCCCGATGTCGAAACCCCAGTTGGTACTGTATACTATTTCATTTAAGTTGCCGTGTAGAAATGCGTTAGTAACATCTAGCTGGTGAATCGGCCAAGACTATGTTAAAGCTAAGGATAACACAGTGCGTATAGTTGCGGATTTAACCACGGGACTAAATGTCTCCCCACAATCAATACCCATTTGTTGATTTCGTCCATCACATACCAACCTTGCTTTGTATCGTTCCAACAACCCGTCTGATCTGAATTTGTGGCGGAAAAGCCACATGCTCCGTATAACATTCATATCCGGTTGGCGGGGAACAAATTCCCACGTCCCATTTTTAATAAGGGCATCAAATTCAATTTTCATCGCTTGGCGCCATTCTGGTGTGGACAAGGCATCCGTTGGGTTACGGGGAATAGGTGCTACCGATGTGGTGTTCAGGTTAAAGGTTTGTTTCGGTTTGGGTATTCCATCCATTGAGCGGGTACGGATGGTGCGGGTGGCTGTGTTTTGAGGTTGGGGTGGGTTAGTCATGGGTAAGGGAGGGGTAACCTAGGGCTTTTGTGTTTCTGGTGAAGTGGCCGAAGGCTGTGGTGGGAATACGGGCTGTGGTGGAGGCTGGTTTCTGGGCCGCCTGGAATAGACAAACGGCAGAGTGCTGGTATTTGGGCTATTAGGAGGCAGGTTGGTGTTTGGTGATATAGGGGCGGTGGGTTTTGGATTGCCAACTTGAGACCAAATATTTGGATTAAGGTCATCAGTGAGGAAGTTGTAGTGTTGAAGAGACGGTTTGTTAATAGTTTTGAATGGGAAATTGTTTTCATCAAATCGTACATGTCGACATACCATTACTTTATGTGAGGTGAGGTCGAGACATTTTATATCCTCGGTGTTGGGTCGGGTAACCGAGGAACACGCACGGTTTGGATCGGAGTTCCAGTTTGTATATTGTGGTGTATGGTATTAAAGGGTAGCACAAGCAACCGAACACTCGTAAATGATCGTAGGTCGGTGCGCGATTGTATAGGATGTGTGTCGGTGTACGGTTTTTAAGGGTTTTGGTGGGTAAGATATTAAGAAGGTAAGTAGCGACTTCCAAGGCATGGTGCCAGAAGTTGTTTGGGAGGTTGGCTTGGGTAAAAAGGGTGCGAACAATATTATTAATTGAGCGGATGATTCGTTCTGCTTTCCCATTTTGAGAAGAGGTGTGGGGGCATGAGAAGCGAAACTGCAATCCGTTTTGAGTGCAGAACGCCAGAAAAGAGTTGTTTGAATATTCTTTTCCATTGTCGCACTGAAACTGTTTGATTTTGCGTTCAAACTGAGTTTCGATGAGAGTGTAAAATTGGTTAAAATTCGAAAAGACTTGTGATTTATTAGATATCGGGTAGGTCCATAGAAAATTCGTGTAGTCATCGATAAATAAAATGTAGTATCGATGACCACCCGTGCTAATGATGGGTGAAGTCCATAAATCACTATGAATTAAATCAAAAGGCATGCAAGTAAAAGAACTAGAATTGACAAACGGTAGTCTAATGCTTTTCCCAAAAATACATGGTTCACAAACTTGAGAATGAAATTTATTACAATGAATAAAGTTTAACTTATTTAAAGACTTAAGTAAATCGGGAGGCGGGTGGCCCAGGCGTTGATGCCACACGTCTTGGGATAAAGCAGCAAAAGTAGAAGGTGAGCGAATCTTGGATAGAACCTCGGGCGTGAGAGGATAGAGGTCCCCAGTGCTATCACTGCGTAGGATACACGCCTTGGTTTTGAGATCCTTCACAAGAAAACCAAACGGGTCAAATTTAATTGATATTTGGTTATCGGTAGTTAGGCGGCGAACAGAAAGTAAGTTTTTAATAATGTTCGGGGCAAGTAGAACATTATTTAGTTTAAAGGGTGGGTAAGGTGGTTTAAGGATTTGGTTGCCTTGTCCGGTCACGGGAATGATATTACCGTCGCCAACAATTATATTGCGTGAGATACCAGTATTAAAAAAGGAGTGAAAATTACCTGGATGGTTGGTCATGTGGTTGGTTGCACCGATGCCCATGTACCAAGGCTGCTCGGGCGGATAAAGTGACATTGTCTGGAATGCCTGGTCAATATATGTCGGTACGTAACCAATTGGTACGTAACCCATTTGATATGCTTGCGTTGGTTGTGGTCCAAGTATGCCCTGAGAGGTTTGTGTCGGTGGCCTAGCGACTGTCGGGTACGGGCACGGTGGCATAGTTTGCCAATGTTGCCAGGAGTGTGGAGTTTCTCCGGGTTGATAGGCGAGTAACGGTCCCCATGGAGTCTGCGGATGATGTGGAGTTCCCCCTCTGCCCCGTCCAAACATAGTTCTTCCCCGACCACGGCCGCGTCCGCGGCTTCGACCTCGTCCCCGATCAGCTGTGCTTTCTGTTTTGTTGTTATGCGAGGCTTCATGTGATGTTTCTGTCTTTGATGCAGCAAGGAGGGCAGCCCCTGCGCTTTGAGCAGCGTGGAGTGCATGAGCAGCCAAGTCGGTTTCCTCTTGGCAGAGTCTTGAGCGACAAACATTGAATTCGGGTAATGGGTCAGTGGAACGGATTACGGTAGCCACGGTTCGATATTGCTCCGTGAGACCCTCCAGAACTTGTAAGACCAGTTGGGTTGGAGATAAAGGGACGTCCACGTTAGCAAGTTGATCGGCTAAAATCTTAAAATATTCGAGACGGGTGTTATTCAGTTTCGATTGGAGATGCAAGGCCCGAGCACTCTTGTTATCTTGAAATAAATTCTCCAAAGCGATCCAGACTTCATGTGCAGTAGTATTTTTCTTCATCACCGTTTGAGTAAGATCAATGGATATCGTGCCATATATCCATTGTAGAACGATAGCGTCAATACGTCTCCATTCTTCCTCGGTCTGAGGAGGGACAACAGGACCTTTGTCTTTGTCTGTTGAGGCCGATGCAGCAGGTTTGATACAGGGCAGGAGGTGGTCGGACACCTGATGAGCAGTACAGTGGATCTTGAAAGTTCGGACCATGTTACGTATTGGGCGGTTTCGTTGTCGAGGGTTATCGTAATGAAATTCCGAATATTGGTAACGGTGATGGCAGGGTGAATGGGAGAGGCCATTGAATGTTGCCTGTTAGGGAGAAGAGAAATCCGGCAGAGAAGAAAAACAAAAAAAAAAGTAGCGGAATGAGGGAGGCGATGGGACAGAATTAGGTTTAGGATTTATAGATATGATACCATGATAGAGTTATGATTGGAATCATTCCCCATTCTCATTAATTCAGGCCTTTAAATAGTGAATTACAAATACAAGAGATCACTCTAAATTAAGATAAGATCATCTTAATATAAACAAATATTATACAAATATTATTAGTTACGATTGTTATCTATTAAAAACTACAACAGTGTAAGCAAACATTGCTTCTGTAAATAAGACGATAATCGATATTGATTATGTAAAATAAAAAATAAGACGATGATTGATATTGATTCTGTAAAAAACATAATTAGGTATAATCGAATATGTTCAATTGATCAAATATTGCAAATACCTTTGAACTTGAAGACGATGTTTCGATATTTCACTTTATGTAAAATCGATTCTGTAAATAAAATTTTGGGTTAACCAGAATCGTTAAAGAATGATGATTTATAGGCGTTAACACCAAAATCGTTAAAGAAGGAAGCAAGATTGATGATAGGCCACCGGTGGACATTGAGAAACTTTTAGGGTATAGCCTGAAGGGTTAAATTGATCAGGTTGTTTTTTAATGAAAGGAAATAAATAGAAAATTCCACGTGGAGAACATTGAGGTTGATGTCATGTGTTAATTTGAAGAGATTTGATGAAAAATCCACTTTTTTATTATATAGGTAGATTTAAATGTAAATGAGTAAAAAGTCTAATTTACCCTTATGTGCGTGGCACATGAGCTGACTTAAGGAAAAAAGTAACGAGGTTAGGCTCAAAGGACTAACAGTGTTGGATTTGAAAATGTTAAGAACAAAACATATCAACTTAAAAGACAAAGGATAACCAATGAAAAAATGCCTTTTGTTTTGTGATTAGCAATTGAATATTATTCAAATTGAGTTTGATATCCTCACACATATAAAGATGTAAACAATGAAAAACATTTTAAAAAAAAAGTAGAGAATAAAAGTTTGTAATAACAAACAATTAACGCACACAAATACACATAATCAGACTATTAATTGGCACTGTAGGTATAATAAAGAATAGTTCAATATGATAATAACATCATAATGAATCGCTTCGAAGCAAGATTACCTAGCAATTGACGCGAATTGAAGAAGTCCGAAATCCACCTGCGAGACCTAAAATTGAAATTAGAGAAAGCAATCTGGTGGCTCGATAAGGATGGGGGAGTAACCGCATCGCGACACATATGATTTTTTGGTAGGCAGTTATATAGATAGTTAGATTACTTTCTTTAATTTTCTCCAAATTACTAACAACATCTTCTAATTATACTTTATAAAGTTGAGAATCTTGTCAATGGGACAATTCGGTTATGACGAGTATGAAATTATCTTTAATCAACATCTTCTAATCATACTTCATAAAGTTAAGAATCTTGTATTTAACATTATCGATATATATCATAAAAACATGCTTGTAACAACAAATATTAAAATGATAGATGGTACCACAAATTGAGTAAAATATGATATCAGATGACCATATGCTTTGTGTACCTTTTCTTTTATCAAATGCTTTCTTTGGTTGCTGCTTTTTGAGAACTCAATGAATAAAGGGATTTGACCATCCTCAAAAGGTTTTGAAATTTGGTTCAAAAGTTGAATAAGCATACGCATATTAGTATTTTTGAAGTTAACCGAAAATGGTTGAAAATCTTTGTCATCCACTTACAAACATGAAGGTTGTAGTTTTTTTTACATGATTTTTCAGTTTCTTATGTTCTTGCAAATTGATACAATTATATATGCATTACTTCACTAGTCGTACACTCGCGCACAGGAAGAAAAAGAGTGACATCTCAATAACACATGCACATATTTGTTTGGAATAATTATTTAAAATAAAATGGCACAAGACGTCCTTTATGTTTGCACGGTTTTTCAATGGACGTCCTTTGACAAACTTAATGACATAAAACATACTGAATATTTTAAATTTCCTTCACGTTAAGTCCTTTAGCACTAACTCAGTTAAATATTTCCCTTAAATCTGATCATGTGTAAGGCACATGAGGGTAGATTGGTCTTTTTACCATGTTTACTAAAATTTAAAATATATTTTATTAAAATTTAGAATAAAAAACCCTACTTCTCTCTCTCTCAACTTTCTTTTTTCTAAATAACTCCATTGCTTTGTGGCCACCACCACCGTCACATAAAACCACCATCAATACTGTGTTCCCACCACCACTACAACTTGAAACCACCGCAGATCCAGATGGTGATAGTGAGATCGTCGACTGATAAGGATTTCATCTCAGCTACCAATATTCACCGGTAAAACCAAATCGGAAAACCAGAGTTTCGCCGGAAAACACAAATCAGAAAAACATTAGAGACCTATCCACCACCTCCGTATCCGTCATCGGAATTCCACTCACTCTCTTATTACTTTCTGGTTCTCGCATCTGCAACTTGTTTACAACATTCAGTATGTTTTCTGTAATTAAGTTTGCCATTAAGTTGCTTTGGAATTCCACTCACTCTCTTTAAAACATTCAGTATGTTTTCTGTCATTAAGTTTGTCAAAGAACATCCATTGAAAAACTGTGCAAAGTGTTGGGTCAAGAAATTGACCTAAGGGGAAGATTGCTAAGTCAAAGATTTGTTCAAAATGACTTATGAGATATTGGAATCTTCTCAACCTCCTCTGAATTCGCTAAGTATGGATCCGGGCACACCTTAGACCTCCGAGCAAGCTTCTACTTAGCCGGGTACGATATTTTTGTCTATCGGGCAGGGTTATCTTCTCTAAGTCTTCTTTAGTGAATCTCCGAGCAAGGTTTGCAAATTAGTGTACTACCGGGTATGGTTCACTATTATATGCAAGTCTGAGCAAGGATCACTTTATCAAGCAGGATTGTTCTTCATAGCCAAGTAAAGTTCACTTCCGAGTAAGCTTTAGGCTAACCAAGCTCATGAAGCCAAGTAATTGGAAGACCGGGCAAGGTATTCATTAATAAGTATGGTCCAGGTAGGCTTGATGATTTAATGATATATCTCAAGTATCATCGGGAAAGGTTCAACTTAAGCAAGGAACAGTGCAACCGAGCACACTTCGCTAATAAGTTATTTTCTAACAAAGGGTTGAAGGGACCATTGAAGAACAAGGTTGCTCGTAAGGGTTTGTAGGGCAAAGTCAAGAAGATTGAAGTCTACCCGGTGAGTATTTTACTTGGTAAAATACTCTTCAAGTAAAGTGTACCCGGAAACTGATCCCGAGCACACTTCTATGTTACCAAGTTATGAAGGATGGCCGAGCATACTCGGAAAGACAAGATTGATGCAAAGCCTACCCGGAAGACTTGTTTTACACTTAGAATATTTCTTAATATGTAATTTGAATATGTATTATCAGATAGGGTTTCTAGAAGGAATGACAGCTGTACACATGTGTCAGGCCAATAAATAGAATAATTTAGGGCACACATGAGACACACACAACAAGGCAGACAGTCACAGTTATTAAGAAAGAATATTGTGTGTGACGGCTGAAACCTTCCTTATCAAGAAACCCTAAAACGATTATCCACTTTGTATGATTTATATTATATAAATGGAAATCTTTTGAGTAAATCTTGTTTGTGTTGATTACCCTTGAATACTGTTTAAGCAACCATATGTTTGTTATTGATTCCGCCTTTAAAAAACGGTGAACTTTCTAAATATAGAAACCCGTCATTAACTCCCTTGTCAACACATCTATTTGTGTGAGTTATGACATGATTTGAGTAAGATCCAGCTGAAATCGGGGACCTGACAAGTGGTATCAGAGCTTGTTGCTGCTATTTTGGAAAGATTCTTGTTGCTGATTGAAGATTTGAAGAAAGATGACGTAAGCAGACCACTGTTCCATTGATTTGTGACGTCAGCAGCTTTGTTCTTCATTTTTCTTCCAGATCTACAATCTACCGGTGTTTTGTCTTTCTTATTTCAATTAAAGCTTTAATCTTTATATCTAAATCTTGCTCTAATAATATCAGACACATCATATCTGAACAATCTGTTTTTAGATCTGATTATTTTAAAACTTTGGTTTTTATAAAGAAACTATTTTTTTTTAGTCTTTAAAATGTCTGGATATGAGGAACAAGAGGTGTCTACTAACAAGATACCAAGATTGTATGGACATGAAAACTTTACCAAGTGGAAGGTGCTTTTTGAAACAGCCGTTTGCTACAATGATGTTGATATGTGGAACTCCATAAAGAATGGTCCACAAGCTGCAGTTGAGGAAGGTGCAAACACAGCTGGAACTGCTGCTGTTAGAGAAAGAATGAGAAAGGTGGATGACAGGGCCTTAGCAATGATGAAGCTAGGATTGTCTTGGGAGATTTTAACCAAGGTGGCACATCATACAACTGCCAAACAAATGTATGATGTCATCCTTGAGATGTATGAAGGGAATACTGAGCTGAAGAACATTCAGAAACAAAGATTGAAGCAACAGTTGGAAAGGTTCAAGTATAAGGAGGGAGAAAGGTTAAAATCAATACAAGAACGTTTTCTAGCTATTGTGAATGAGTTGAGGACAACTGATTATGTAATGACTGACTTTGATTTAAATACAAAGTTACTCAACTCAATGCCAAAGGAATGGTATACTGCTTGCAAGTTCATTCTTCAGAAGCATAATTTCAATAAATTAAAATTGGATGATGTAATATGCTTTCTTCAGGCTGCAGAGCTTGAAATGATTGAAAATGAAATGATTAAGGAAGAAAGACCATGCTTCAATGTTTCAAATGCATTGATTGCACCAATAGGTAACTTGACTACCAAGAATCAACAGCAAAATCCCATCATTGAAGAACCAGTTGAGCATAAAGCTGATACTCCAAAATCTTTCATTGGAGGTAGCACAAGTAATCATGGAAATCAGCAGAGGTTCAATGTGCAACTGATTGATGACACTGATTCTGCCTCTATGGCAAGTGGGAATTTACCCCATTCTAGTGGTGGAAATGGACAAGGCAATGAAACACAGGCCATACTTTCTATGTTCACTGAGTCATATAATGCCTTTGTTGCAAAGAACTTGATTCACACAAGTGTGGTACTGTGACATTCATGACAAAACGGGGTACACTATATTCATTACGTATCAAGTAAACGATAAATCGGTTAATTCGTAGTGTTTAAACGAGTAACCGACTGATACTAACTATGACCCGTATACATACTGAGGGGTCATATACGAGTTATATATATGTTTTAGAGGCTAACATATTGATATTTAGGCCTCGGTATGTTTAAAACTCTTTAAACGAAAAAGGTTTCGTTTATCGATACGCTATAAGCTTAAACGCAATCGTTAATATCAAAACAAGCATTGTAGCATCCGTTAAGCCGAAAAGATTTATAAAACACTTATATGACATGTTCTAAGCCATCCGTGAAAATATTTTGGAATTTTACAACGAGTCAGTACGTTTTTCTTATTTTACAAAAATAAGCTGAAAAACACTCGTTTTTACGTTATTTCTCACACCCGAATTAATTTTCTTGCGAAAAACCGGACCCGAACTAAATTTAAAATGGTCTTTTCATGTTTGGGCTTGTATGCATAATTTAATGGGCCAAAACAGCCCATTAAGGAGCCCTTCATAGTTCCGATCGGCTAGAAAATTATACACCACACACCTTTTTATAACTTTCATCCTAAGCTATCTTATTCATTATAACATACAAATATTTCAAGTCCAGCAGCTCCAGCCCCTGTTCTCTCAACCTTCTTTCAAAAACCCTAAGGTAAGATTCAATTCTAACAAGTTTTAACAAAGTTTGATCCATATGATTAACATATAAACATGTTTTAATTAGTGTTAAACATGTTTAACCATCCAAAAACCCTAAAAATCAAGTAAAATTATGTTTTGATGTTAAACATGTTTACAAACCTGGAACATATACTTTTTTGGTCAAAAACACGGATTAGAACATGAATACAACGTTTTTACGGTTAGAAAGTTCGGTTTGAACCCAAAACCGAAACCCTAATTATCAAGGCTGTTACATGGATGATTTATGCTTGGTTTGATGTTATATGATATGTAGATATACTGAGTTTGCAACCCGAGACCCGGAAAGTCGTTTAACCTAGCAAAATTCATCGAAAACCGACAAGGTAAACCCGTAATACTCGTTTAGGGGCTGTTTAGTATTAGGTTGTGACGTGCTTGTTGTTAGCTTGTGAAAATTTGCAGGGACATTAGGGATCATATAAATGAGTGCCTGTTCAAATTTGGTAATTTTTCGATAAACGGAGAATATTTGGTGAATTTATTCCCGTTTATGGGCGTTTATTTGGGAAAAATAGCAAAACATATTGAAAAATTATGAAACTTGGCTTTGGAGTTTGATATGGGATGGTAAGATCACTGGTAAAGTTTGGGAATCATTGGAATTGTCTAAGTATGGTTTGTGCAGCCATGGTTGAACCGAGTTTTAACAGCCGAAAAACGTACAAAAAGGCATTTTGTCAAAAGAGTTAGGTTCTGGAAATTTTGCAGGGGCTATGTAGTCACATTGAGATCATTGGTAAAAATTATGGGATTTTTCGGAGGTCGTTTGATATAAACGGGCCATTTATTACATGATTATAACCTATTAAATGAATTTTTATAAATAAATAAATAATCATAAAATTTTTGGAAATATTTTTATAAAATTCTCCATGTCTTAATGTATTTTTACAAAAATTTACATAATTTATATGTAATTACATAATTAGTTATGATTTATTAAAGATTTAAATTATAATTGTTTTAACGAAACCGGCAGTTTTGTGTTTAACGGACTGACTGGTATGTCAAAATGTCAAAAGTGGTCAAATATCATATTTTTGAATGATATTGATAAAAACGAACTTTTTACGAGAATTCCGGACAATTCGGGTGGATTGTACGCGTCTTGTATAATCAAACCCGTATGAAAACGGAAACGAACCCTGCGATCAAACCAGACACCGAAACCTTAAAATTCTTTCATAAATCAAATCATTTTATCAATCAATATATTTACTTAAGTTTGTGTGATCTTACCTAATCCCGAAACGTATAAACGATCAACTGAGCTAGGCTCGGAAAACGGTGAAACTGAGCCAAATCCAGTTTTAAACATTTCATAGTATACAACGTCACAATCTAAGACTATAGTCATGTTCTGGGCCTAACAGCTATACCCAGATTATCTATACAGCCCGACTTAGCTTGAACACTGTACTAGTATTAACGATACGATACCGTTTATAGGAATCAGGCTATAAACGAGACATCTGACTATCTGACACGTAATTTCTGTGCGAACTACGATAAGGTGAGTTTCACGACCCCCACTTTCTAAACAGTGTTACGAACTTTTGGGGTGAAAAGCATGTTTACATAAACTGTTATACTTGAAAACGTGTGATGATGTGGATTATCTAAGTACTAACACTTGACAAGTCCCCACAAACACAAGTGATTAACTTCGTGCCGGTGGCGTGTGGATAGTACTATCGGTTTGACAAACCCAACTGTGACAGAGCCGGTGGGGTAAGCCGGAACATATGTAAAACCAGTTGCACATTGTCATTATATTTACATACTGCTATGTGGTGTTAGACATAGTACATACATGGGGCAAATTGGCTGTTAAATGCCAACGGGAGTGCATGGGCAGTGGAGGCCATGTGTTTTAGCTCGTTTCGGTTTCACTTGTGGCTTAGTATAATACATCATACACAGACATACATACATTCACACTGTAAACTTTACGAACTCGTGAACTGATTTCATTGATACTCGTGAAACTTGAAACTCACCAACTAGACGTAGTTGACCCGTTTTAACATGCTTTTCAGGTAAAGCAAAAGTGGAATGATTTGCTTACATGCTTGGTGTTAGGAAGAAAGTTGAATAGCTGTGAATAGACGCAGATGTAATACTATATAAGAAGCTCGTAAACCGGTTATGTGTTTTTCACATCTAGTTGTAAACTTAGTACCAACCCATGTATTATGATGTAAATTAGTTATGAATTTCCTTATAAACAATGTTGTTGATACCAGTGTTATCTGTTACATTCCCGTATTACGCTTCCGCAACTACCTAGTCGGGGTGTGACAGGTACAAGATGACTTAGAGCAAATTGATGCAGATGATTTGGAAGACATGGATTTAAAATGGCAAGCTGCCATGTTAGCTTTGAGAAGTGAAAGACTGTATAACAGAACTGGTAGGTCTCTGGTTTCTGGTCCTAATGACAGGATTGGATTTGACAAGTCAAAGGCAATTTGCTACAATTGTCAGCAACCTGGTCATTTTGCAAGAGAGTGCAATCAACCAAGAAACTTTCAGATGAATCAATTCCAGAATCAACAACCAAGAGGACAGCAGCAATACCAACAAAATCAGCCAAGATTCAACAATAACAACTTCAATCCCAACAACAATTACAATCCCAACTTCGATAACTTTCAGCCTCAAATGAACAATCAACAACAAAGAATGCAACAGACTCAAGGTTTTCAAATGAACAACAATCAAAACCTTCAAGCAACTCAAAATGTTCCAATCAACACTATTCCAGCAAATCAAAATCAGATCAAAAATCAAGGAAATATGGCAATGACTACACAACATGAATGAAATTTTGATTGGAGCAATCATGAAGAGGACATTGCAGATGATATCAAGAAAGCAAATGTGGCATTCATGGCCATAATTGAGAAAGAAAAAGGATCATCATCTCAGGTACACTCTACTTCCACTGTTGATTTGAATGAAATTATCATTGAATTGAAAACAAAAGTAGGCAAGCTGGAAAGTGAGTGTTTTAGGAAACAAAGTATCATCAATGGTTATGAGGCTAGTAAGCTGATCAGTGAAGAAAAGATTAAAAGCTTAGAAGATGACTGCATGATCAGTTACAGATCTCAAACCAGATATATCATTGAGATAGATGGATTAAAGAAAATGTTAGTTTAAGAAAAGGTGCAGAACATAAAACTGAAGGTTGAAACCGAATTTTTGAAGAATTTGGTCTCAACAGGCAATATATGTGGTATTCAAAACCAAGCAAAGGATTAAGACAAATACAAAGCAGTTCCACCTCCATTCAACAACAACTTCATGCCAAAAGTTGACAAAGAGAAAAGAGATGTATACTTGCGACAATTCAGAGATGTCTTTCAAGACAAAGAAGAATTTGTTGATTTATACAAGAAGGTAGAAGTGAATGAAGAGGGAGAGTTTGTGATTAAGGAAGAAGTAAAAGATGATAAGTCAATTGGAGTTCAAGTCTCTGAGGATGACTGTGATCCTGTTGAATTGGATCAAGATGATTTACGTGATCTGAGTGATCAAATCACTGAAGAAGAAATCAAATCTGCTGAAAGAGGAAGAAAATACAGAAAACCAGAATCTGTTGATAAACTTCCAAAGTATCCACCAGTCACACCAAGAATGAAGAATCAAAATGATAAGATGAAAAGAGAACTGGTATCTTTTGATATTTGTGAAAAGAAGAAGATAAGCTACAATGCAGTTAGGCCACCAAGCAAGACTGTATTAGAAAGGATAAAACAAAATAAAAAGAAGATGGTGACTGAAGAAATTGATACAGAAAATTTTATCCCAGTTTATCCAATCTTTTCTAGTCATGAGGTATTGGATGTTGGAGAAGTAGAAACTATGGAAGAATATGAGAAGAGACAGTCAAGGTTTAAAAAAAGCATTGATGAAGAACCTACGATTATGGAGAAAGTTGTCTTTGTCAAAAGCACACTTGAAAGACAAGACATCAAAATTGAGGAGTTTGTGCCATTCTGTAACGATTCCGGCAGAATCAGGTATACCCTAACCGGAATATACTATTTATGTGTTATTTAGTAATGAATATGTGAATTATGATGCGTTTATACGAGTATGTATGATTCATAGTACGAATCATACTCGATTATACAGTTAATCGTATTGGAAATACGATTAACCGATTAACGGTTATTGAAGGCCGAACGAATCGAGGATTACATTATAGACGGGATATATGATATTTAGTGATGTTTACGAAGTATTAAAGCTTCGGGATAAGTGAATTAAAGCACAGAAAAGAATTTTCGATTTAACGGTACGTCGGTACGTTAAACGAAACCTTTAATACCAAACCGAGCAAGAGACGATCGATCAAGCCGAAAAAGATGCGTAATTATTAATAATATGATGATTTAAGTTAATGAAAGTCATGGTTTAAGTTTTTGAAGTTTTTAAATCGGTTTTATATAAATTTAATTTTTGAGCCGAAAAAACGACCGTTTTAGCCTCGTTTTAAGCCGAATTAAACGTTTAACCGAAAAACAAACTGAACCAGATTATCCAAAACATTATCCAGATTACGGAAATCTGAATGAACGGCCAAGAATGGAGAGGTGGGTCCCACCCCACCCCTTTACCCATCCGATCGGACTCAAGGTCCTCATTTCCCACACTTATTTTCTTTTTTCTCATCAAATCTCTCAACCTTCATCAATTCCATCCACTTTAAGATCCAAAAATCCAAAGTTTTAGCAAGAACAACGAGGTAAAAACCGAGTTAATTACGTGTTCATCTTCCTTTCTCGAGTTTAATTACAAGAAAATGAAGTTTCAAGTGAAAAAGGGTGAAAACCCGAGATGAAACCGATTCTTGCATGATCAAGTGATGTATACGGGTTATACAAGGGATCTTGGTCCAAGAAAGGAGTTAAACGAACCAAAAACGAATTTTTTACGGTTAAATCTTTGTTTTTATATCATAACCGAAACCATGAAAGAAATGGCTTGATTGTGGGTGTAACTTGCTTGGTGTGGTGTTATTGTTCTTTTAGGTATTGTATCTAGTTGATAGCAAAGGCTAGAAAGCGAGATCCTTGCGATTTGAAGCTAGAAACACAAGGTAGTTCGGTTTTTGTGTGATGATTAAGTTTTGGACAGATTGTGACTCGTTTAGAGTTAGGTCATGAAATTTTACAGAGGTGTTAGATATATGAAAATATGAGTTCTGTGAATTTTTGGTAATTTTTGGACAAAGAGTGAATATTTGGTGAATTTAATGCTCGGTTTTGGCCAAAAATGGTGAAAAATAGTTAAATATCATGAAAAATTCTGGAAAATTTCAGATAATCTTTTTATAACATTTATAAGTCACACACAAAATTTGGGGTCAGTTGGAGAAGTCTAAGTAGACTTTTCGGTTAAACGAGTTCTAGGGTTTTCTAGCTCGGTTTTAGTGAAAATGGCATGTAAAATGAGATTTTGGTTCTGGAAAAATTACAGGGGACTATGTGGATGGCAGGGGTCATCCAGGAAAAAATTGGGATTTTTCTAAGATCGTTTGTTATTTACGACATAATTAGTGTTTAAATGGTGTTTAAAAATAGATAAATAAATTTTAAATATAAAAATTAATTCTGGAAATATTTTTATAAAATTCCCCACTGTCAAAAAGTGATTTGTGCAAAATTTCAAGATCCGAGTCTAAACTGATAATTATTTGTGCTAAAAAGAAGATAAAAACAAACTTTTAGAGCTTAAAACACGTAAACCGGTAAAGTTCGCATAAGCGAGCTGACTGGTGTATAAAAACCCTAAAAATGGACTATTTTCATATAACTAAGTTAAACAAGTAAAAATAAATCATCCGAAAATAATTCGGATGATTTGAGTAATTTTTACCCGATTTAACAGTTTCCGGTGCGCTAAAGACGGAAACGGGTTCCGCGGCCAATCGGGGCGCCTAAACCGAGCTCTAATTTCACAACTTTAAATAAAATATCAGTCAACCACTATTTTCGGGTCGTGTGTGACCAAACTCATTTTTGAAACGTAAAAACGGATAACCGTGCTAGGCACGCAAAACGGGGAAAACAAAATAATAGTAATTTTGACTGTTAAACTCTAAACGAATCACAATCTGAGTCCGGAAAAGTGTTTCTGGGTTAAAGTTGTATTAATAGTGATTGTATAGTAACGAACTTAGGGATCGTATTACAGATCCGGGCTAATAGCTGGTGTACTGTGATACCTACTTGTTGTGATAAGGTGAGTTTCACGAGCCCCTTTTTCCTGAATTGTTTTTAAATATTTTCCCGGGGCGGAAAGCATGTTGTTACTAAAATGTTTAAGTACATACTGAACGCATGGATTTGCGTGTATTTATATATGTTTTATTGTACGGGAATCGTACGGAAATGTACTAAGATGGTAATTGTCTGAGTTACTAACATTGTAAGGCCCCGCAACACGAGTGATTAACTGAAAGCCGGTAGAGTGTGGATAGTACTATTGGTCTGACAAACCCAACTGGTCCGGCATGGATTTGCTGATGTTTCCCAGCCAATTGCACATGTCTATATTGGGTGTTATATTTATTTTGCTATGTAATGTTAGGCATAGCGGTTTGGGGCAGGTTCGTGGGCGGAGTATGCCACGGGGTTGTGTGTGATAGTCAGAGGTTTCACTTGTGGGCTCAGCATAATTACATCGCTAATATATGATTTATCATAATGAATTGTCAATGTTTATTTAAATTAGTGAAACTCACCAACTATTCGTAGTTGACCCGTTTTCTTTCCATGCTTTCTAGGTACTCCCAAACTGGAATAAGTGCTACATGCTTGATGATGCGTGCTTTTTGTGGAAGCTTAGTGATCATTTTGTATTAAATATGTTAATGTACTGTGGTAAAACTTATGTGTAACGCCTAGACGGGAACTAAACTTGGAACAATGTAACATGATGTAAATTAATGTAGTGGTGTTTTCTTTATAAGCAATGCTGTTGATATCAGATGTGTCTGTTGCATCCCGTTTACGTTTCCGCTGCGGTTACGGGGTGTTACACATTCTCAATTAACTTTGACAGTTTAAAGAATCAGAAGACTCTAGGAGTCAAGTCACCTAATCCAAGTGAAAGATTCAAGAAACCAAAAGAACATGAAAAATTCAAAGGCAAGGTATGGCGCAAGAAGTGTGATGAATACGGTCACCACACAGACTCATGCAATGAAAGACTGAAATTCCAACCATTTCATGTCCCAGATGGAACAAGATATGGCCAAGACTTTGTCCTGTACAAAAAGAAGTATGATGTATATCTGGGAAAAGGAAAGGTGTGTGGAAATGAAACAATGAAAAGAGAAGAAAACAAATCTGCTAAAGAGACAAAGATTGAAAAGAAAGCTGATGACAGAACAAGAAGCAAGGGACTGAATCAGCAAGAAGAAATAAATCTCCTAAGAAGCATGAGAAATTGACCAAAAAGAACTATCAGCCATTGAGAATCAAACAAGACACTCAATCAGTCAAATCTGATGAATCACAAGAATCATCAAGCAGTGAGAAGACAAGAAGAAAAGGTGCATATCCTAGAAAGAAACCAACAGAACTCACTGGTGATGAGAAGTTTTTGCTAAAACATGGATATGAACCACAAGGTTTCCTTTGGAAACCCAAGACTAAAACCAAAGTTGAGATAGTTGCTGATGTGAGAAACTACTCTGAAAAGAAAAATTATGTGATCAAAGAATATGCCACTGACTCAGCTGAATTACAGACCTCAACTTCACTTGTTAAAACCTCAAGAGTGTGTGGTTAGAAACTGATAATTCAGACAACTTAGAAGTCACTTATGAAGATCCATAACCAACAACACTCACTTCCCAAACTGTCACAGAAACTGAAATTGATGAGTTGCAAGTTGTAGAAGCCTGCACTTCATCACTCAACTAATCAAACTTTTTCTTTTGTGCAGGAACAGTCCACTCCTCTGAATGAAATATGGTATATGGATAGTGGTTGTTCTAGGCACATGACTTGTGACAAAAGATCACTTGTCAACTATGAAGAAAAGTATGAAGGACCTGTAGCCTTTGGGAGTGATGAAAATGGTGGAAAGATTGAGGGGAAAGGAATCTTAACAAATGGAAAGGTTTCTTTTGATAATGTGTTTCATGTGGAAGGTCTTCAGTATAATCTACTGAGTATATCACAAATGTGTGATAAGGGATACAAAGTCAGTTTTGATGATTCCCACTGCTTCATCTTAAAACCTGAGTTTGTCATTCCACCTGAAATGATTATGATGATGGCACCAAGAATGGCAACTTGTATGAATTGAATATGAAAGAAGCTGTTTCAAGAGGCATGTTTTGTTTCCAAAGCCATTGAAAATGAATCAAAATTGTGGCATAGGAAACTGTGTCATATGAACTTAGAGAACATGAATAGACTTGTCAAAGGTGAGCATGTCATAGGCTTACCTACAAGAGAGTTCAAATTGGAAGATCATTGTAATTCATGTCAAAAGGGAAAACAACACAAATCTACTCATAAGCCTAAGCTCATCAACTCAATTGATCAAATACTTGAATTACTTCACATGGATCTTTTTGGTCCTGTAAGTGTGCCAAGTATAGGAAAGAAAAGATATTGTCTTGTGATCATTGATGACTATTCAAGATATACTTGGGTTTATTTCCTAAGTACCAAAGATGAGACTGCAGAGTTGATTAAGGGTTGTGTGACAATGATTGAGAACAAGTTGAATAAGAAGGTTAAAATGATGAGAAGTGACAATGGTACTGAGTTCAAGAAAGGAGTTATGAAAGAATTTTGTGCAGAAAAGGGAATACTTCAACAAATCTCAGCTCCTAGAACTCCTGAACAAAATGGTGTTGCAGAAAGAAGAAATAGAAATTTGATTGAAGCTGCAATAACCATGTTAGCAGATGCTAATCTGCCTGTCACTTTTTGGGCTGAAGCTATAAATACAGCCTGCTATGTTCAGAACAGGGTACTTGTCAACAAAAGGCTTAACAAAACTCCATATGAAATATTTCACAACAGAAAGCCTTACATTAAGTTTTTCAAGCCCTTTGGATGCAAATGTTTTCTACTAAACACTAGAGACTATTTGAACAAGTTTCAAACAAAGTCCCTGGATTGTTTCTTTTTTGGATATTCTACACACTCAAAAGCCTACAGACTCTATGTAAAAGATCACTTGAGTGTAATAGAATCTTCTGACATCATTTTAATGAGAATCAATTCAATACAGTTGATGGTGCAGCATGGCTGTTTGATCATGAAAAGTTAATAAGGTCTTTCAAGATTTATCCTAAAGACTTTGATGACTCATTCTACAAGACCAGTTTAATTGAAGAGAAAAAGAAGAAACCATTGGACTTGGAAGAATTGTGGAAGAAGGTTGCTAGAAAAGAAAAAGAATATACTTTTGTGAAGAATTCCTCAAATGATATTGTTGAACAAGTTCAAGAAGATAATCAAGGAAACAACTACAGTCCTGAACATGATCATAATGATCAAGTTCAGAATGAGGGAGACTCAAGCAACCAAGCAAGTGAAGAAGAAACTGCATCTACAGCAAGATTTCAGCATTTGTTTGAAAGCTTGAATATTGGAAACAATGGTGCATCTACTTCAGGACAACATAATGATGAAGCACCAGAATTTCATGATGCAGAAACTGATTTGATCATTGAAGAACCAGAACTCAATATGTCAAATCTTGACACAACTGTGTCTAGGGATATTATTGTTCAAACTCCTTATGTAGAAAAGAATCATCCTTCTGAAAACATCATTGGAGATTTGCATGAAAGAGTCACAAGAAGTCACTCAGAAATTGCAAACATCTGTCTTTACTCATGTTTTCTATCCCAAATAGAGCCTAAGAAAATTGCTCAAACACTGAAAGAAAATAGTTGGGTGGAAGCAATGCAGGAAGAATTGGCCCAATTCAGAGATCTACATTTGTGGGATCTTGTTGATAAGCCATTTGACAGATATACAATAGGAACAAAATGGGTTTTTAGAAACAAAAGGGATGAGAGGGGTTTGGTGATTAAGAATAAAGCTAGACTTGTGGCACTGCAATGTCTTCAAGAGGAAGGAATAGACTTTGAGGAAGTCTTTGCTCCTGTGGCAAGACTTGAAGCTATCAGGATCTTTCTTGCATATATTGCCTCAAAGAACATTAAGGTGTTCCAACTTGATGTTAAGTCTGCATTTTTAAATGGAAAGATTGATGAAGAGGTGTATGTAGCTCAACCACCAGGTTTTGAGGATCCAATGTATCCAAACAGGGTATATAAACTAAACAAAGCCCTTTATGGATTGCATCAAGCTCCTAGAGCATGGTATGATGAGTTGTCAAATCATCTTCTTGAAAATGGTTTTCAAAGAGGAGCCATTGACAAGACACTCTTCTACAAACGAAAGGAATCAGACTTACTTCTGTTACAAGTGTATGTAGATGACATCATCTTTGGTTCCACAAATGAACAAATGTGTATGGAGTTTGAAGGGGTAATGAAGTCCAAATACAGCATGAGTTCTATGGGAAATGAACTTCTTCCTTGGATTACAAGTTCAACAAAAAGCTGAAGGGATCTTCATTCACCAAAATAAGTATGTGCAGGACATCTTGAACAAGTTCAACTGTCATGAGTACAAAACTGCCTCAACTCCAATGGACACCAAGGAAAAGATGATTGCATATGAAAAGGGGGAGTCTTTAGATGAACATGAATACAGAGCCAAAATTGGATCTCTAATGTATCTGACTGCTACAAGACCAGATATCATGTTTGTTGTGTGTGTGTGTGCAAGATTCCAGTCAAGTCCAAGGTTCTCCCACATGAATGCTGTTAAAAGAATATTCAGATATTTGAAGGGAAGACCAGATTTGGGAATTTGGTATCCAAATAATCAATCATTTGATCTAATTGCCTACACAGACAGTGATTATGATGGATGCAACATGAGCAGAAAGTCAGCCTCAGGAGGATGTCAATTCTTGGGAGAAAGGCTAGTGTCATGGCAATGCAAGAAGCAAACAACTGTCTCAATCTCAACTGCAGAAGCTGAATATGTTGCTGCATCTGCCTGCTGTGCGCAAGTTCTATGGATTCAGAACCAGATGCTGGACTATGGTTTGAATTTCCTGAACACCCCTATTCTTATTGATAATACTGCTGCATATTTTACTGTTAAGAATCCAGTTCAACATTCTAAGACTAAGAACATTGAAATCAGACATCACTTCATCAGATATTGTAGTGAAAAAGGTTTGATTAAAATGCAAAGATTTGATACAAGGGACAATTTGGTTGACCTATTCACCAAACCACTTGATAGAACCAGGTCAACTTTCTTTTGAAAGCCCTGGGAATGATCAACTCTGATGAAATTTGATTAAGGATTTGTGCTTGGTTGTTTACCTCTATGTTCTAACTGATTACTTTGCTTAGAGGTTTCACAAATTGAATGTTATGTGAATATGCTTGAGTATGTTAATGAATATGTTGATTGAATATACTTGAGTATGTTACTGAATATGTTGACCGATATGTGCTTTGACTGATTAATGTGTGCAAATATTGACATAAGTGATTTGATTAATATGTTTGCATGTTTATCAGTGAATGTGTATTTGTGATGTTAAGATAAGTAGTCTTGTTATGAATTATTTACTAAAATGCTTGTTTGACATCACTGACTTAATTGGTTGAATATTTACTTTATCTGATCTTCTGATGTTATTGAAATAGGTTAGACATTGAATGTTTGTACTGTCTGCTTGTCTTGATGATGTTATGTTTGATTAAGATTTGATTATGTACTGCAATTGTTTATGTTAAAATGTGTTTTATGTTAAAATTAAGTGATAAAATGAATTTTTCTAATGAATTTTGCATAAATACTATATTTTGAACCAAAACATGAGCATGTTGTCAATGGTGTAGAGACATGATAATACTATTCAGTTCAAGCTTTAAAGAAGCTTAAAAGAAGGATTTTTCAATGAAAAGTCTCGGGTAGTTATCTTTGCTGAAAATTATGTCATTTGCCCAGTTGGAAGGACATACACTAATGTATGTTTGGTCCTGCAATCTGCAAAGATTAAAAGGATAGCCATTAACCAGAAAAACTGAAAGCATTTTGGGCAATTATAATTTGTTTTCTATTCCTTCACTTAAAACTATGTCAATAGCTCTGACTTTGAAAGGACATATACTCACAATGTATGTTTGGTCTTGTTGACCACCTGTGGTCAAACATAATAGCCATTTACCTGAAAAATAAGAGAAATTGGGGTGACTGAATATTAAACTGAATACAAATGGGAAATGATAGTACATTGACTACTTAGCCAATCATATGGATTTATTAGGCTAAAAGGACTCTTAGTACATTCAGTGACATGTATGGTTGCTTTCTCATGATATGTAAAATCTAAGGTGATATAAACATAAATAATATGCTAAGATTTATGTGGAGTTACATTGTTATCTATGCATGTTCCAAGATAAATCTTTTCAAATGATAGGCAGAAACGTGATTATCCAGTCATACACAATCCTGTTGGTCTTTGGTTACCCAAAATGAAACATTTTTTTAAAAAATGACAAAGAACAGCTGTGAACTACTTAAATTTCAAATGTTTATTCAACATGCTCACAAATTTTTATTGAGAAAATACAAACATGAGGGTTAATTACAGAACTACAAGGGTGGAGGCAATCATATAAGTCCTTTAAATATCCTGGATGAAAGGCCTGTAAGTCCGACTTGCGTGGCATGTAAGTCCAACGTTCAACCTCACATATGTTTGTATATTTGAAAAGAAATATCTTATAAATTTTCAAAAATATGTTCTGTCATTGAAAGTTTTTTAACCAAAATCAGGGGGTCAAAGTCAAATTGAGGTGATCTGGAGAAAGCCAAATAAGTCTTGAGGATAGATAAGGAGCATCAGAAAACAATATGTGTTATCCATTGAATTTTCTGCAAAATTAATTGAAAGAGATGAAAATCATGTTAAGTCTAGACCTGCTGTTGATCTGTCTTTGTAGTTATAATAATGCTGAGAATGAAGTATTGAGAAAGCTACTTAGTCAATATGATCCCATTCCTGAGATCTTTTCAGTTTACAAAAGGAAATTGTTTTAAAAATGAAACATAACTGAAATTTGATCTCTAAATGCACCATTGTTCTTAAACTATTATCTTTCAAGAAAATTGTTCTAACAAGTAGTTTAAGTCAAAAAGTGTTGCATTTTGCTAAAATAGGTTGAATATGTAAGTTCGGGTAAGGTTGATATTATTAAACCTTCCCAAGCACAAACTGTTTGAGTATGTATCTTCGGGTAAGGTGTGATGTTCTCAAACCTTTCCGGGTACAAAACAGTTGAACATGTGTGAATATGTATTTTCGGGTAAGGTTTAATGTTTTATAACCTTTCCGGGTACACTTAGATGTTTTTATCTAAGTTTACTATTTTCGGGCATGTTTTGAAGTATTTGATACTTTTCGGGTAGAGTTACTATTTTAGTCACTTTCCGAGCAAGCCTGATTGTTTATAATTGCATATGTATTTTCGGGTAAAGTTTGATGATTCACAACCTTTCCGGGCAAGCTTTGTCATTTTTGACCAAGTTTATGATTTTTGGGCATGCTTTGAAGTGTTTACACTTTTCGGGTAAGGTACACCATTGTACAAATTTCCCGAGCAAGCTTGAAGTCTTGAGATGATTATGTGTTTTAGCTAGCCTTTTAACAAGAGATAATTGTTTCGGGCAAGCTTTGCATTTTGTTTATGTTGATTGTTATTCCAAGCAAACTTTGTGAACTCCTTGAGTACACCAAGTAAGCTTTGTGTGTGTGAATATGTTTTCTTTGAAATTACAAGTGTTTTCGGGCAAACCTTGTTTTCCGAACACACTTTATATTGCGGGTACACTTTTGTTCCCCTAATATACTTGGTAATTTTCAAAATTTGATTTTCCGAGTACACTATCTGCTAGAAGTCCTTTTCGGGCACACTTTGTACTCTAGGAAGATTATTCGGGTATACTTTGCATAAGAAGGTTGTTCGGGCATACTAACATTATGAAGGTTGCTCGGGCACATTATGTTTTTTAAAGTATACTTGATTGAATATACTTTTATTGTGATTGATTGAATATGTTTCTTATTTTTGGTAGGGTTTATGCTAGATTAAGATATTAATTTAAATTTGAGAAATTTATATGGGCATCTTAATTGATTCCTAGTAAGAACGTTTATTTGATATTTTATACTTGATTAATTATCTTGTGATTAATTTCTCTAGAAATCGGTATTTCGGGTAAGCTTTCTTCATAGTATCTTGACTTTAAATTACATAGCTTGATCAAGCAAGGTTTGTTATTAAAAGGAATCGGGTAAACGTTATAAAATTAAAAGAAAATGTTGTCAAGAAAGGTTTAATATTATTCGTGTAAGCTTTGTATAAGTGGAAATATACCGAGCAGACTTTGCAAAGGATTACTTTTCCGAATAAGGTTTGCTAAGTCTAAAATAACAAAGAGTTATATGTTTTAAAATTGGTTTTTAAAATATCAAGTGGATAATGTTACTATTTGACAGCTAATAATTCACAAAACGACAAAAAGCATTTAAAACCCACTTTTAAAAGGTATATAAGAGGGAGTTAGGCAAAATTTTCAACATTATATTTACCTCTCTCTCTCTCTTTCCACTACAACTGCTTATTCACAAAGAAACCCAAACCGACCTCTCGCATTCATTATTAATCCAAACCCTAACTTGAATCAGCCCTCTAATTCCGACTCGGTAAGCATGAATAATGTGTTTTCCGACCACGATTATACTATATTGGACTTTGATTATGTACTTGATTACTAATATTCTGTTTTTGTGTTTAGGTTATTAATTTGTCGAAGATCAGGTTCTTGAATAAAATTTCTCTCTTTCTTCTACAAACTTATAACTTGAAATTGGGTAAAGTGATAAACTTTTATACTAATTTCACTTTGAATATGTTTGTTTGTGATGTTCAGATATGGCAGAAGAGGATCAACCCAAGTATGATTTTGAAAAGAAGCATAACATGTGTGCTCTATCGCAAGTCACACCTGACAACGAGCCGGTGGCGCCAATGATTACATGGATGGCTCGATCAAATGTCAGTTTTGCTTTTACCGAATGCCCTGTTATCTACAGAAATCATTCACTGGATTTCTGGAGATCTGCTGAACTGGTTGAAGATGTCAATGGAAAAAGAATAGAGGAAACTGTTGCAAGACAAGAAATACATGTAACAGAGAGGATGACAAGAAGATGCCTGCGGTTGAATGATGATAACCATTATCATATAAACTTCAATACAGCACACCTGATGAGAATATTTAAAGAGACAATGGGTTATCAGGGAACTGTACATGATGGACAGTTTCAAAAGGGGATGTTTCTGATGATGTATAGATTCCTCATTCATCATGTGATACAGGGGTTTGCTCCAAGAAAAAGGTCATGGACTTTGATAAGTCATGACTTAGCAAATGCCACTGTTGGGATTATGTATGATCTACCCTTCAATTTCTCAAAGATGATATTTGATGGTCTGGTAGCAAACCTGAAGAAAGCAGAGAAAGACAGATTCTTACAATATCCAAGGTTCCTGCAGATAATCTTTAACAGAGAGTTGAGAGATCTACCCACTATGGGAATTACACACCTACTGCAGAACCCTGACACATACAAGAGAATCAAAAATCCAGGTGTTGCCAATAGATTCAATGCTGAAGCTCCATTTGAGATATTACCATGGTTGTTGAATCATGACCTGAATGTGATGCCAGTGCCTGAGTTAAGCTCAGAGGAGGAAGGAGGAGATGATGTTGAGAGTGATGATGATGGTTCTGATGATGAAGATGATAATATTGATGGAGATGAAGGAGGAGCTGGAGTAGCTATGGAGGTTGATGCACCTGATCAGGGGGAGCAACTTCAAGATCAAGAACAACCTATTCCATCACCACCACAATCACCACCAAACATTGACCAAACCCTGATACCATCACCACCACTAACTCCACCACATCAAACCACTCAATCCCCACCACAGCCCCTAACCATAAGCCAACCTGAAACCTCAACACATGTATCACCAACACCACAAACACCACCAACATCTATCCCAATTCACTCAGATCCATTCATCCCAAGCCCACATCATACACAATCACCACGACAATCCATTTTCCAAACTCACACCACAACCCATGAACAAACTGAATATGAACCATTTTCTACATCACAACCTACAACACCACCCACTGACACTGACCTGTTGACCTTGTTAAAAGAAAATGTTGAACTGAAGAGAAGGAATCAGGAGGTAACAGAAAAGAATGTGATGTTGATAGAGAAGTTGGTACAAGCAAAATTAAAAATTCAAGCACTGGAGCAGGAGGTTGAGAAGACCTCAGCTGCCCCAAAACAGGGGGAGAATGAGATTATGCCAACTGTCTCTAGTGTAAAGGTTGCTGAAACTGCAGACAGATTGAAGTTAATTATGATTGACTATGATGATGTAGAGGAAAGTAGTGAGGAGAGGAGGATTGAGGATGATGAATATGAAGGTGATAGTTCAGATGTAGGAGAACAAGATTATGACTATAATGATGAAATAATGAATGTTGAATGGAGTGAAGAGAATGATGAAGGGATAGGTGATGGAGTTGAAAAAGATGTTGAGGAAAATGTAGCTGCTACTGATATAGCTACTGATATTTTGACTGATATAGCAACTGATGCTTTGACAGAAGTAGCTACTGACATACAGACTGATGATCAAACTGAAGAAATCATTGATGAAAATGCTGCTACTGAGGAACTTATACAAACTGAACCAGAAAGTGATCAACAAGCAAGTTCCAAGAGAGTAGAGCATGACCCAGAACTAGAAGCACTTGAGAAAGAAATAGATGACTATGAACAGTCTGAAGATGAAGAGGATGTGAGAAGAAGAATTGAGAAAGGTAAAGCAAAAGTCTGTGAAGAAGAGCCTGTTAAGGTATATCCAGAAAAGGATGTTTTGTTCAGAGAAGATGATGAAGTTGTTGCTGCTTCTTTAAGGGAACAACAAAATATTTTAAGAGAAACAAGGGACAGAGAGATACTGGCCCAAACCATAGACCCTGCAGAGCTGGCAGAACAAGAAAATTTGATCAACAAAGCCAATCTTGCTAAAGAAATTTTTGAAGAAGTGGCTGATCAAGAAGCAACTGAAACACTGATTATGATGAACAGAACTGAGGAACCTGACAATTCCTTGGCCATGGTGATTAGTATGTTTCAACCACAGAGCCAACCTGAAAAGGAATCTGAAAAAGAGTGTGAATCTGAAGAAATGCCTCAAAAGGAACCTGAAAGGGAACCTGAAAGGCCAACTGATGAATCTGTTGAAGAAATGATGGCTAATATCACCAGAATCAGGATGGAAAGAGCCAAAAGATTTGAACAAGTGTATACAAGAAAGAGGAAATTTGATGAACAGAAAAGAATTGGTGAGAGAAGAACAAAGAGGGGAAGATGGGATGAAAAGAATAAGTGTTACATTGAAACTCCTGATGATGATGGTGATAATGATACTGGTCCAATTAGAGAAATTCTATTGCAGACACTGCAACCAGGTCAACAGATTCCAGGTGTTCCTGATGTGCCCATAAAAACTGAACCAAATACAGAGCATCCACCCTCTGATGAACCCAAGATTGATGCTATGAACGACCTAACTGAAGAAGAGGATGAATCTGAGGATTCAGATAATGATGATAATCCTGATGATGATCAAGGTAAAGGAGGTGAAGCTGTTAATGTTGAATCTCCACAGGTTGAAATGACTAATGAGCAGAGAGCCAATATTGAGTTAAGTATGGGAGAAGCTAAGAGAAATCATCCATTGGTTGTAAAGTTGAGAAGGTATGGCATAAGTTTTGAAAATTTGGCTGATCTTGATAATGATTAGTTGCAAAAGAGACTTGACAAAGAGAGGGATGGTTTCAAGAAAAGGATGGAACAAAAGAATAGAGACTGTCAGAAATACAGAGAATATCTCAGAATGCATAATTATTCAGAGAAAGATCTGTCTCACTTCACAGTTGACCAACTCCAAGACCTTTACAACAGTGAAAGAGAAAAGGTGATTGAAAAATGTGTGAAGGAGAATGAGAAGATTGAGAAATTGGAAACTTTGAAGAAAAAGTTTGGAGGTATGTGTGGATACTTGCTTGAGAAAGGGTTAAAGCCTGAGATGGTTGAGAACCTATCTAGAGAATCAGTATTGGATCAGTACAACAAACTGAAAAGAAAAGAAAAATTGAAGAGGGTCCAAACTGAGAGCTCTACTAAACATGCTGAAACATCTGTTGAACCTCCAACAAAGAAAAGAAAGATAATGACTCTGAGGGAGAAACAGAAGATACAGGGTGAAAAGGAAATGTCTAAGGAAGTTCCTGTTGTTGAAATTCCTACTCCACAAGAAGTAGATTCTGAACCTGAAGATGAACCTTGTGTACCTTGGGAAAATGAAGAGATGATCAACATCCTAAGGAATATAATTATTACTCAAAGGGGAATGGATGAAGCCTCTTTCAATTCTTTGGAAAAGAAGGATTTGAAATATCTCTTCCATGTCCAAAGAGCTGAATGGGAGAAAGCACTAGGGGAAGGTGAGAACCCTAGATACTATGCAGATGGAAGTTTTGTACCTGCTGGTTTGTCAAGAACTCCTGGTATGGAAAAAATGTTGCTAGCTCTTAAAGATGCAGGAGCAAATGTTGTTGAGCTTGCCAACCTTCCAACTGAAATGGTGGAAGCAGTCTACATCAAATTCTTCAATTTGGAGCCCAGAAAACCCAAGAAGTTTGTTCCTTTCAGACCACCAATTTCAAGAAGATATCCACAAGGTGGAAGAGGTGAAAGTGGAAGAGGAGAATCAAGTAGATCTGCACAACAAAGAACAACAAGACCACAGTCAGATGTGGATCTTCCTAGAGAGATTTACTATGATTCTGTGAGTGAATGCATAAGAGTGATTATGGAAAGTATACAACTAAGAGATATAGTTGTGAGAAGTGATTTCTATGAATATACTCAAGAACAATTAGAAAGAATGATAACACTCACTTTGTATGATTATAGAAACAGAAACAGAGTGGCTGGAAGACAAATAAATGATCTTTCTAAATTCCTAAGAGAAGAAGCAGACAGAGGATTCAAATTCCTGAAAATAAAGAGAAACTGGAAGACTGCCCAACTTCACAGATCAAAGAGAACTGCAAAGTTAAGAAGGATGGACATAGCTGAAATGAACTACAAGATAAATGTCAGAGACAGGAATCCACTGTCAAACATGAACACATGCATAAGTCTTGAAAGAAGAATGACATGCCCCAACTATACAGTCCAAAGAAATGGCATCATTACTGAAGTTGAATACAAAGAAAAAGATGACCATTACTTGCTGAGAAATTCTGATGGAAAAGTACTGGGGATTATCAAGAAGGATGAAGACTTGAATTGCTTACATGATGAAGATTTAATGGATATTAGGAACTTGGTCATACCAGAAGGTCATACTCATTACCAAGCCCTTGATATTTTCAAAACGAGAGCTGCATCAGTGATAACAAACAGAAGACAAGCCGCATACAATGCATGGAAGAGACAAAATTCCTAGATTAGGCTTTAATTTGTAATGTCATATGACAGCTTTTTGAATATGTAATTTGTTTATCTTAATTGATTATGTAATTTAACATTTAATTTGATGTGTATTTTGACTAAGTGTAAGTAACCTTAGAAATGTTTTGGGTCAACTGAGGTGTTCCAATCTAGGGGGAGATTGTTGGGTCAAGAAATTGACCTAAGGGGAAGATTGCTAAGTCAAAGATTTTTTCAAAATGACTTATGAGAGATTGGAATCTTCTCAACCTCCTCTGAATTCGCTAAGTATGGATCCGGGCACACCTTAGACCTCCGAGCAAGCTTCTACTTAGCCGGGTACGATATTTTTGTCTACCGAGCAGGGTTATCTTCTCTAAGTCTTATTTAGTGAATCTCCGAGCAATGTTTGCAAATTAGTGCACTACCGGGAATGGTTCACTAGTATATGCAAATCCGAGCAAGGATCACTTTATGAAGCAGGATTTTTCTTCATAGCCAAGTAAAGTTCACTTCCGAGTAAGCTTTAGGCTAACCAAACTCATGAAGCCAAGTAATTGGAAGACCGGGCAAGGTATTCATTAATAAGTATGGTCCAGGTAGGCTTGATGATTTAATGATATATCTCAAGTATCATCAGGCAAGGTTCAACTTAAGCAAGGAACAGTGCAACCAAGCACACTTTGCTAATAAGTTATTTTCTAACAAAGAGTTGAAGGGACCATTGAAGAACAATGTTGCTCGTAAGGGTTTGTCGGGCAAAGTCTGGCAAAGTCTAGAAGATTGAAGTCTACCCGGTGAGTATTTTACTTGGTAAAATACTCTTCAAGTAAAGTCTACCCGGAAACTGATCCCGAGCACACTTCTATGTTACCAAGTTATGAAGGATGGCCGAGCATACTCGGAAAGACAAGATTGATGCAAAGCCTACCTGGAAGACCTGTTTTACGCTTAGAATATTTCTGAATATGTATTATCGGATAGGGTTTCTAGAAGGAATGACAGTTGTCCACAGGTGTCAGGCCTATAAATAGAATAATTTAGGGCACACCTGAGACACATACAACAAGGCAGACAGTCACAGTTATTAAGAAAGAATATTGTGTGTGACGGCTGAAACCTTCCTTATCAAGAAACCATAAAACGATTATCCACTTTGTATGATTGATATTATATAAATGGAAATCTTTTGAGTAAATCTTGTTTGTGTTGATTACCTTTGAATACTGTTTAAGCAACCATATGTTTGTTATTGATTCCGCCTTTTACAAACGGTGAACTTTCTAAATATAGCAACCCGTCATTAACTCCCTTGTCAACACATCTATTTGTGTGAGTTATGACATGATTTGAGTAAGATCCAGCTGAAATCGGGGACCTGACACAAACATAAATGACGTCTTTTGCGATTTTCTCTTAAATAATTATTCCAAACAAATATGTGCATGTGTTATTGAATACGGAGGTGGTGGATAGGTCTCTAATGTTTTTCTGATTTGTGTTTTCCGGCCGAACTCTGGTTTTCTGATTTGGTTTTACCGGTGAATATTGGTAGCTGAGATGAAATCCTTATCAGTCGACGCTCTCAATATCACCATCTGGATCTGCGGTGGTTTCAAGTTGTAGTGGTGGTGGGAACACGGTGTTGATGGTGGTTTTATGCGGTGGTGGTGGTGGCCACAAAGCAATGGAGTTATTTAGAAAAAAGAAAGTTGAGAGAGAGAAATAAGGTTTTTTATTCTAAATTTTAATAAAATATATTTTAAATTTTAGTAAACATGGTAAAAAGACCAATCTACCCTCATGTGTCTTACACATGATCATATTTAAGGGAAAGATTTAACTGAGTTAGTGCTAAAGAACTTAACGTGAAGAAAATTTAAAACATTCAGTATGTTTTCTGTCATTAAGTTTGTCAAAGGATGTCCATTGAAAAACCGTGCAAATATAAATGACGTCTTTTACCATTTTATCTAACCACTAATCCATTACTCCAGTTGATGAGGAATACTAAGCTTTTACTTCATTAACGTCCAAATGTTTTTATGTTTTATTTAGAATACTTTAATTTAATTATTTTATAATGCAAAAGTGTATTTTATAGATTAGGTTTTTGTTAATTAAACACTAGTCAAACAAGTTGTTTATATATATTTTTTACAATATAATATATTTCATATACTAAATAAAAAAGATCCAATTACAATATGGAGAGAGCAACAAGCTGCGCCGTCATCATATTTTAAATGGCAAACTCGATCCTACTGAAAACATAGTTATATTTTTTTGACGTCGATAATCGAAATAACCCAACTCTAGTGTCTAATGAATGAATAACTGAAACTTGGAGGATCAAACTAAGCTACTCACTCCTAATTGTGTTACACGCATTAATTATTGATTGAAATCAGCATTATAAAATGATTTGTATGAAAGTCCAAACATTGATAGCAACAACTATGGTTTTTGTCAAAATGATGACGTGACCTTAAATTAATCCAAAATAATAATCGGTGAACTGTTCAACATTGGAACAATGTTATATGTTAAGATAATTGAGGTGGGCACCGTAGGCATCTGGCGGAGACCCGTGATTTTTTTGGGAACGAAAATTTTAAAAAATATTCTATATCTATCTATCTATTTTAATAAATAACTACCCATTTTTGTCACATGTCACTCTCATAGCCCTCTTCATCATTTTTTCAACATTTCAAAATATAAACCTTATATTTTATGTTATTTCAATATATGAATTCGAATTTATTTTTATTAAATGTAAATCATATTCGATTCATTCATTAATATTAATGGTGAAAGATAAGAAAACAAGGAAATATCAAATTGACGTTGCAGATCTATTAAATAAATTTTAAAATCATTGGTAATTAAAATCATAGTAAATTATAACTTGTTTTTAAACTGGGATTGGAGCAGTCGTACATACTTTTTTACATAAGATTAGTTTCAAATTTGGATTTTAAAATTTTATCATATGTATTTGAACTTAAGAAAATGTTTATTTTCTTAATTTCTTCAAACATTTTATATAAATATTGCAAACATAAAGATTACATATTATACATATCTTGCTGTTTAGCATTAAATCATTGAAGTTGAATATTATAATTATAATACATATGGATAACGATATACTATATAAACTATCTATCATTTATTTATATAACTTTTTTGTGTAGTATAAATGGTTAGCAAGAAGAATATCAATATTTTTCTTTCATAACTCAGATAGAAATTTTCCAGAAACATATATTTTATTATTTGATTTATACTTTTTTTATACATTCAAATATATTTAATTTAATATGTCTTATAAGATAAATTACTTAATTAAAAGCATTCACATTTTTAAACCAAAAAATATGTTTCAGTCCATTTCTACTATTTTCGCTTTCCAAAAATCATTTAGGATAACCTAGAATATCGTTTCATCAGTTATTTACATCATTTCAATATTATATTAACTTAGTAATTTTATTTTTATACAAATACAACGATTTGAGGTTATGTTAGTGTTACTTGTTGGATAATACATAATTAAAGTGTATATTAAAGTTTATATTCAAAATAATAAAGTTATACACAATTTCTTTTTTTTCTTTTTTTAAAGTTACTATTAGTTGAACATGACTCTAAGGTTATTATTTCTTTGTCATTTTCCACTCATATGAAATGAAACAAATCATTTTGTTATATTTAAACTTTGGGTGTTATATGTTTTTTTGATTATACAGTTGTTAATTTTAATATATAAAATTAATTAAAAAGTTATATAAGCGGTATATTAATAACAACAAATAATTTATCATGATCAATCAATTTCAGATTCTAAAGACTCTAAGGATGATTATATCATCAAAGTTCAGGCAATCTGTTTTTTTTTTTTTTGAATAATCATGTTTTTTTTGGATAAACATGAGCGGATTATCTCAAATGACGTATGGATATTTTTTTTGTTAGTATCATGGATATATATTATCATTTATCTAAGGTCGTGGTATGTACTTGAATAACCTTATTTATCACACAGATAACTATATACATGACTATATCAAAAGTTATAAGCAGATATATATGTTACCTTAACCAGAGTTACAAGCATACATGGACTAAAGATTTTGATTTTGATAAACAATGTATACCAACCAATACAATCACAAATGTAGTGTACAAAAAAAGTTTTGCTTATTTGTAACATACTTGTGTAATCGTATTTATGTAATTTCTGTAATTTTTATATAAATTGTATTAGTAATAAATAATGATTTTGTTGACTGTAATTAACTTCATAGTTAAACTTTAAAATTTTTCATCAATTACTCGTGTAATACACGGGCCTCAAACTAGTTATATATATATATTTTGAATGCCTGAACTTTTATAAGCCCACTATTTTATATACCTAAACACTATATATTCTAGTTGGTATGTTATAAACTCGTTATAATATCATGATTTTACTAATTGTTACGTTTATTATTGCTATAACTTTAATTGTCGTTTTAAAAAATAATTTACATTATTTACTACGCTAAGTCTTAAAGGGCATATTTTTTCCAACTCGGCCGGGGTACGTGAATTCTCCCGGCCGGCCCTGTTAAAATATACTATAAAAAGTTGACTCACATTAGAAATTGTAAACGAATGCAGTTGTTATTTGTTTGATTTTGTTAATAGCTTGAATCGAGTCGAGCTTAAAAAAGCTCGAGCATAATAACAAAACTTGCTTGATAATAAACCTGGGTCCGAGCTTCACTTATCGAGCTCAATTAGGGGTGTATCAAATCTCGAATTATCAAGTTAAATCGAATCAAATATTTCGAATAATTATTTTTTTTTGCTAGTATTCGTATTCAATTAAAAGTTGAACTACTCGATTTGTATTATATGCCCAATTCGAAATTCGTATATGTAACTCGGATTTGAATAAGTTCGATTTGAATAGGAATAAATTTGATTTGTTTCAAGTTTACCTATGCTAAAAACTTCGAAAACCATAATCATAATTGCAAACACAAACATATAAATCTAAAGTAGCTATAAAACCACATGATAATAAGTTCAAAACTAATGTACAGATAGTCTCAAATTCAAAATATTCAAAACCAGAAGTCAATAACACTCATAATAGTATGGGCTAAGAAACAATAATATGGGCTATTGGGTTTAATTAATTTGTAATGGACATATATTAATTCTGGATTTGGCACAAAAACTAAAAAATAAATATATATATATATATATATATATATACACGTATATGTATATATAGTTTGAATTCGAATTTCGAATCGAATAATAAATCATAAATTTGTATTCGATTAATATACTTGAATACGAGTCGAATCGAATTCGACTTTTTTAAAACCGAATTCGAATCTTAATAATCGAATTCGAATCAAATCGAATATAAAATATCGAATATTTCCAATGCGAATCGAAATCTGAACACCCATATGTTCAATTAGGCTTGAAAGCCTAAACCTCTTTCTTGTTTATTAAACTTTATTTGATATAGTAAATATACATTTAATTATAAATAAAGTTATAATTGGTGGAGATTAAATAAAAATTAGCTATTCTAAAAAAATATATAAAAGTTTTTAATAGTTAAATAATAAAAATTAAACTGCATATGAAAAACTTATAATTATGACCATATACAAAATTTGTCATATATAAACTAATTATCATATATAATAAAAGAGGAGTTTGGCGACGCAATCACGTGATTGGTCGCCAAACTTCTTATTTGCTTTAACTTGTTTACATTCTATGTACGGTTTAGTCTCGACAATGTTGATTCTGACTAAATTCTCTTTAGTTTGCAAACGCAATATGAGGTTTTTATCACTTTTTTTTGTCTCTCGATTCCATAATCAATGAATTCGTATGAGTTCGCAATTGCAACGTGCGTGTTTTTTTTGTTATCCACATTTTTTTAATTTAGAATATGTTAAATTGTTGTATTTAAGAGTGCACGAATTTATGTTTGCTTTATTTTTGGGTCGTAACAATATACCAACTGAAGTGTCATTGGTTCGTAACCGCAACACGTGTTTTGTTATGTTAATTTATTGAATCTTTGTGTTAACGATTTTTTTTTGGGGGAGGGGTAATTATTGGTTTCGTTACCTGGCACCGATTGAATTTACCTCGAATCGCAGACGCACTTAAAGATTTGATAAGTTGTACGAGTCGAGTACGACTGTCAATAACATCAACCCGGCGTAACGCGCCGGGAATCTTCCTAGTTAACTAATAAATACTAGTCAGGTGTCCGCGCAATGCAGCTGGATACGCACGAACATTATCGGTGTCATTACGTTCCTCGCAACAGTACGTGCATATCCCGATGATGGTATGTGCTTAACGTGACATCAGACGCGTAACCGGTGTCGGTAAGCGCGTCACACAACGCCTACACGCGAGTAAAGTGGTACGCATAAACAAGGTCATCCACGTTACTAATGTCTGAACGAGCGTAACCGGTGACGCAAATCAAGAAGCAAAGATGATGTAAAGTAATTTCTAGTAGACCACTTTTTAACCCACCATGTTTTGACGCGAAACCCGTTCCAACCCAACATTGTTTTAACCTAGCCTCTTTCGACTTGAACTCATCGAGAACGGAACCTAATTAACCATTTTTTTGAATCAACATGTTCTGACCTTAATTTGTTATGACTCATGAGCCGCAAATGTGCCTGACCTTTTGCCGATACTAATTGATAATCACGTAACATGTTAATTTTTTAAAATTAATAATCTATAGTAATATGATAATCAAATTAAAGATAATAAAATTCTCGTTTTTATGGTATAATTTAAAAAAAAATATTAACGTGTGAAAAAGTTATGGTCGTTTAAAAGTCGTGAGGGTGGTTTGTTTAGAATAAGGGGTAAAAGTTTAAGTATTATACAAATTAACAAAAACTAATTAAAGTTGAAGAAATAAAATTGTAATTTATTTTTAACAAAGCTGAAGTTAATCGTTCATTGATATGGCTAAAGATAAAAATGCCCTTAAAATCTTATAATTTGATTTATTATGTGTTGTATCTTTTGCATGCTTGATGGTACCTCTTAAAATTTAAGAGGTCCTTGGGATTCTCTTTATATATAGTAAAAATAATAGTGGGAAACCCGGGCGATGCGACGGCGAAGGCAACTTACAACGCTTTATTTGTCTTCGGTAAATTTATAATTCTTCTCGACATGTTATTTCAAAACTTACGATTGAATGTTTGTGATTGAATGTTTATAAGGATAGAATTTGTGTTAAAAGTTCATATTTATATGCTTCTTGATTATCCCATGATCTTTAAATACACCCAACAGAAATTTCAGTTGAAATACACTTGAGCGATTGTACGTGTTTGGGGAGTTACAAAGTACACTTTGTAAAAGGAATATGTACAAGGGTAGCTCGTATAACTTAATTTTTTAGTACTTCTTCCATCTAATAGCAGTTCTTTTGGAAATTTGTTGTCTACTTGATGATCAAATGCTAACTGGTTCAAGATTTGAGTTCACAAATGGCTGCAAGGACTTCACCACAATCATCAAATGTTTTATCCTCACTCAATATTGGAGTTGGTTGTTAAATAAGTCACAAGTTACTCGTGTAACTTCCTACTTTTAATAAATAATAAATAAAGAAATTGTGTTTGTTTAAATGAATGTTAATATTTAATTAAGATTAAATATAATAAAAGAGTATGGACTTGGTTAATGAAAGATGGATTAAGGGGTGGCGATGGGCCTTAGGTCCATGGGCTTAAGAGAGCATAAATACTCCTTAAAACCCTAAAACCCTCATTCTATCTCCTAGCCTCCTACACACTCAAAAACACACACAAACACTCATTGGTATTCGGCCGTGACCAAGACAAGGATCCAAGACTAAAACCAAACTTAGATTCTCGTAGATCTTGGTTACACAAGTAGGATACAACTCTAAAGTTGCACATCGAAGCTAACCGTAGCCTAAAAGCGTATAAAGGTATATTTTGTACATATAAAGATTATGTTTTTAAGGACGGTTTTCCCTAAAACTTGGTACTAAGGCAAATCGGGTGTAGTTATGCCATAAAAATGTAAACTTGACGTTAAAACGGACTTAATGAACTCGTTAGTAGATACGGTTCACTTAGAAACCCTAAATCTAGCCTAAACGGGTTTGGAACCCATAAAGGTTCAAGCTTTATGGTACCCGAGCTAGATCTTAGGAAAGGAATTATATGGAAATTTTTAAGGGATGATATGGAACCATATAGGAGTATAAAGGCTACAATATATAATGATAATGATAATAAAAGCATGAACAGTAGCGCAACAAGTGTATTCGAATGAGTATACTATAATACAGTATCAGTAAGATATTCGAAGAGTATTAGAATACAATTATACAAGTTCCATCCAATCAATCGAATACATGATCATTCGAATACAAGTTATGAAAAAGAGAAAGACAGAAGGAAGCGCAAGTTATATACACCAACTTATTCGAATGACATGATCATCTGAATACAAGTTCTATTATGTAACATTCGTTACTTTTCAAACCCGAAAACCCGACCCATTTTAAATTTTCGGTTTTTATATGTATTAATATAAATGTAATTCGAGTATCGTTGTATGTATTTATATGTTCGTCAACCGATTCACTTCGATGTATTCGTATCATTCGTTTGTTATATATATAATTACCATTATTTATTTAATAATATTTACAACGTGTTATAGTCAATATTTGGTGTTTTTCTATTTTGTATGATTCATTAACGAAACTCCAAGTTCAAACATGCATACTTAAACGAGTCCCGAACAATACGGATATAATATAAAAATAGTACAAGTATATTACCTTTTATTACATTTATAAAACATTTCAAGATCCAAGGTTCAATTTGTAAATATAATTTGAATTCTAATTTTAAAACATTTAGAAAGTTGAGGGTTAATTTTGTAAATATATTAAATATAATGATATATTATTAAAACCACACCCAACCCACGTTCCTTTCCCCTGTACACGCTTTTCCGGCGCCATATCCGGCGACCGGAAAACGGTTCCGGTAACCCTTAAAACCACGATTTAATCTCAGGTTTGATCCGTTAAATCATTCTAAACGATTTCTCCACTATTATTAAACATTAATATATGCTTTAATTCGTCATTTAACAACCTATTAACTAGTATTAATCTCTAAACGGCCGGAAAATAATCAAGAAATCATTAACGATCATTTAACCTTAAACGACCCAATTGACACTATAAATAGAACCTACTCCTTCATCTATACTCGCTCACACTCTCATCTTCATCTAATATACTCTATGTAACCTATAAATGGTTCGTTTTATTCCGACTCCGGGCAACCATGGTTCTCCGTCAAATCGTTACTATACAAGGTAATTGTTATATCAATTGTTATGGTATTTGGCCGATTAAGAAAACCCCTAAATCAGTTTTAGCAAACATGGAGTCAAGTAGCAGATTTGAATTCTAGGGTTTATATGAAAAGATGAACATGAAGCTTATTAAATATAAATATTTTTTCTGATCTTATAAACAACTTGCAGATTTGGTCCAGTGGTTAAACATGTTTATTCCAGCCAAAGGACCCGGGTTCGAACCCAGGTCAGAACATTTTGGTTTCTTTATTTTTTTAAACACTTTTCTTTTCCATATTTTAATCAAATAAATTATTTAAAAATCATTATAAATTAAATAATAACATTTTAAATTTAATAAAAGTAGTTATAAATTATATTTACCTTTTCCCCAACAAAAACCGACTTTTATTCCCATTAAGTTTTCTTTAGAAACCCGATTAATACCATATAAATAATCATTATTTCGTTAAACTTTATAACACGCTAACATAATTAATTTTCAAACTAAAATTCCGTCAAAATCCATAATTCATAAACATTATAAATCTCAAACCCGTCAAGTTCGTTTAAAACAAGTTTAACTTTTATATATATATATATATATATATATATATACATGTATACATATTAACTTTAAAATTCTTTGTCAAAATAAAATATACCGTTAACATCAAAATCCCATATACGTTATAATATCCAAACTCGATATTAATCTCGTAATTTTATATTAAAATGTTAATTCGTTAAAATTCGTTAACGTATAAAAATCATATTATCCAACTCCATAATAAAATATACATTCAACATTCCAAAATCCCGACAATCCCGTTTATTTAATTTTTAAGTCGTTAGTAACAATTATTTTACTTTTAATTATAGTTCATGACGTTCAATTGCTTCGGTTCCATTTACTCACTTTCGGTTTTATTTCAACTTTGTCTTCAACTTCAAGGTGAGTTTCTCACACCCTCTTTTTAACGTTTTTACACATTTTGGGGGTAGCATATATATCCTATCAACATTACAATTTTGTTTTCTTATTATTTACAAACTACAATTCGTTACATGGACTTGTGTGTTTATTTTCTTACTTGCTCAAAAAATACGTGCTCATGGTTTCCTCATTACGTATGATCATACGCCCCCCTATGCACTCAGGACCTCGATGTTATGAGTGGAATAGGGACCCCCGATCTGAGTACGTTGGTTGTTACCAACAGGATAGACACTTACTTGCGCTATTATCCGAGTACGTTGGTGCACAATCCCAACTGGAAAGGACCTTACTTGCTCATTTACACTTGTTCATGGAATTTTATGGTTTTTATGTACATATATCAAAACTTGTGTGAACTCACCAACTATTCAATTAGTTAACTTTATTTTATATATATGCTGCAGGTACATTAATGCGAAGTTGAAACACGAGGAAGACATTAGAACTTAGGGTATTTCAATAAATGGACAAGTTATTAAATTGTTCTTATATTTTCAATGTATTTCATGTTACAAACTTGTGTACTTGATGTTTAAATTAATTAATGATAATATTGTCACTTAATAGTGTCACATGTGTTTTGAGCAATCTGTACGTCACACTCTGGCGTTTCCACTTTAGCCGGGGTGTTACATATTACAAGCCTATTTGAAAAACGTGATTGTTCGAATACAAAGCCTATTACAAGCCCATTCGAATACGTAACCATTCGAATATAATATGCCCATTCACATATATAATGTATTCGAATACATTATGTATTCGCATACATTATGTATTCGCATCCATCATGTATTCGTATGCTAGATACCATTCGAATACTATATGGATACAAGGCAAGCTCGAATACCTTCTATTCAAATACACTCTTGATCGCTTACAATGTCAATCAAATACAATTCCCATGTGAACATCATTCCATTCGAACACCACCGTATTCGAATACAAGAGAATACAAATGGGGAGGACAATTCGAATACAACAAAGAAAGAAAGACAGAAGATTTTACAAGTATATTCTATTCAAATATATGTTGTATTCTAACATGAATGCCTATTTGAACATAAGAGGTATTCTAACTAAGTCCTATTCGAATACATGACCCAGTCAAGCCCATTCGAATACATGGGTATTCGAATACAAAGTTGTATTCTAACATAAGCCCATTCGAATACATGGGTATTCGAATACATGAAGTGTTCAAATAAGGAAGATCATATGAATACAAAGCCAGTAGAATATACCAGACTTAACCATTTCTGCTAGACCTAATCAATAAGTTCAGAGTTAGTTAATTAACACACATAATTGATATACAGTTAGCCGAGCTCAGTTAAAGAAAGGAATAGCCGTTAACGGCGAACGCAACAGGATTCGGGTGAGTTTCTAGCCCCAATTCCTTGTTATGTTTTCGGGGCTATGTGCATACCCAATGTGAATGTTAATACATTTACCTTAAGTGGTAAATGTATGTCATAATGATGAATGTGATAGTTATGTTTATATTATGAATGCATGCTTGACAGTACGTGAACGACCTTCGGATATTGCACATATTGTTAAGGAAGGTACTGTGTTGTAAGTATGAAATGAGTATATGAAAGAGAGTATGTATGAATGATGTAAAGATAATGACAAAGAAAGGTAAGTATGGTTAAAAAGGAAACCAACCATAATAGTATCGGCGAATGTAAGAAACCGACCCTAATAGTATCGGCGAATGTTGGGAACCGACCCTGATAGTATCGGCGAATGTAGGGAACCGACCCTGATAGTATCGGCGAATGTAGGGAACCGACCCTGATAGTATCGGCGAATGTAGGGAACCGACCCTAATAATATCAGTGAATGTAGGGAACAAACCCTAATAATATCTGCGAAGGTTATAGGGCAAAATGCTCTTTAAAACGTATATGTATGATTGAAAGTATGTATGTATGTATGTATGTATGTAAGAAAGAATGAAAGTATGTAAGAAAAGATGATAATATATCTATCTTCATATACGTATTTATGTATGTATGTGAATGTAATGCATATTGCCTGATTAACTAGAACTCACTCAGCGTAGTTGACTTTTAGTATGCACGCAGGTGAGTAGGATGAGGCAATTAGCTTGAGGAGGACACATGGTGGAAGAATAAGAAGCTGACATCTGTAGACCTTTGATGTTTTTATTAATGATGTTTATGTTTGAAAGACAAAAGATGTTTGTCTAAGTGTAACACCCCGTAACCGCAGCGGAAACGTACACGGGATGCAACAGACACATCTGATATCAACAGCATTGCTTATAAAGAAAATACCACTACATTAATTTATAACATATTACATTGTTGCGAGTTTCGTTACTGTCTAGGTGTTACACACATGTTTTACCGATAAGACATTAATATATATTCATTACAAAATACAGAGCAGCAAGCTTCCAACAGGTAGCACAGATAGTTAAGCACATATCAATCATTCCAACCTGGGCATACCTAGAAAGCATGTAAAGAAAACGGGTCAACTACGAATAGTTGGTGAGTTTCACTAATTTAAATAAACCATAGATCAGTATAAAAATCATATGTTAATGATGAAATTATGCTAAGCCCGTTAATGAAAACTCTATTAATCCCAAAAACACAATAAATGACCCCTGGGGACACTGTTAACCCAGAACATATCCAATAACCCCTGGGGACACTGTTAACCCAGTACATATCAAATAACCCCTGGGGACACTGTTAACCCAGTACATATCAAATAACCCCTGGGGACACTGTTAACCCAGTACATATCAAATAACCCTCTGGGGACACTGTTAACCCAGAACCATATCCAATAACCTCTGGGGACACTGTTAACCCAGAAACATATCCAATACCCTCTGGGAACACTGTTAACCCAGAAATATATCCAATACCCCTCTGGGAACTAAGTTACCCCAGAACAATTCCACCCGATAAACAAATTATCTATTCTATGCATCATACCATATATATATATATATAAATATACAAGTGTTTCCATACGATTGGTATGTACTTAGATAATTTAACACAATCATGCTTTCCGCCCCGGGAAAATATTCAAAACAGTTCATTAAAAGGGGCTCGTGAAAACTCACCTTTTTGTGAGTCTGTGGGTAATACAATGAACAGCTACGTGCCTGGATCTGTAATATAATATCTAGTCGTTACTATATAATTCCCATAAACTAAATCCGTATTAATCGGTACATCTGGGGACATTGTTAACCCAGTACTGTACTCGATCCGGGGACAATGTTAACCCCGTGACACTCCTAAGGACTCAGATTGTGACATTGCTTAGAGTCTGACAGTCAATTTAGTTAAAGTGATGAAATTATAGCTCGGTTTGACACCCCGTTTGGCCGCGGGGCCCGTTTCCGGTATTTCGGTGCCGGAAACGGTAAAATCGGGTAAAATTACCCAAATCATCCGAATTATTTTCGGATGATTTATTTTTACTTAATTTACTTAGATTTATGAAAATAGTCCATTTTTAAAGTTTTCGTGTACCAGTCAGCTCGCTTATGCGAACTTTGCCGGTTTACACGTTTTAAGCTTTAAAAACTTGTTTTTATGTTCTTTTTAGCACCAATAATTACCCGATTAGTCTCGGGTCTTGAAATTTTGCACAAAACTTATTTTGACAGAAAGAAAATTTTACAAAATTTTTCCAGATTTATTTTCTTATATTTACATTTATTTATCTATTTTTAAATCTTATTAAAACACTAAATATGTCAAAAATACCAAAACACTTTAGAAAAATCCCAAATTTTTCTGGGATGATCTCTATCATCCTCATAATTTCCTGGAATTTTTCCAGAATTTAAAACTTATTTTTCAAGCCATTTTCACCCAAAACCGAGCTAGAAAGCCCTAGAACTCGTTTCACCGAAAAGCCTACTTAGACTTTTCCAACTGAGCTCAAATTTTGTGGGTGACTTTTATATGTTATAAAAAGCTTATCTTAAATTTTCCGGAATTTTTCATCATGTTTTGCTATTTTTCACTATTTTTGGCCAAAACCGAGCATTAAATTCACCAAATATTCATCCTTTATCCAAAAATTACCAAAAATTCACAGATCTCATATTTTCATGTGTAGATCATCTCTGTGAAATTTCGTGACCCGACTCTAAGCACACGAAGATCTGTCCAAATTTCATATACACACGAAAACCGAACTATCTTGTGTTTTCTAGCTTTAGATCGCAAAGATCTTGGTTTCTAGCCTTTGCTAGCCGCTAGATACAACACTTACAAGCACCATAACACTATACCAAGCAAACTATACCAACAATCAAACCATTTCTTTCATAGTGTCGGTTTTTAAGTAAAAACAAAGGTTTTAACCGTAGAAATCCATTCCCGACTCTTTTTACTCATTTCTTGGACCATGATCCCTTGTATAACATGTATACATCTCTTGATCATGCAAGAGTCGGTTTCATCTCGGGTTTTCACCCGTCTTTCACATGGAAAACTCATTTGACAAGATTTCAACCGTAAAATTTCGTTCTAAACACTTTTAACTCATCACTTAGATCAAGATCCTTTGTATAACTTGTATACATCCCTTGATCACACGAGAATCGGTTCCATCTCGGGTTTTCACCCATTTTTCACATGAAACTTCCTTTTCTCAAGATTATAGAGTTATAAACAAGAATTTAAGCCTTAAAACATGAGTATACCTTGAAGATTTTGGTTAGAGATCAAGGAATTAGATGGTTGCTTGAAAGATATGAAGAGAATTGAGAGAGTTGATGTGAAAAAAAAAGAAAATGTAATGTGTAATGGGGTGTGGGTGGCCGGTTCTATTGGTGGTGTGTGGGGGGCCCACATCTCAAACCATGGCCACACATTTGGATTACACAATCCAGATAATGTTGTGGATAGTCTGGTTCAGTTCGTTTCTCGTTTAAACTCGTAATTCGGCTTAAAACGAGCATAAAATGGTCGTTTTTCGGGTTAAAATAAAATTTACATAAAACTGATTTAAAAACTTTAAAAACTTAACCCATGACATTAAAACATCATATTGTCGGTATTTGTGCATCTTTTTCGGTTTGATTGATCGTCTCTTGCTTGGTTTGGTGTTAAAGGTTTCGTTTAGCGTACCGACGTACCATTAAATCGAAATCCTTTTTCTGTGCTATAATTCACCTATCCCGAAGCATTAATACTTCGTAAACATCACTAAACATTATATACTTCGTCTATAATGTAATTCCCGATTCGTTCGGGTTTCAATAATCGTTCATTGGTTAGTTGTAATTCCAATACGATTCACTATATACTCGAGTATGATTCGTACTGTGAATCATATATACTCGTATAAACGTACTATAACACATATAGTCAATATTAAATAACACGTAAATAGTATATTCCGGCTAGGGTATACCTGGATTTGCCGGAATCGTTACATTCTCCCCCCGTTATAAAAATTTCGTCCTCGAAATTTTACGCGACAACTACTTCCTTTTGAGGAAATAGGTGGGGGTATTTCTTCCGAAATTCGTCCTTTCGTTCCCAAGTAAATTCTGGGCCTCGTTGCGAATTCCATCTAACTTTGACCAACGAGATCTTATTGTGTCTAAGTTGCTTGATTTTACCGTCCACTATTTCGATGGGCTCCTCTACGAAGTTGAGCCTATCACTTATTTGAACACCCTCTAAGGGTAACACCGATGTCTCATCCGACAGACATCTTTTTAAATTTGACACATGAAACACGTTATGAACTGCACTTAGTTCCTCAGGCAGTTCTAGTCGGTAAGCTACCGGACCGATCTTTGCAGTGATGTTGAATGGTCCAATGTATCTAGGGGCCAACTTCCCCGCCTTTCCAAATCTGACCACTCCTTTCCAGGGTGATACTTTCAAAAACACTTTATCACCTTTCTCGAATGATAACGGTTTTCTACGAGTATCGGCATAACTCTTCTGCCGATCCCGCGTAGCTTTCAGGTTGTTCTTAATTTCAATAATCTTGCTGGTCGTCTCCTGGACCAGATCCGATCTAATGATCTGCGGGTCACCCACTTCAGACCAGCAAAGTGGTGATCGGCACTTCCGCCAATACAATGCTTCATAAGGTGCTGCCTTTATACTGCTATGGTAACTGTTATTATAGGAAATTTCAACGAGTGGGAGATGTTGATCCCAATTTCCCTTAAAGTCCATTACGCAGGCACGAAGCAAATCCTCCAAAGTTTGAATGGTCCTCTCAGACTGACCATCGGTCTGAGGGTGGTAAGCCGTGCTTAGGTCAATACGTGTTCCCAATGCTTCTTGAACAGCTTGCCAAAGTTTGGAGGTGAAATGGCTATCCCTATCGGAGATGATCGAGATGGGGATGCCATGACGAGACACTATTTCATTTATATAAATTTGCGCAAGTCTCTCGGTGTTATAATTATTTCTAATTGAAATAAAATGTGCCGATTTGGTTAATCGATCCACGATTACCCAAATTGCATCATGACCTCGGGGCGTCTTGGGGAGATGCGTCACAAAATCCATTGTGATCTGTTCCCACTTCCACTCCGGAATTCCCGGTTGTTGTAACATTCCCGAAGGTTTCTGGTGCTCCGCCTTAACCCTCGCACACGTCGTACACTTGCCGACGTATGTGGCTATATCCTTTTTCATACCTGGCCACCAGTAAAATTCTTTCACATCCTGGTACATTTTATCAGATCCCGGGTGTATGGAATATTTCGACTTATGCGCTTCGTCCATGATTAATTCACGAAGGTCATGGAGGGTCGGGATCCAAATCCGATTTTTGAAATAGAGAATTTCGTCCACACGCTGTTCGAAATTCTTCTCATTCCCGTAAAGTCCTTCTTTATCCAATTGGTCCTCTTTCAACGCCTCGCGTTGAGCGACTCGAATCAAATCCGAAAGGTTTGACTGGACTATCATTCCCAACGCCCGCACTCGCAATGGTTTAACCCGATCCTTCCTACTCAAGGCATCGGCTACGACGTTAGCCTTGCCGGGGTGATATCGTATGTCACAGTCATAGTCACTTAATAATTCGACCCACCTTCGTTGTCTCATATTCAGTTCTTTCTGATCGAATATGTGCTGCAAACTTTTATGATCAGTGAATATGGTGCACTTTGTACCGTAGAGATAGTGTCTCCAGATTTTAAGTGCAAAGATGACTGCTCCCAGTTCCAAGTCATGAGTAGTGTAGTTTTTCTCATGAACTTTTAACTGTCGAGACGCATAGGCTATGACCTTTTTATTTTGCATTAACACGCATCCTAACCCTTTACGGGATGCGTCACAATATACAACAAATCCATCGTCTCCGTCGGGGAGACTTAAGATTGGCGCTTGGCACAATCTTTGTTTTAGCGTTTGAAACGCCGTTTCCTGCTCTTCACCCCATTCATATTTCCGATCCTTTTGAGTCAGGAGGGTTAAAGGTTGGGCGATGCTGGAAAAGTTCTCTATAAATCGACGATAGTATCCAGCTAAGCCTAAGAATTGGCGGATTTCCTTTGGAGATTTAGGTGCTTGCCAATCCTTAATTGCTTCAACTTTACTCGGATCAACGTGTATTCCTTGGTGATTTATAACGTGACCGAGGAATTGCACCTCTTGTAACCAGAAGTTACACTTGGAGAATTTTGCATACAACTTCTCCTGATCCAAAAGTTCCAAAATTAACCTCAAATGTCGCTCATGTTCTTCTTTACTTTTTGAATATATCAAAATATCGTCAATAAATACAATGACGAATTTGTCGAGGTAGGGTTTACAGACTCGGTTCATGAGATCCATGAACACCGCTGGCGCATTTGTTAGCCCAAAAGGCATAACTAAAAATTCGTAGTGGCCGTAGCGAGTCTGAAACGCGGTTTTCGGGATATCCTCCTCTTGAATTCTAACTTGGTGGTATCCCGATCTAAGATCAATTTTTGAGAAATAGCTCGCACCTTGTAGTTGGTCGAACAAATCATCGATTCGGGGAAGAGGATACCTATTTTTGATGGTTAACTTGTTCAATTCCCTGTAGTCAATGCACATTCGAAGGCTTCCGTCCTTCTTTTTCACGAATAGTACGGGTGCACCCCACGGGGAATAGCTGGGACGAATAAATCCCTTATCCAACAATTCCTGCAACTGGTTGGATAGTTCTTGCATCTCGGACGGTGCAAGTCTGTAAGGGGCCTTAGCAATAGGGCCGGCTTGAGGTAATAAGTCGATTCTGAATTCGACTTGTCGGGTTGGCGGTAAACCAGGAAGTTCTTCTGGGAAAACTTGTGGAAATTCGCGTACCACGGGAATATCGTCCACTCGTTTTTCCTCAGAATCAGTGGCCGTCAGGCTCGCTAGATACGCCACACATCCCTGACGCATATATTTTAGCGCCTTGAGGTGAGATATAAATGGCATCATATTGCCCGATTTATCACCCTGCACTAACACTTCTTCGTCATCCGACACCCGGATTTTGACGAGTTTCTTTTCACAATTTATTTCTACCTTGTTGCGTGCTAACCAATCCATTCCCACTATCACATCAAAACTACCCAGTTCTACAGGTAACAAGTCAATCAGGAAGGATTGTTCGTTTAGAATAAAAGGACAATTCCGAACAATTTGATTGACTAACATGGTCTTACCGTTAGCAACTTCTACGGTATAGGGTTCTATGGATTCACTAACCGGCATGTTTGCTAATGACAGGAATTTAACGGAGACGAAACTTCTATCAGCACCCGTATCAAATAATACAGAAGCGTAATGGTCAGAAACAAGGAATGTACCTGTCACTACGCTGGGGTCCTGACGTGCTTCGCTCGCCCCTATCACGAAAGCTCGGCTTCTCGCCGGGTTGGACGACGATGCCTGACCCGCGGGTTGCCGCCCATTTCTTCCTTGATTCAGCTTCGGACAGTTTTTCTTGAAGTGATCTGTGCTACCGCATTCGTAGCAAGCACGGCTGGTGGTCACCAATTGGTTTCCTTGGGGGTTTTGTTGTTGGGTTGGTTGGTTCCTAAATGATTGCGCACGGATAGGTTGCGGTTGACGGTTCAGGTTGTTCAAGTTTGTCCTACAACTGGGTGCGTAGTGCCCAAACCTGCCACACCGGTGGCACACCACCTCTTTGCACGCGCCACCATGGTGGTAACCACACTTCCCACATTTAGGAAACGTTCCCCTCTGCGGTTCATGCCTTCCGCCCGAACTAGTCATGGCGTAGTTCTGGGCAGTGGGTCTAGCACGTTTACCTTGCTGTTTCTCTCGGATCCTATTGTCATACGTACCTCGCTTTCCCCCAGCCGACTCTCCTGTCGCCTTTATCGATCCGCTCCTTAAGAAATCATACGTGACAATACCAGCCTGTGTCACTGCACCCTCATACGTCTGGTGTCCTCCCGCGTTAACTATACTCCTCACTACTGGAGTAAGTCCCCAAATATAACGTTCCACCCTCTTTGACTCTGGGGTGACCAACCACGGCACTAATCGTGACAGTTCATTAAACCAGTTGGTATATCCCAAGTGGTCCGCCCCATGCATCTCTAGGTTCCACAACTCATGTTCCAGTTTCTGCAATTCATTCTTTGGGCAGAAATGTTTCAAAACAAGATCCTTAAGCTCTGTCCAGGTCATGCGGTTTGTCGCCGCCTGACCTCGAGTCTGTACTATGGTGTTCCACCATGTCAAAGCATGGTCTGTGAACGTACAGGTGGCGTACTTAACGACACAATCCTCGGGACAGTTACTGATATTCACCACTGATTCTATTTTCTCTATCCATTTCACTAACCCATTCGGTCCTTCCGACCCGTTAAACTCTAAAGGCTTGCATAACATAAAGTCCTTGATTGAACAACCCCTGGATGGTCCAGTGCGGTTGGTCTCTACGGTAGGTATAGGGCCATTACTGTCTGTAGCGACCACCGTAGGCGGTGCGTCATTACTCGGAATCGTGTTATCAGTAGGTGGAGGATTAGCATTATGTTCCCCGCCATTATTTATGGGCGTTTGATTGCTCGGAGGGTTTGGATTAGATGAATTATTAATACTGGCGGCGATGCGCGATACTATATCCGGTATCGCCGCCTCCAACTGCTGAGCAATCAAACGGCTCACATCTACTTCCGATATTTTCGTTGATCGTTTCGGTGCCATTCTACACAATCATCAAAGAAATATATATAATCAATACCATCTCAAAATATAAAACACAATACATATTTCATTCATTAGTAAACATTGATTCATATTACACAAACATCAATTTACATACTTTCAGTCAACATTACATAACTAGTTTTATTACAAGGGCCCTATGTTGGTATCATCTCGACATAACCCGTAAAGGGGTCAGTGCTTGAACGATACCCAAAAGTATCTAAAGTTATATGCCCTACAAGAGACCCACCCTAGGGGCCAGTGGTTGTACTATAACTAAACAAGATTCACTCCGTGTTAGTATCACCACTAACTACTTACACGGAGTATCAAAAAGCGGTTCAAGATTCTACCATCTAACACATCTACACATGGTGGTAAACCAACCCCACCAACACTGCCACCAGCACCACCAACACCGCCACCATAACCCGGATTCGGGTTTCCATCTGGCCGATCAACCAGTGGGAGTATGAGCACTCCCTATTTAACTGGTTAATAGCATACTGGTGGTCCAGTATGCTGTCCCCGAGGTACGCTCGCCTCTGTACCCCCACGACCAGGGCGGCAGAGTGCTCGTTCACCTGTTCGGTGAGAACACGTAGCCAAGCCGCCAAGTCCCGTTCCTGCCTCGGAAGACCCCACACAGGTAGGGTCGCAGGCTCGGGTTGGGGGCGGGAAGACTCGCCCCGGTGGTATGTGGATCTGGGTGGGGTAACGGTGGGCGGGACATACGGGGCACTGATCCGCGCCGTGAGGCGGGGACCGTGTCTGGGGGGAATCGGGGCGGTCTGTGGTGCGGGCGGGGTAGGAGACCTGGTAACCCTAGCAGGGAAGGGTAAACTAGCACTCCTAGCTGGGGTGGTCTGTCTAGAAGTACTATGACTAGCCTCTGAAGGCTCGGAGCTGGGTGCTAAACTTGGGCTTCCAGAGGCCCCGGAACTGACCTCTTCCGGGTCCTCTTCCGTCGACACACTAGGTGTTCTTGCCATTTTTACCTGCACACAAGTTAACAAACATATAGTCCCTTTCCATAGTGTAATTCATAATTAAATTAATCATGCACTTACTTATACAATTTTGCCACATAATAATATTATTATACATTTACACATATGTTGCCAATTTTACCTATTTAAGTCCCCCGTGACTTCCCCTGAATTCCCTCGTGCAGACAAGCCTGTTATTATGTTCCGGACCATAATAACCCACTTGTCCAACCAAGTTCATCCCGATCTCGTCACAATATATTATTAGTTGATATTCAGATCCTATAATACTTGAGCTACTGGTTATATTTTAGGTATCTTTTTCAGACATCCTAATTCTTTATAACCAATGGCTCTGATACCAAGTTCTGTAACACCCCGTAACCGCAGCGGAAACGTACACGGGATGCAACAGACACATCTGATATCAACAGCATTGCTTATAAAGAAAATACCACTACATTAATTTATAACATATTACATTGTTGCGAGTTTCGTTACTGTCTAGGTGTTACACACATGTTTTACCGATAAGACATTAATATATATTCATTACAAAATACAGAGCAGCAAGCTTCCAACAGGTAGCACAGATAGTTAAGCACATATCAATCATTCCAACCTGGGCATACCTAGAAAGCATGTAAAGAAAACGGGTCAACTACGAATAGTTGGTGAGTTTCACTAATTTAAATAAACCATAGATCAGTATAAAAATCATATGTTAATGATGAAATTATGCTAAGCCCGTTAATGAAAACTCTATTAATCCCAAAAACACAATAAATGACCCCTGGGGACACTGTTAACCCAGAACATATCCAATAACCCCTGGGGACACTGTTAACCCAGTACATATCAAATAACCCCTGGGGACACTGTTAACCCAGTACATATCAAATAACCCCTGGGGACACTGTTAACCCAGTACATATCAAATAACCCTCTGGGGACACTGTTAACCCAGAACCATATCCAATAACCTCTGGGGACACTGTTAACCCAGAAACATATCCAATACCCTCTGGGAACACTGTTAACCCAGAAATATATCCAATACCCCTCTGGGAACTAAGTTACCCCAGAACAATTCCACCCGATAAACAAATTATCTATTCTATGCATCATACCATATATATATATAAAAATATACAAGTGTTTCCATACGATTGGTATGTACTTAGATAATTTAACACAATCATGCTTTCCGCCCCGGGAAAATATTCAAAACAGTTCATTAAAAGGGGCTCGTGAAAACTCACCTTTTTGTGAGTCTGTGGGTAATACAATGAACAGCTACGTGCCTGGATCTTTAATATAATATCTAGTCGTTACTATATAATTCCCATAAACTAAATCCGTATTAATCGGTACATCTGGAGACATTGTTAACCCAGTACTGTACTCGATCCGGGGACAATGTTAACCCCGTGACACTCCTAAGGACTCAGATTGTGACATTGCTTAGAGTCTGACAGTCAATTTAGTTAAAGTGATGAAATTATAGCTCGGTTTGACACCCCGTTTGGCCGCGGGGCCCGTTTCCGGTATTTCGGTGCCGGAAACGGTAAAATCGGGTAAAATTACCCAAATCATCCGAATTATTTTCGGATGATTTATTTTTACTTAATTTACTTAGATTTATGAAAATAGTCCATTTTTAAAGTTTTCGTGTACCAGTCAGCTCGCTTATGCGAACTTTGCCGGTTTACACGTTTTAAGCTTTAAAAACTTGTTTTTATGTTCTTTTTAGCACCAATAATTACCCGATTAGTCTCGGGTCTTGAAATTTTGCACAAAACTTATTTTGACAGAAAGAAAATTTTACAAAATTTTTCCAGATTTATTTTCTTATATTTACATTTATTTATCTATTTTTAAATCTTATTAAAACACTAAATATGTCAAAAATACCAAAACACTTTAGAAAAATCCCAAATTTTTCTGGGATGATCTCTATCATCCTCATAATTTCCTGGAATTTTTCCAGAATTTAAAACTTATTTTTCAAGCCATTTTCACCCAAAACCGAGCTAGAAAGCCCTAGAACTCGTTTCACTGAAAAGCCTACTTAGACTTTTCCAACTGAGCTCAAATTTTGTGGGTGACTTTTATATGTTATAAAAAGCTTATCTTAAATTTTCCGGAATTTTTCATCATGTTTTGCTATTTTTCACAATTTTTGGCCAAAACCGAGCATTAAATTCACCAAATATTCATCTTTTATCCAAATATTACCAAAAATTCACAGATCTCATATTTTCATGTGTAGATCATCTCTGTGAAATTTCGTGACCCGACTCTAAGCACACGAAGATCTGTCCAAATTTCATATACACACGAAAACCGAACTATCTTGTGTTTTCTAGCTTTAGATCGCAAAGATCTTGGTTTCTAGCCTTTGCTAGCCGCTAGATACAACACTTACAAGCACCATAGCACTATACCAAGCAAACTATACCAACAATCAAACCATTTCTTTCATAGTGTCAGTTTTTAAGTAAAAACAAAGGTTTTAACCGTAGAAATCCATTCCCGACTCTTTTTACTCATTTCTTGGACCATGATCCCTTGTATAACATGTATACATCTCTTGATCATGCAAGAGTCGGTTTCATCTCGGGTTTTCACCCGTCTTTCACATGGAAAACTCATTTGACAAGATTTCAACCGTAAAATTTCGTTCTAAACACTTTTAACTCATCACTTAGATCAAGATCCTTTGTATAACTTGTATACATCCCTTGATCACACGAGAATCGGTTCCATCTCGGGTTTTCACCCATTTTTCACATGAAACTTCCTTTTCTCAAGATTATAGAGTTATAAACAAGAATTTAAGCCTTAAAACATGAGTATACCTTGAAGATTTTGGTTAGAGATCAAGGAATTAGATGGTTGCTTGAAAGATATGAAGAGAATTGAGAGAGTTGATGTGAAAAAAAAGAAAATGTAATGTGTAATGGGGTGTGGGTGGCCGGTTCTATTGGTGGTGTGTGGGGGGCCCACATCTCAAACCATGGCCACACATTTGGATTACACAATCCAGATAATGTTGTGGATAGTCTGGTTCAGTTCGTTTCTCGTTTAAACTCGTAATTCGGCTTAAAACGAGCATAAAATGGTCGTTTTTCGGGTTAAAATAAAATTTACATAAAACTGATTTAAAAACTTTAAAAACTTAACCCATGACATTAAAACATCATATTGTCGGTATTTGTGCATCTTTTTCGGTTTGATTGATCGTCTCTTGCTTGGTTTGGTGTTAAAGGTTTCGTTTAGCGTACCGACGTACCATTAAATCGAAATCCTTTTTCTGTGCTATAATTCACCTATCCCGAAGCATTAATACTTCGTAAACATCACTAAACATTATATACTTCGTCTATAATGTAATTCCCAATTCGTTCGGGTTTCAATAATCGTTCATTGGTTAGTTGTAATTCCAATACGATTCACTATATACTCGAGTATGATTCGTACTGTGAATCATATATACTCGTATAAACGTACTATAACACATATAGTCAATATTAAATAACACGTAAATAGTATATTCCGGCTAGGGTATACCTGGATTTGCCGGAATCGTTACACTAAGACAAGATGTTGAAATGATATGAAATGTTTATGAAGTTCTATATTCCACGAAAGTTTTAATTAACTCTTATTTGTAGAACTGTGTTTATGAGTAAATCCGACGCTAAAGTAAGGCTACCGGGAATGGTACCTTACAAGTAGGTATCAAAGCATAAGTTCGAGAGAATTAAGCATCCTACGTGCTTAGACTCGAACAAAGAATGGGACTAAGTAAGAAAGGAAAGAAGATGTGATATAATGCTAAATGTTTATGTTTCCCTTGTATATTTTAATTAATATTTTAATAGTTTATGTTCGTTTTTAGTCGAGATTTGTATACTACTAACACTTTTATGTTTTGTAGGCAATGGAAGTTGATCGTGTTCGAAGAGGGCGAAAAACGAGTTAAAAAGAGCCAAAACGGAGATCCGGAAGGCGTCAGGAAGGAACCGGTCAGACCAGGCCGGTCTGACCGGCCCCCTTTGTAGAGCACGCCGCACCGCGCGACCGGGGAGGCCAAAGCCCGTCGCGCGGCGCCTAGGCAAAGCTGGAGGATTTTTAATTTCGTTTTTTATCACTTGTTGGGCCTTGTTTTGGGTATTTAAACATCTTTAACTTAAACCTGAACATACCCTGAAGCCACCAGCCGATTTTGGAGTTCTTGGAAGGATATTTTCGAGTCTTGTGGTGATTTTTAAGGCAATAGAACAGTCGGTGAAGAGCTTTACGTTCAAGATCGAAGACTACGGGTTTTATCGCCTTTAATCTTTCTTTTCTCATTATTTCACCATATTTTCAGTTTTATTTGCTTTGTTTGATTTAGATAATATGATGCTAGGCTAAACCTCATAAACTACCTAGGTCGTGATGAACCTTTGTTCGGTTTGATTTTGATTGGGATTTCTTTTCGTTATGGATTTTATGTTATAAGTATACTGTTGAGTTTGAATTAATTGATGCGTATGATTGCTTGGTTTTATTTACTTGGAATTATTGTTTCACATTGCCCTTGGTGATTGTTTCATAGGATAGGGTTTTGTTAGGTTATTTACTGTGTGTTCTTGACTAGTTTATGATTGATATGCATTAAGATCATAGAAACAATAAAACTAATTAAATAGATAAAAGTGAGCTGTTAGCCTAGAAAGTTGTAAGGTGATAGGTTATTGATAGATCTTTGTTGTTCAGGATTGCTAGATTTAGTTCTTCGTAAGGAGTCCGTTTAGGTTTGATTGTCAACTTAGCCTATTAAGTCAATTGAGTCTTCTTAACTATCTTTGATTTCCGCCCTGTAAGGTAGGATTTCGTCATAAAGATACTTAGACATAAATTATTAAATAACCGTAAGGAAGTTTAATTAATAAACTGGTGAGTCTTAAAACTTGTTAGAAATCCATAGGCGTCTTCTTGGAGTTCAAGGGTCCTGTTCGGGTTTTCTGTCAAGGGTCTATTTTACGATTCCAGTTCCATAACTTAAGTTTCTCACTTAATTAATAACCGTAACTTTGGGGATTCTAGCCTAGGTAGTTATCTTCGTCATCTGAATTAATCAAAGATTTCTAAATTTTTTATTAATTTAAAGTAATTAGGGTTTAGGTTTTATTAATTAATTAATTAAGTTTTAGGGTTATGATTATGTTTTATTATTATTATTATATTAATTAGGGTTAGGTTTTAATATTTTATTATTAGTTTAATTAAAGTAATCATTAGTTAATTATTATTAAGTTTAAGTTAATTAGTATAATAAATCCCCCTTAAATATTATTAATAAATAGTCGCGTCTTATAGTTGAGTCTAATTTGCTAGTTTCGTAATTCATAGAGTCTAGTGGGTTCGATATCCGGACTTACTTAGTTGTACTAGAGTCGAACGGTACACTTTCCGGTTAGTAGATTAAGTTAAGTTTTAAGAGTCTAGAGTATTGCTTAGTGTCTAGATTAGTATAATTTTAGTTAATAATTGTTTGACTACTTTTAGCACATCAAGTTTTTGGCGCCGTTGCCGGGGAATTTTGGCGATTGCGTTGCTAGCTTTGATTGGACTTACTTGCTATATACGTATTATTGTGTTTTTGCTTTTTAGTTTTTAGGGTTTTAGTTAATTAGATAATTACATGTTTATTCCTTTTTGTTTTGAGTCGTAGGTGTTTAATTGTCCGTGTCTTTTGCTTGTTTAGATTCTTGTAATTATGTGTGAAACTTGTAATGGACCTCACTTTACCATTAAATGTCCATACAATAGTAACCTTAATTGATATACGTGTGGTGATCCTCATTTACACTATGATTGTCCATACAAGGGTTCTCGCTTTATTTGTTATAGATGCGCTGGTTGTCATATGAGTCTTGCATGTCCATATAATCGTACTAACCCTTCTGTGCAGCCAGTGCAAAATTTTTCACAGGGACCTTTTCCGTATTATTTTGATAATTCGTATCAGCAACCTCAGCAAAACCAGGAGCAGTGTTATGATCAATCTTCTAAAAGCCTTTTTGATGAGGATGTAGCTGCTATGGGTAGGATAGAAAAGATGTTGGTCCAATACATGGCTACAGATACCCAAAAGATGTTCGTTGAGCATGATACCATCTTCAAAAATCACCAGGATATTATTACAGATCTCCAACGTCAAGTAGAAGAAATTTCTAGGAGACTGGATGAAGAAGATGAAATGGAGAGGTTGAGATCCTTGGAATATGTTGAGCAGTCAGATGAGGAGATCACTCAAGTAACGGAGACAAAAATGGATGTTGAACTCCCACCTCCGGTTTCACATGCTATTATTGATTTTTGGAGTGACTCTGATGATGAGATAAACAAAGAAGAGTGTGTTGCTTATCAGATGTCGTTAATGAAGAAAGAAGAGATAGAGGATGAAGTGGATTTGGTAGATTCACTTGTGTTTATGTTTGGTGTTGAGGATATGGTTAAGGTTGATAATGAGCTTAACGAGGAAGATGAATTCCTGAATCTGGAGTTGGATGGATTGTCGGATTATGACGGGAGAGACACATTATACGTTAATGAGGATGTTGCGTTTTTCGAGGCCCTACTGGTAGATAACAGTGTAGATGAGGATGTGGTGTTAGAGGAAGAACACTATTTCCAGCCCGTGGACTGTGTTTTGAATGCTTATCGGGATTTAAAACCATAGGAGAAGGTCGAGGATGAGATATTACCTGAAAACCGAACTTGCATATATTTTAGGAGATGGTCTACGGGAGTGAAAAATCCTTTGCATGTCAAACACGACCAGTCTTCTCGATACTTACAACGCATTCGGATTTTGCCAGGTAAGTTTAAATATAGGTGGTCTGACCCGTTACTGATTTTTAATTCTAATTTAATATTTTACGGTTCCATCATTGATATTTTACTGTTTGATAATTTCCGGGTGGAACTAAGCGGGTTAGATAGGGTCCAGATCAAGGAGAAACCTCCTGATTAAGTTCCAAGTGTGGGGAGGTTTCGCGGAGTTTGTATATTTTATCGAGTCAGTAACGTAGTTTTTGTAGTTCGTCTTTGTTTTTGTGTTTTTAAGTTTTGCTAGTTTGAAGAAAGTTTGAGCTAGAGACGATCCCCAGGTTGAGTATAATGAAAAAAACAAGTGTGGGGATGATGGAGCAGTGGAGCCGTATACTTCATATTTATTTATTTTCTCCTGTTTTATATATTTATTGGTGAAATACTTTAATTGCATAATATCTATCAATTTGATAAGATACATTTTTTGACATGTTTGTTTGGTTTTACCGCTTACGTTCGTGTGTGTGAGAAGGAGTTACCATTTGCTGAGCACATTCGTAGTTGGTGGGCATTCATGGAAGAAGACTTTGGCATCATTTTCATACGCATATTACCAGCTAAGTCTTTTTCATTATCTAGTTTATTAACTTTTTATTTGGCTTATGCTTTTTAAGTTTTTAGTTTTTGTAGTCCGACTTTATTTTTATTTTTAATTTTTATTTTATGTCGTCCTTATCCTTGCATTGAGGACTGTCACACCCCCATCCTAGGCCTAGGCGTATGACTTGTTAGTTGGTACCACATTTGTAAATAAATCAGTGTTACGGTTAATTAGCGGAAGACTTATAAAACATAAGGATCAAAGTTATAAAATATTTACATTACAAAAGATGGAAACAAGTTCCATTTGTGTTTATTTGTTTTAAGTTTACAAAACCACCATTTTAGTTATATTAACATTTAACAAAAATTATCCGAGCCATTGGATTCTTGAGCCTTCGTCCTTTAGCTCTAATCTTGGTTACAAGCAAAATGTTATAAAAATATGTCAGCAACGAATGCTGGTGAATATGTTGACGCGAAAATATTTTCTTTTACTTTGTTACCCCTCTAGGGTTACGTGTGCCTCGGCCCATCTTGGCTCAGGAATAACAAAGTTAAAACAACATCATTATAAACTCGAGCCTCTACCTAGGTCACCCCAGCAAGACACCGCAGCGTCCCGACGTACTTAGGTACCATAAATATACACAAGGTCATTCTCACTCGAACATACTTTGGTTCGGCCCATCGTGGCTGGAGGTCGTGACCAGGTGTGGTGCGATGTGCCCACCACATTTTACCACATATGTAAGGATCCAGACAAACGTATACTACAGCCTGAGGGCTAGGCTTTTACTCTTATTAATAATGTTTTTAGAGACACTTAGCCTCATGTAAAGTTCTACGCATAACACGTTTATTTATTTGAAAACAAGTTTGTAAAAGTGGGGCGTATTCACCTTTGATCGGGATCGGTTTCCAACACCGTCCTTGCGTAATCTTTCTTGCTATCTCGCACCTATAGTACGAGTATAACTTTTATTAGTCGGATATACAATCCGGCTTAAGACCTTTAGTCTTATTACCTCGATGAACCTTTAGTTCACTTCTTTTACTTTAAAACCTTTAGTTTTAAAAGCAATATTTATAAACCTTTAGTTTATTATAAAAACCCGACGTTTCTTCTTTTCTAAGAAACGTATTCTTTTTCTTTTATCATATAAGAATATCCTTATTACTTATATAATAATAATAACAAAGAATTATATATATATATAAGTCACACACACACATATATATATATATACTTTCATATTTCTTTCGTTATTGCTTTTCTTTGTTATATTACTTTTCTTTTTATAAACATCGAGTATAATTCCGACTTAGGGCATTAAGCCTTTATAATATTTTATTATTATTTTAGTCGGGTAGTAAGCCTTACCTTTTCTCGGCTTATAATTCCTTAAATACTCGAGCAGCACTTCTACGCCGCTTAGTCCTTCCAGCATCGTCTTGATCGCCACTTCACTTCGGCACGCAAATCGAGACACCAAATCTTCTCGGCACGCACTTCGAGGTGATCACCGGGTTGTAAAAACGTCACCACCTTCTTGCTCAGAACGTCGTCGGGGAGTGGTACGAATATCGGGATATGGCACGTTTATCGAGGAATCGGGGCACGGTTTTCGAGTGGATCGTTGGCACGAATTTCGAGGTTTAGAGAGATGTTTAGAGAGAGAGTTGTAAGCTGAGTTTGGTGTGAATTGAGAAGACCCCGGACCTGCTATTTATAGGAAAAAATTTGGATCCAATCGCGATACGCGATAGGCTCCTTGTTACCCATCGTGTAGCGCGATGTAGCTACACACAGTCACAACGTAGGTCTGCCACGTGTTGCTACGTGGCAGACGGTGTGCCATGTGTTAACACGTGGCGGAAGATGTGCCACGTGTTGCCACGTGTCAGGACACGTGGCTAGAGGTGTGCCAAGTGTGGACGCGTGGCAATCTTGTGCAGAGGTGTCGGGACACGTCATCGCGATACGCGATGACGTATGTCCAACCAGCGATCGCGTATCGCTGTTGACCCTTCCAGAAGGTTTGACCAAGCCCCTTCGCGATACGCGATGGCCTGTCCTTTGTCCCCATCGCGTAGCGCGATAGGACAAGAAAACAGATTTTTCATTTTTAACTTTGGAGTTTGAATTTGGCAGAATTAGTCCCTTAACTTTGGAGAGTTGTCATTTTGGCCCAAAATTCCCGTGATGTTACATCCTCCCCACCTTGAAATAAATCTTGTCCTCGAGATTGCTTCACGAGAATAAGTGGGGGTATTTCTTTCTCATTTCAGACTCGAGTTCCCAAGTATACTCGGGTCCTCGTCGGGAATCCCATTACTTTCACTAATTTCAAAGTTCGTCTTTTGAGCTTCTTAAGTTTTGAATCTTCGATTTGAATTGGGCGCTCAACAAATTTTAAGTTCTCAATAATTTCAACATCTTTTAACGGCATTGAGAGAGATTCATCGGCTAAAAATTTACGCAGATTCGAGATATGGAATAAGTCGTGTATCCCTTACATTTCCTCGGGTAGTCGCAATCGATATGCGACGGTACCGACTCGCTCAAGTACCTCGAAGAAGGGTCCAATGAACCGAGGACTTAACTTTCCTTTCTTGCCGTAGCGAACCACGCCCTTCCATGGCGAGACTTTCAAAAAACTTTATCATCGACATTGAATTCTAACGGCTTACGACGGACATCGGCGTAACTCTTTTGGCGCTCACGTGCCGTCTTAAGTCGTTCACGGATTTGGATGACTTTGTCGGTAGTTTCTTGGACTATCTCGGGTCCAGATAATTGATTATCTTCAGTTTCAGACCAACACACGGGCGTTCTACATTTTCGACCATACAACGCCTCGAACGGTGCGGCTTGAATACTTGTATGGTAACTATTGTTATATGAAAATTCCATTAGGGGTAAGTGGTCATCCCAACTTCCACCTAAGTCTATCACGCAAGCTCGGAGCATATCTTCAAACGTTTGAATTGTCCTTTCACTTTGCCCATCGGTTTATGGATGATAGGCAGTGCTAAGGTTTAACTTCGTACCTAGCGCTTGTTGGAAGCTTTTCCAGAAGTGAGACGTGAAACGACTGTCTCGATCAGAAATAATGGACAGTGGCACTCCATGTAAAGCCACAATATTGTTAACATAGATACGAGCTAATTTGTCCATTGAGTAAGACTCATTGATGGGTATGAAGTGTGCGGACTTTGTTAATCGATCCACAATTACCCAGATTGCATTATGTTGTCGAGTCGTTTTAGGGAGTTTAGTAATGAAATCCATAGTAATCAAGTCCCACTTCCATATGGGAAGTTCGGGTTGCTGAAGCAATCCCGAAGGCTTTTGGTGTTCAGCCTTGACTTTTAACCAAGTTAAGCATTTCGCCACATGCGAAGCGACGTCTTTCTTCATTCCATTCCACTAATAGTTCGACTTGAGGTTTTGATACATTTTGTCGCTCCCGGGATGCATCGTATATTTAGACTTATGGGCTTCGTTTAATATCTTCTCACGCAATCCTCCAACAATTGGTACCCAAATTCGGTTTCCCATTCTAAGAATACCATCATCACCTTTGACTAACGAGTCAATGGTGCCATTACGTTTCTCATCCGAGATTTGGTTCTCATTGATTGCTTGAGTTTGAGCGGATTATATTTGGTCAACAAGATCAATTTGAAGTTCTAGCCTTAACGCTCAGACTCTTTTTGGCTTTTCGTGCTCTTTACGACTTAAGGCATCAGCCACAACGTTGGCTTTACCTTCGTGATAAACAATTTCGCAGTCGTAGTCGTTGAGTGTCTCCATCCAGCGTCGTTGGCGCATATTGAGCTCTTTTTGATCAAAGATATGCTTTAAGCTCTTATGATCAGTGTACACGGTAAATCTTACTCCATAGAGATAGTGCCTCCATATCTTGAGTGCGAAGATTATGGCGCCTAACTCTAGATCGTGAGTCGTATAGTTCTTCTCGTGTACTTCCAATTGACGAGAGGCGTAAGCGATTACTTTCTTTCATTGCATCAATACACATCCCAAGCAGGAATGGGACGCATCGCAAAAGACGACGAAGTCTTCAATACCTTCTGGCAAGGCCAGTATGGGAGCTTGGGTAAGCTTTTGTTTGAGTATATCGAACGCCTCTTGTTGCTTTGTTCCCCATTCATATTTGATGTTCTTTTGAGTCAAGTAGGTTAGGGGAACAGCGATTCGTGAAAAGTTCTCAATGAACCTTCGATAATAGCCGGCCAATCCCAAGAAGCTTCGAATCTCGGTTGGCGACTTTGGGATCTCCCACTTCGAAATAGCTTCAATCTTAGCGGGGTCCACTTGAATTCCGTTAACGTTGATGATGTGACCAAGAAATTGCACCTCGTGCAACCAGAAATCGCATTTCGAGAACTTGGCGTACAATTTCTCGGCCCTAAGAGTTTCAAGTAACGTTCGAAGGTGATTCTCATGATCGGCCTTAGACTTAGAATAAATTAACATATCGTCGATGAACACGATTACAAACTTATCTAAGTAAGGCTTACAGATACGATTCATCATATCCATGAACGCAGCCGGCGCATTACTAACTCCAAATGGCATAACGGTGAACTCATAATGGCCGTACCTTGTTCGAAATGCTGTTTTTGGAATGTCTTCAGATTGAACCTTAAGTTGGTGATAGTCGGAGCGGAGATCGATCTTGGAAAAGAAGCTAGCACCTTGGAGTTGGTCAAACAAGTCATCAATTCGGGGGAGGGGGTATCGGTTCTTGATCATAACTTTATTGAGGGCTCGGTAGTCTATGCACATTCGCATGGATCCATCCTTCTTCTTGACAAAAAGTATCGGCGCTCCCCATGGCGATGAACTTGGTCATATGAATCCTTTCTCGAGAAGCTCGTCAAGTTGTTTCTTCAGTTCTTTCATCTCGGTTGGTGCAAGGCGATATGGAGCTTTGGCGATCGGAGCAGTGCCGGGAATGAGATCGATTCTAAATTCCACCTCGCGGTCGGGAGGAATGCTGGGGAGTTCGTCGGGAAAAACATCGGCAAAATCGGAAACTACAGGAACGTCTTTGATTTCTTTAGGTTTAGATTCTTTGGTGACATAGGCCATGAATGCTAAGCATCGTTGATTTAAAAATTTGTTATCCTTTATCATTGAGATTAGGATAACTTGGCCAGCGTCCTCATCCCCTTCGATTCGTATGGTACGATTGTCCGGGGATTGGAGTTCAATGGTCTTACTATTTCAAAGGATACGGGCATGGTTGTCGGATAACCAATCCATACCCAACACAACATCAAAACCAGCAGGAGTCATAAGTAGCAATTGGATGGGTAAAATGTAACCGGCTAATAAGATTTTTCCGTTTTCTAAAGCTTCGGAGATTTTAACAATTTAACCACTAGCGGTCTCGACGCTTAGAGTTTTATTAAGTTTGATTAGAGGTTCGTTTAATAGACTACAAAACTTATAATCTATAAAACTTAAATTGGCTCTTGAATTAAACAAGACTCTAGCATAAGCATTGTTAACAAGGAACGTACCGGTAATGGTTTCCAGTGTGTCGGCCGCTTTCTTGGTATCCAGGACGAAAACTCTTGCATTACCCTTCTAGGGCTCACTCTTCTGACCGCAACCACCCGCACCACCAGCCGCGGGTTTATTCTTGGGGCATTCAAAGCTCAGGTGTCCCATCTCCTTGCAATTGTGGCAAGTCATCTTCTTCTTCCAGCAATCGGCCGTGGCGTGACCGAATTTGTGACATGACTCGCAAGGACGGGGAGTTAGATGGCATCGACCCCTATGGTATTTCTTGCAAGTTTTGCATTGTGGGATGCCGGAGCTGAAGCCATACCTTCGTTGGTCGACTCCCTTACCCTTGAAACGGGCATTTCCTTCCTTCTTCGTATCTTGCGTCGACACGGCCCTCTTAGCTTCTTCTTTGTTGCGGATCATTCCGCCCATTAAGTATCCGGCCAACTCCATCGCAGAGTCGGAGGTTTGAGGCAAGTGCGACCTCACCATATCACGAATCTCTCATGGCAATCCTCATATGTAGCGTGTGAATTTGCTGGATTCCGGGGTAACCAGCTGGGGCACCAAGCGGCAGTACTCGTGGAATTTGGTATTATACTCACGAAGGTTTGTTCCGACAACCTTGTGAGATAGGAACTTAGTTTGGATTTGGTCCGTTTCGTGCATCGGACAGAATTTCGACATCAACAGTTCCTTAAACTCGCTCCATGACAACCATACATTACCTCCCTTCCTCTACTCATGATTAATGTGTTCCACCACTCTAGCACTTCGCCTTTGAACATCAGGGCAGAGTATTGAATCTTCTCCTCTTCCGAACACTTGCTCGTGATTACAATCGTTTCCATCTCTTCAAGCCACCTTACAGTCGCGATGGCTCCCTTATCGCCGTGGAATTCTTTCGGCCCATAGTACTTGAAGTCCTTGAACATACACCCACCAATCTTAAGCCTTTTAAATTCTTGACGAATGCCTCCATCGGCGTTTGATTCATGTACACTCTCATCTACGTGCGAGGGTCTAAAACGGGGTTTGGAAACAGATTTTCAGGACGGATTAACCGAGTGAGAATGCTTCGTTTGACGAGATTGGGACCTAGCCATGGATCCTTCCCTAACAGCGTCTTTAATCATCTTTTGGATTCGATCCATAAATTTCTCGGGAATTGAAATCTTCTTGTTCTTTTTCAGGTCCTTTTCCTTTTTCTTTTTGTTTTTCAGATTCCTTTCGGGAAACCTCAACGTTATTACTTCGTTGAGACATATTATCTTTTTCTTTTTATTCTTTTATATCTGAAATTTAACAAATGTTCTTTATTACACACACATTTTATTTCATCATTTGTATATACCATACATGGTATATACAAGGATTATTACAACACACTTATATATATACATTCATATCCGATGTATATATATATATTTATTTTCTTATCCATACAACACATTACAAGCAAACTACATTACACGCACATTCTTCCTACGCCATTACCACCATCATCTCAATCCTTCAGAAACTTCTTGACAACCCTCGTCAGTTTGTTGCATTTGTGGAGAAGCTTCTCTCCTATCTTCTTCTTCTTTTTCACTTCTTCAGCCACCTTCTTTCTCCAGTCATCAGTCTCGTGCAATGCACGATCAAGGTGTTCCTGGTATGACTGCGGAATGACGTCGGGGTATCCATATTGTGGCGGTGGGTCACGGTAACCCAGCGTCACCATCTCGAAATGGTTTCTCGGTTCAGGATATGGGACGTAAGTCTGATCAGCTGCAAGGTAGAGGTACGTCTTGGCGGCTTGATTTTGCTCGCGAATCTCATCAACTTGTTCTTGAATTGAAGGGATCCTTCCTTGAAATGGCGGGAAGCTTGATGAAGCTTGGTTCCTTAACTGCTCAAGATACTGCACATACGGATCGACAGAACCGTAACTTGGGTTGTTGGAAGTGAGTGATCCATCAATGGATGTTGATATCTCATTAGGGTTGTCGGGATGCTCTTCTTCCGGTTCAGTTTCTTCCATAGGATGCTCCTCTTCGGGATCCTCCTCTTCTTCCTCCATAGGCTCTTCCTCCTCTTCCATATACGGAGTGGCTTCGTTGATCATCGCGGGTATCTTGAAACTCTCCTAAGGCATTGTCACCCTCATTCTTGGTTTTGCGGGAAGATCCTTCGCCATTGTTGGGTTGTGAGTTGAATTCATGAGCAGTAGAGCTTCCAGTATGCCACCTCCGCTGGTCGGAGTGGCACTGCATCCACTCGGAGGATGGGGATTTTGGTTCTTCCTTTATGGGTCGGTTTGAAAGGAAGGTATAATATGGGTGTGCATTTGGAAAATATCCGGTTGGGTAGTATTGTGATACTTGTGGTGGTTGGTAGGGGGGATTTCCGAGGGGTATGCTGGTTGATACATAGGTATTGAGGGTGGATAATAGCTCGAGTGTCTTGAGGGTTCGATTCTTGGTGGTGGTGGACTATCGGGTAGTTTGATTGGGCATTGTTCAATTCCAGGGAAGTATACCGGTTTGGGACGTTCAATATATTGGTCTCGGCGAAAGAAAGACTCAAAGTAATCTTCATCCATGACGTCTTCTGGGAATTTGTAGTATTTCTTTACTCTTCTTGCTTCACGATCATAATACTCCATTAACTTTTCATACGACATCTTTAATGGGTGGTTTAGAATGTAAAATGTGAAAGAAAGGGTTACCGGCCAATCTTATCCCTATTCAAGTAAACAAGTAAAATATTTTCCTATGCTTGGATCGAAGCTTGGGTATTGTTTTATGAAACCCAATTCGCTAAGATCGATGGCTCTGATACCAACCTGTCACACCCCCATCCAAGGCCTAGGCGTGTGACTCGTTAGTTGGTACCACATTTATAAATAAATCAGAGTTACGGTTAATTAGTGGAAGACTTATAAAACAAAAGGATCAAAGTTATAAAATATTTACATTACAAAAGATGGAATTGTTTTAAGTTTACAAAACCACCATTTTAGTTATATTAACATTTAACAAAAATTATCCTAGCCATTGGATTCTTGAGCCTTCGTCCTTTAGCTCTAATCTTGGTTACAAGCAAAATGTTATAAAAATATGTCAGCAACGAATGCTGGTGAATATGTTGACGCGAAAATATTTTCTTTTACTTTGTTACCCCTCTAGGGTTACGTGTGCCTCGGCCCATCTTGGCTCAGGAATAACAAAGTTAAAACAACATCATTATAAACTCGAGCCTCTACCTAGGTCACCCCAGCAAGACACCGCAGCGTCCCGACGTACTTAGGGACCATAAATATACACAAGGTCATTCTCACTCGAACATACTTTGGTTCGGCCCATCGTGGCTGGAGGTCGTGACCAGGTGTGGTGCGATGTGCCCACCGCATTTTACCACATATGTAAGGATCCAGACAAACGTATACTACAGCCTGAGGGCTAGGCTTTTACTCTTATTAATAATGTTTTTAGAGACACTTAGTCTCATGTAAAGTTTTACACATAACACGTTTATTTATTTGAAAACAAGTTTGTAAAAGTGGGGCGTATTCACCTTTGATCGGGATCGGTTTCCAACACCGTCCTTGCGTAATCTTTCTTGCTATCTCGCACCTATAGTACGAGTATAACTTTTATTAGTCGGATATACAATCCGGCTTAAGACCTTTAGTCTTATTACCTCGATGAACCTTTAGTTCACTTCTTTTACTTTAAAACCTTTAGTTTTAAAAGCAATATTTATAAACCTTTAGTTTATTATAAAAACCCGACGTTTCTTCTTTTCTAAGAAACGTATTCTTTTTCTTTTATCATATAAGAATATCCTTATTACTTATATAATAATCATAACAAAGAATTATATATATATAAGTCACACACACACACATATATATATATACTTTCATATTTCTTTCGTTATTGCTTTTCTTTGTTATATTACTTTTCTTTTTATAAACATCGAGTATAATTCCGACTTAGGGCATTAAGCCTTTATAATATTTTATTATTATTTTAGTCGGGTAGTAAGCCTTACCTTTTCTCGGCTTATAATTCCTTAAATACTCGAGCAGCACTTCTACGCCGCTTAGTCCTTCCAGCATCGTCTTGATCGCCACTTCACTTCGGCACGCAAATCGAGACACCAAATCTTCTCGGCACGCACTTCTAGGTGATCACCGGGTTGTAAAAACGTCACCACCTTCTTGCTCAGAACGTCGTCGGGGAGTGGTACGAATATCGGGATATGGCACGTTTATCGAGGAATCGGGGCACGGTTTTCGAGTGGATCGTTGGCACGAATTTCGAGGTTTAGAGAGATGTTTAGAGAGAGAGTTGTAAGCTGAGTTTGGTGTGAATTGAGAAGACCCCGGACCTGCTATTTATAGGAAAAAATTTGGATCCAATCGCGATACGCGATAGGCTCCTTGTTACCCATCGTGTAGCGCGATGTAGCTACACAGTCACAACGTAGGTCTGCCACGTGTTGCTACGTGGCAGACGGTGTGCCACGTGTTAACACGTGGCGGAAGATGTGCCACGTGTTGCCACGTGTCAGGACACGTGGCTAGAGGTGTGCCACGTGTGGACGCGTGGCAATCTTGTGCCAGAGGTGTCGGGACACGTCATCGCGATACGCGATGACGTATGTCCAACCAGCGATCGCGTATCGCTGTTGACCCTTCCAGAAGGTTTGACCAAGCCCCTTCGCGATATGCGATGGCCTGTCCTTTGTCCCCATCGCGTAGCGCGATAGGACAAGAAAACAGATTTTTCATTTTTAACTTTGGAGTTTGAATTTGGCAGAATTAGTCCCTTAACTTTGGAGAGTTGTCATTTTGGCCCAAAATTCCCGTGATGTTACAAGGACAATGCAAAATTTAAGTGTATGGATAGGATATTTGAGTCGTAGTTTATATTGAATTTATGTATAAATTTAAAAAAAAAATGAAAAATGTCTTAAAAATGTCCCTTGAATTTATTTTTTTGCGTTAAAGTGGGAGATGATGATATTTATCGGAAATTGGTTTTTCAAACTATTAATAATATGACATAAATAAAAGAAAATGCACTTAACTTGGGATGTGTCGGTAGGCTCAGCCTTGAAAATGAAAGGGCTATTTGATAAAATGGTTAAAACGGAAATCTTTTGTGGGTAAAGCGTTTTGTCCATGGACGATAGGTAATGAAAGGTCGGGCCATACTCAAACCTCAATTTTTGGTATGAAAAAGTGGAAATATTATAAATTTTAAGAAATTTGAATACGTTTTCATATGATGCTTGGGTAGGTTTAACGTTAGAGTATGTCGTGTAGCCTGTGATATAAATCTTAAACTGCTAGTTTAGTGTTTTACATCTCATTGGCGTATGGTTTTATAACCTTAAATCTTGTATTGATGGGATGCTTTGGGTCCGGAGACCATGGGTCTGTATGCAATCTATTCATCTGGGTATTCACAATTCCTAAGTGGGGTTGTGATATTTAAATAAAGCTAAAAAAAAGAGCAAACCCGCAGATTTCTGCCACATAAGTCTTTAAATATGATCACAAAAGTACAAAAGTACAAATACACTACATACTTGATCATCCACGCTGTTAGCCATGTGGGGTCCCCTTGCTCGCGTCTCATTACCATTAAGAAACGGACCACAAGGGATACGCTACATGTAAGCCCTACAGATGAAATTTTGCATTCTCACCTATGGTGATGGTTTCTGGGTGTTGCCTGATAACGGGGGTATGTCATGTTGTGGGGAACACTAGCTATAAATTAATTGAACCTTAATCGTATCTAATGGCTGCTTGGTAGACTTTGATGCTTAAGCTTAGGTGGATAAACAATACCCTTGATCGTCTTAACTATTCATGAAAAAAAACAGAGCAACAAAAGTTTTAAATCTGCTAATTTTAAGGTTTATGTCAAGTTGGGGTGGTCTGGTCCGGTAAAAGCTGAAAATAAGCGTGTCTTAACTGTGTAAACCACTAAGTACTATTATTGTCGGATCTTATTTGTCCCGGTAAAGATTAAGGCATGGGTTTAAGTGGACAACAATATCGGTGATCACGGTTTTTGCGTTCTTCTAAGCTTTAAAAATTAACCTATATGTTTGTTAGACTATAAATTTCAAATTCTGATCCAACTGCATCAAACTTTTTCAGGGACGAAAAAAGAATAAGTGTGGGGATATTTGATATAATGCTAAATGTTTATGTTTTCCTTGTATATTTTTATTAATATTTTAATAGTTTATGTTCGTTTTTAGTCGAGATTTGTATACTACTAACACTTTTATGTTTTGTAGGCAATGGAAGTTGATCGTGTTCGAAAAGGGAGAAAAACGAGTTAAAAAGAGCCAAAACGAAGATCCGGAACGCGTCAGGAAGGAACCGGACAGAGAACCGGTCAGACCAGGCCGGTCTGACCGGCCCCCTTTGTAGAGCTAGCTGCGCCGCGCGACCAGGGAGGCCAAAGTCTGTCGCGCGGCGCCTAGGCAAAGCTGGAGGATTTTTAATTTCGTTTTTTATCACCTGTTGGGCCTTGTTTTGGGTATTTAAACATCTTTAACTTAAACCTGAACATACCCTGAAGCCACCAGCCGATTTTGGAGTTCTTGGAAAGATATTTTCGAGTCTTGTGGTGATTTTGAAGGCAAGAGAACAGCCGGGTGAAGAGCTTTACGTTCAAGATCGAAGACTACGGGTTTTATCGTCTTTAATCTTTCGTTTCTTATTATTTCACCATGTTTTCAGTTATATTTGCTTTGTTTGATTTAGATTATATGATGTTAGGCTAAACCTTATAAACTACCTAGGTCGTGATGAACCTTTGTTCGTTTTGATTTTGATTGGGATTTCTTTTCGTTATGGATTTTATGTTATAAGTATACTGTTGAGTTTGAATTAATTGATGCGTATGATTGCTTGGCTTTATTTACTTGGAATTATTGTTTCACATTGCCCTTGGTGATTGTTTCATAGGATAGGGTTTTGTTAGGTTATTTACTGTGTGTTCTTGACTAGTTTATGATTGATATGCATTAAGATCATAGAAACAATAAAACTAATTAAATAGATAAAAGTGAGCTGTTAGCCTAGAAAGTTGTAAGGTGATAGGTTATTGATAGATCTTTGTTGTTCAGGATTGCTAGATTTAGTTCTTCGTAAGGAGTCCGTCTAGGTTTGATTGTCAACTTAGCCTATTAAGTCAATTGAGTCTTCTTAACTATCTTTGATTTCCGCCCTGTAAGGTAGGATTTCATCATAAAGATACTTAGACATAAATTATTAAATAACCGTAAGGAAGTTTAATTAATAAACTGGTGAGTCTTAAAACTTGTTAGAAATCCATAGGCGTCTTCTTGGAGTTCAAGGGTCCTGTTCGGGTTTTCTGTCAAGGGTCTATTTTACGATCCCAGTTCCATAACTTAAGTTTCTCACTAATTAATAACCGTAACTTTGGGGATTCTAGCCTAGGTAGTTATCTTCGTCATCTGAATTAATCAAAGCTTTCTAAATTGTTTATTAGTTTAAAGTAATTAGGGTTAAGGTTTTATTAATTAATTAATTAATTAAGTTTTAGGGTTATGATTATGTTTTGTTATTATTATATTAATTAGGGTTAGGTTTTAATATCTTATTATTAGTTTAATTAAAGTAATCATTAGTTAATTATTATTAAGTTTTAGTTAATTAGTATAATAAATCCCCCTTAAATATTATTAATAAATAGTCGTGTCTTGTAGTTGAGTCTAATTTGCTAGTTTCGTAATTTATAGAGTCTCGTGGGTTCGATATCCGGACTTACTTAGCTGTACTAGAGTCGACCGGTACACTTGCCGGTTAGTAGTTTAAGTTAAGTTTAAGAGTCTAGAGTATTACTTAGTGTCTAGATTAGTATAATTTTAGTTAATAATTATTTGACTACTTTTAGCACATCAAGATTTCAGTTCAAGATAGTCATGTGTCACTCAAGCAAGCTAAGTAATGGTAAAGTATATGATTAATTTATGTGTAACGATGTTAGCTTAATTGAAAAAGGAAGAATAGGTGTATGATAGGGATAGGATTAATTGCTTGTTTGATTGATTAACTATTTGAAAGTAGAACATAGCACAAATGAATTCACAAAGGGAAGTGTATAAGACACCGAAAGTAACGGGACAAGGAAGTCAAACTGGACGTCGTGGCAGGCCACGCATTGTCCGAGAACCTTTGGTAGAATCAGCCACTAACACAAGGGAAGAGGAAGTGCAGCTGGCTGAAATCCGAGCAACAACGAAGAATGTCAACTTAACCTTGCTGTTCAATCTGCCATTGCTCAAGCTGTAGCATCTACAGTGAAGAACTTGCAACCTGAAAGGTCTATAGCAAGCCATGTAAGGACCGCTGAGAGGGCAGGTGATGAAGGTAAGAAAGCTGATGGTGGGGAAGGCGATTCGAGTGAAGTTCGATCGGTAAAGGTTGATGAGAGAAAAAGAGGCCGTGGTGGGTGTAACTACAAGTCGTTCAAGGGTTGCGACCCACCGAATTTGACCGCTTTGGGGGACGCAATTGCTACTCTCCAATGGATAACCGCCATGGACAAGGTTATCCGAATTAGCGAGTGTCGTTCTGACCAAGTTTTGGGTTATGCAACCCAATCGTTTGGTGATGATTCCATATACTGGTGGGAGTTAATTGAACATAGAAAGAATCGGGAAGAGATTAAGGCCTTGAGATGGGATGACTTGAAGGAGATTAAGGCCTAATTAACATTTTTAAATTTAAAGAAACCTAAACTATTAAACATCACTCAGGTTAATTACAATTGTTAAGGATTCATATTTTAATAATCTATGTTGTTATAAGTCTCTAATGATTGTATATTTAAACAAAGTGATTTTAGATTAAAATAAATGTTAAATAAAAACGATTTGGTTCCTAAAGTTTAGCATACTCAAATAAAATTAAAAAAAATGATACATTAAGAAATTAGTTTATACCTTAGGAAGGTATTATTTTGACATTAAACAATAAATATTAAAAATGTAAATTAAAAACACACTTCAAAGCACCACAAAATATTAAATTACATTTGATGACCAAAAAACAAAATCAACATGAATATACAAAACAATGTCACGCAGGTCTATTCAAAATGTCTTAGGATGAAATCTAGTCAACATTCATGAAATACAGAACATCAAAATTCCTTTTAATTGAATTAGTGAAAATTATTAAATAATAAAGGAAAAGTTGTAGATACTTCACCATCGCTTCCATCTATAGCCACTCTCCATCAAATCCATTGTGTGTATGAATAGCTTATAAGAAAAAAATGACAGCAAAATCAAAGAAATGGATAATTTCTACAAGTTAAACATTAAAATAAATCTTTAAACACTAATTTGTCAAATCAAGTGGTTTCCTAATCATGGAAACGCAAAGCCAAATTGTAACAATTGGCTTTTAATAATAAATAAAAGAAATTACGTTTATTTAATAACGTTTCGTGTGTCAATCAAGATTAAATAAACTATTATAATATGGGCTTGGACTTTAATAGATGGAGTAAGAGGTGGAATGGGCCTTAGGTCCATGGGCTTAAGGGAGTATAAATATCCCTTAAACACTAACCCTTTCCATTTTTATACATCTCTACACCATAGCCTACACCTTCAAAAACACACACAAACACCCTCCTATATCCCGAGCCAAGATCCGAAGGTGAAAACCCGAGCTTGTTGGTGCTGGAACGTCGTAACGAGCCAAATCCGATATCAAGACTTGATCGTGTTCGTATACCAATTTGTTTAAAGGTACGTCTATAACGAAAACTTGTTCGGCTCGTTTAGTATTCCTAGATCTATAATGAAATGGTGAAAACGAATCAAACACAACGATTCTTGTTGAAATCCTTCAAAAAAAACTAGATTAATTAATCAAAGGTTAGGCTGCAACTATGAATCGATCAAATACACCCTTTAAATCTTAATGTTTGGATGTTTGATGATTGGGGTTAGTAGGCGCTGGGAATACGATCCTAATGATACCAATTTCGTGTTATTTCGTCAAGATTTTAGGCTTAATTGAGAATCTGGTGTATGCTGGCTGAATCTGTTCTTTTCGATTTTGACTTTGACCTCAGAGTCAAAGATCTGAATAAGGCCGATGCTTATTCGTCATGATTGAACGAATCGTTGGTCATTCACTAAACAATAATAACGAATGAGGTTGCATGCGTAACGAATGAGCCCTCATTCGCCCTATAGGAGTAACGAATGACCTTATTCATTCGTCATCCATTCATTCGCCTTGAGGAGACAACAAATCAGACCATTAGTTATAACGAATGAAGGAAGATTTCATAACGAATCATACCATATAACGAATGAAGTCATTCGTCATAGCGAATTATGCTAAACCAAAAACCATTCGTCATAACGAATGGGATAACGAATGAGGCTTAATCAGAGGCCATTCGTTATAACGAATAAGTTAGCAAATTAAATAATAGTTTAAGAATTCTAATGAAAATTGTGTTAAGGCAGTTAATGAAAATAAAATTTTTCCAAGCTGACCTGCCAGCTTAACCCCAGCCAAGGGCTCTGCCCCTTGGACCCCCGCTAGCGGTTGCCGCCCCTAGAACCCCGCTGCTAGGGGCGCTGCCCCCGGACCCCCGTTCGTTGAGGGTTATATTAAACTAGAAATACAGTACGAATAGTGATAGTTGATTGATATGTGTAATTGTCAAACAGTTAGCCGTGCTCAGTTAAAGAAAGGAGTTACCATTAACTCTAAAAGGAACCAAGTTCAGGTGAGTTTCTAGCCCCACTTCCTTATCATGTTTTTGGAGCTGTGTGCATACTCGATGTGATTAGTTAATACACTTACCTTAAGTGGTAAGTGTATGCCTTCTATGATTTTATGTATGAATGAATGCTTGAAGATACGTAAACGATCTTCGGATATTGCATGTACCGCCAGGTAATAGTGTGATACGTTATTGTTTTACGTATGATGTATGAATGATATATGAAAGTTATGGAAAAGATTTAAGTGTATGTGTGAAAGTACATAAATTTAAATATAAATAAGATAATGTATGGTTGTATGGAGGTATGCTTAAAGGGTTGCAGACCCTAATAATATCTGCGGAGATTACATGGTTGCATACCCTAATAATATATGTGAAGGTTATAGGGTTGCAAACCCTAATAAATATCTGTGAAGGTTACAGGTTTGCAAACCCTAATAATATCTGTGAATGTTACAGGGTTGCATACCCTAATAATATAAGCGAAGGTTATAGGGTTGCAGACCCTAATAATATCTACGAAGGTTATAGGGCGAAATGCTCTTTAAAACGTAGAGATAATTGTGTATTTATAAGTAAGATAAAACAAGAAAGTATGAAGTATGAAAGAAAGAAAGAAAGAAAGAAAGAAAGAAAGAAATGAAGCACGTATGTATGAATGAAAGAAAGATAACAGGCTAAGTACGTAAAATGTATCTTCGGATACGCATGTATGTAAGTATGAGAATGTATGATGTGGTCTAAAATATATATATTATTATATAAATGTTTCCTACACTTTTTAATACTTTTGAGTCTGGTTTTTATTGAATACTATTCTTATGTGGTTCCTATTAAAAGTTTAACAGTTTCAAAAGATAACGAGTTAAAATGAATTGAATTTGCGAAACTTGTGAATGTCAAAGAAATAGTCATACCACGATTTTTGTTAAGTGTTTTTACATTTCTTTGTGTTAAGGTGTAATAAAATAAATATTAAATAATTCAAACGTAAATATGGATACATGATCTGTGAATGATAATAATACTATTTTATATTTTAAGTTCAATTATTGAATGGAGAATACATGAAATTATTTACGTTTGTTTGTAGTTGGAAAAACTAAAAGAAAGATTTTAGTACAAGAATTAAGAGGAGTTTGTTCAGCCCATCACATGAAATTAAAAAAGCCCACATGTTATCTAAGGTGAATTTGGGAAGTTGGTGAATAATGGAGTGGGACACAAGCCAGGGGGTTTGTTTTTAAGAACCCTATCACAAGATCTTTAAAAAAAAAGCTGGTCACGTAAGAAGAGAACCCTACAAACAGAAAAGATTATTATTATAGGGTGTTCGACTAGTGGTTTCAACACAGAGAGCCAAAAAGAAGAAGAAATAAAGAGAGAGAGAGAGAGAGAGAGAGAGAGAGCTGCTGGTTCGAGCCAAGAACGTTTGGATTCAACACCTACTCAACCAAGCGTCATCAATATTCGGTTTGAATTTATTATTTTAGTCATGAGTTTGGTTGTTGAACTTAATTATTTTTATTTCTTTGATTTTAAGATGCTAGGCTAAACTTATTAGACTGCCTAGGCTTGTGATGAACCATTGTTGACGTTTGATTTTATTTGGAATTTGCTTTTCTTTATGATTTTATGATTCATTAAATTGTTTGGTTTATTTGATTGATGCGTATGCGTACTTGGTTTTGGTTGTTATAGTTTTATTATTCCACAAAATTCTTGGTGATTGTTTCATATGATAGGAATTTGTTAGGTCATATACTGTGTGTTTTTGACTAGTTTATGATTGAATTCGAATAAGATCATAGGAATAATATTATTAGTCAAACGAATAAAAGTGTGTTGCCGGGGAATATTATTAGTCATTCGAATAAGATCTAGATTAGCGTAATTTAGTTAATAATTATTAGACTACTTTTAGCACATCAAGTTTTTGGCGCCGTTGCCGGGGACTTTTGGCGATTGCGTTGCTAGCTTTGATTGGACTTACTTGCTATATACGTGCTATTTTGTTTTTGCTTTTGAGTTTTTAGGGTTTTAGTTAATTAGATAATTACGTGTTTATTTATTTATTTATTTTTTCTTTGAGTCGTAGGTGTCTAGTTGTCCGTGGCTTTTGCTTGTTTAGATTCTTGTAATTATGTGTGAAATTTGTAATGGACCTCACTCTACCATTAAATGCCCATACAATAGTAACCTTAATTGTGATACGTGTGGTGATCCTCATTTACACTATGATTGTCCATACAAGGGTTCTCGTTTTATTTGTTATAGATGCGCTGGTTGTCATATGACTCGTGCATGTCCATATAATCGTACTAACCCTTATGTGCAGTCGGTACAAAATTTTTCATATGGACCTTTTCCGTATTATTTTGATAATTCGTGTCAGCAACCTCAGCAAAACCAGGAGCAGTGTTATGATTAATTTTCTAAAAGCCTTTCTGAAGAGGATGTAGCTGCTATGGGTAGGATAGAAAAGATGTTGGTCCAATACATGGCTACAGATACCCGAAAGATGCTCGTTGAGCATGATACCATCTTCAAAAATCACCAGGATATTATTACAGATCTCCAACGTCAAGTAGAAGAAATTTCTAGGAGACTGGATGATGTAGATGAAATGGAGAGGTTGAGATCCTTGGAATATGTTGAGAAGTCATGAAGAGATCACTCAAGTAACGGAGACAAAAATGGATGTTGAAGTCCCACCTCCGGTTTCACATGCCATTATTGATTTTTGGAGTGACTCTGATGATGAGATAAACGAAGAAGAGTGGGCTGCTTATTAGAGGTCGTTAGTGAAGGAAGAAAAGATAGAGGATGACGTGGATTTGGGGGATTCACTTGAGTTGATGTTTGGCGTTGAGGAAGAGGTTGTGAATGAATTGAGTGAGGAAGATGAATTCCTTGATCTGGAGTTGGATGGATTGTCAGAGTATGACGAGGGGGTACATTGGACGTTAATACGGATGTTGCGTTTTACGAGGCCCTACTTGTAGAGGACGTTGCAGATGAGGATGCGGTGTTAGAGGAAGAACACTATATCCAACCCGTGGATTGTGTTTTGAATGCTTCTCGGGAATTAAAACCACAGGAGAAGGTCGAGGGTGATAGGTTACCTGAAAACCGAAGTTGCGTATATTTTAGGAGATGGTCTACGGGAGTGAAAAAACCATTAAAAGTCAAACACGACCAGTCTTCTCGATACTTACAATGCATTTGGCTCTTGCCAGGTAAGTTTAAATATAGGTGGTCTGAACCGTTACTGATTTTTAATTCTAGTTTAATATTTTGCGGGTCCATCATTGATATATTAATGTTTGATAAATTCGGGGTGGAACTAAACGGGTTAGATAGGGTCCAGATAAAGGAGAAACCTCCTGATTAAGTTCAAGTGTGGGGAGGTTTCACAGAGTTTGTATATTTTATCGAGTCACTAACGTAGTTTTTGTAGTTCGTCTTTGTTTTGTTTTTTGTTTTTTTTTTTGGTTTTTTTTTAGTTTTTGTTGGTTTGAAGTTTGAGTGAGCTAGAGAAACGATCCCCAAGGAAGAGTATATTGAAAAAAACAAGTGTGGGGATGATGGATCAGCCGAGCCATATACTTTATGTTTTATTATTATTTGCTGCTAATTATTCATGATTTATTTGTTGGTTGATGTGAAACACTCTAATTGCTTAATATCTATCATTATGATAAGATGCATTTTTAGATATGTTTTTTTTGCCGCTTGCGTTCGTGTGAGAGAGAAGGAGTTACTATTTGCCGAGCACGTTCGTAGTTGGAGGGATTTCATGGAAGTAGACTTTGGCATCATGTTTCATGCGCATATTACCAGCTAAGTCTTTTCCATTAACTAGTTTATTAATTTTTTATTTTATTTTTAATTTTTAGATTTTTAGTTTTTGTAGTCTGTCTTTATTTTTATTTTTATTTTTATTTTGAGTCGTCATTATCCTTGCATTGAGGACAATGCATAATTTAAGTGTGGGGATAGGATATTTGAGTCGTAGTTTAATTTTGCTTTAAATTAAGAAAAATAAAAAAAATGGAAAAAATAATAAAATTTAAAAAAAAAATTGAAAAATGTTTAAAAATGTCCATTGAATCTAGTTTTTTGCGTTAAAGTGAGAGATGATGATATTTATCGAAAAATCGGTTTTTTCAAACTACTAATAATATGAGATAAATAAAAGAAAACGCACTTAACTTGGGATGTATCGGTAGGCTCAGCCTTGAAAATGAAAGGGCAATTTGATAAAATGGTTAAAACGGAAATCTCTTGTGGGTAAAGCTTTTTGTTCGTGGAAGATAGGTAATGAAATGTCGGGCCATACTCAAACCTCAATTTTTGGTATGAAAAAGTGGAAATATTATAAATTTTAAGAAATTTGAATACGTTTTCATATGATGCTTGGGTAGGTTTAACGTTAGAGTATGTTGTGTAGCCTGTGATATAAATCTTAAAACTGCTAGTTTAGTGTTTTACACCTCTTCGGCGTATGGTTTTATAACCTTAAATCTTGTATTGATGGGATGCTTCGGGTCCGGAGACCATGGGTCTGTATACAATCTATTCATCTGGGTATTCACAATTCCTAAGTGGGGTTGTGGATATTTAAAATTAAGCCAAAAAGAACAAACCCTTATATGTCTATAAACATGATCACAAGAGTACAAAAGTACAAATTCACTACAGACTTGATAATCCACGCTGTTAGCCATGTGGACTCCCCTTGCTCGCGTCTCATTACCATTAAGAAACGGACCACAAGGGATACGCTACATGTAAACCCTACAGATGAAATTTTGCATGCTCACCTATGGTGATGGGTTCGGGGTATTGCTTGATAACGGGGGTATGTATTCTAATTAAACAATACCGTTACTGATTTTGAAACGGACCACAAGGGATACGCTACATGTAAACCCTACAAAAAATTAATAAATATTACAAATATTCTAATTAAACATCAGAATTATAATAAAATTAATATAATAAAATGATATTATAAATAATATTCTTATTAAATCTTACAGAATATATATATTTTATATATGATAAAACAAAATAATATATATTCAAAATAATATATATTAAAAAGAGTTTTACAAAATAATAATATTCTAACAACAATTACCTGCATGGGGGTGTCACCAATTTTATCTTGGTCATCAACAAGCTTCACGACGTTGTATATATCCCTAGTAATACATTTGTTACCGTGAAAACGTTTCTTTATGGCTGACTTAATTTTAGCAGGCCTCAGACCCTGCCTATGCAACGTCGCAACCATATCAATTTCCTCGTCGGTCAGTTTCCTTAGTGCCGGGTACCCCTCCTCAAACATAACGGGATTGTGGTTGTGCGTCTCGTTGACAACCTCTAGCTTCCAACAACGACTTGGCGCGTTGTACCTCCCGACAAGTTTAAATGGACAACCCCTTTTAATACTCCTGGTATGCCTCACCGTTGCTTTGAGTTTTGGTTCCCCACCTCGGTTGCATACAAGTTCAACGCTTTTGTTCCTTGAACGTTGGACTGAGATAACACAACCATGCTCACGTCCTGTCTTCTTAACCCAATCCACCAACTCAGCAACAAAATCAAAATACTGATATCAAGCAATGTAAATAAAGTAATATTTAGTAACGTGTTGAAAAAGAATAATAATAATTTTTTTTAAAAAAATAGGTCATACATTATTAGTTACATAAGAAAATGTCGTCTCCCGTATGTAACGATCATCATCATCATCATCATCAACATCATCATCATCATCATCATCATCAACATCCTCATCGCCTCCTTCGTTGTGAGCCTATTGAATGCCATCAACGACGTTGCTCGTGCCTGGTCTTGACATGTATGGTTGCTCTCCTAAAGGTAACTGGTACAAATTCTGGGTTCCGTAATACGGACCGTCTACATGTAACTGCTGGGAAGACTGACCATAAGACTCCTCGACTCTAGCCTCATATGTATTCGACGATGTCCTATTATCCTCCGGCCACGAAGGGTGACTACCGCCGTATATGATATACCCCTGATAAAAAATATTGGCAAGGTAACGTATAATATTTAAAAAATAACTAACATGCTATTGTACTATATAAACACACTAAATAACCTGGTCAGGATTTGGTAAGTCGTACTGCTCGATATTTCCATACCCCGGCTCATGGTTCGAGTCGGGAAGTTCATTCAATCTGGCAAGCCCGACTGCTCCGGCTGATCGTTGTGTGCGTAGCCCGACTGCTCGTCGTTCCTATCACCAAACAAAATATCATATAAATCCTTTATATTTTAACAAACACAAAACACAAATCTGCACATTAGTCTGTGAAGACACGATATATGTAGAGAAAGGGATACGGATGTGACCAAAATCAAATTATTGACTTGATCTGCCGCGTATCGGCCGATATGTAGCGAGCGTATCATGTACGATGTATAACTTGATTTGATAGTCCCAGGTTGACTGTACTCAATATGCCGCGGATCGATCAATACGCCGCGTATAGGGTACAAACATAATAAGATAAAACCTTTGGATATAATAGGACAAAAACCTCTGATACGCCGCATAGTGGGTGGGTGTTTTAATTTTTGGGTGGTGTCTCTAGCAGGACCCTTGTAATTTTATTACTTTTTATGTTTTTGGTCAACTATTCAATGCATCACAAGAGAATTATTAAACAAACATGCAGCAACTAATCAAGTATCACGTTGTCAATTCTTATCGCCACCACATCACGCGGGTATCTACCAGTAGATAATTAGTCAAAATGAATTCAGTAACATGACAAATGACTTATTTAAAAGAAAGAAAAGAGAATAGAGGGAAAAATCCAAAGATTCAAAAAATAAATAGCTGTCTAGTGGTACAAAGTCTCAAACCGTAGGTCCAAAAAAGCAGAAAAAAACATAATTAGTGTTTTTCAGTCTGACAAAAGCTTACTTCTTCTTCTCTCTTCCATTAGGCTGAGGGGTGTGGGGCTTCAGCGGGGGCGCGAGAGCCCCTCCGCTCGCGCCCCCAGGCGCGAGCACCACACCACCGAGGCGCGAGAGGGGCGCGAGCACGGCTTTCAAAGCAGGCGCAAGCCTGTTCGCGTGAAGGAAGAGGCGTAAAGGGACATAGGAATGCGTGAAAGAGCCGTTGGGATGAGAAATGAGCCGTTGGGCTCTTTAATTTTATTAAAAAAAATCTGTTTTTCCTATATATAAACCTAAACCAATTACCACACCCAAAATCACATACCACACCCAAAATCACAGAAAACAATTACCACAACTTAAAAAAAAACCCAAAATCAACCCATCTTCTAAACCTTTTTTTAAAAACATTAATGTGTTTTTTTTTTAATGTGTGTTTTTTTTAATAATTTATGAGTTTTTTTAATAATACGTTTTTTGAATATATTTATAAAAAAATAAAAAAAAAAATCCGCTGGAGCCCCTCCACACCAGGGCCAGGGGCTCCAGCGGGGGCTCCAACACCCACCTTATCCAGTTTCTCTCTCTGCCACACGTCACAATATTATTGGCTGGAGTCCCCACTCGCGCCCCCGTTGGAGCCCACCACACCCCTCAGCCTTACATTAGTCTACTCTACACACCCACCCACCCACCCACCCACGTGAGTGTCTAGTCTAAACATAATTATACTTCACCCCTCTCCATTACAATTACAATTACAATTACAATTACAACTACAGCTCTTGTGCTCTTCCTTGAAGGTAACAATTTCTTACTTTATTATTTCACTAATTACAGTCGCCTTGATTTTGTGCTTCTGGGTTGCTTCCGTAACTGTTGATTTTTGAATTGGAGGTGCATTCATCTGGTTTTAAATTCCTTTGCTTCGATAAGAATAAACTAGTTTTGTTTTCTACTTTCTACATTTAGGGTTGTTTATTATTCGTAAAATGTAAGTTCAAGTGTGTTGTTGATAACTAGGGTTTAGGGAAAGAAAGATGGGTGTAATTTCAAGAAAGTTATTCCCAGCATGTGTCAACATGTGTGTTTGCTGTCCCGCCCTGCGATCACGCTCCCGCCAACCCGTTAAAAGATACAAGAAACTACTTGCAGAAATCTTCCCCAAATCACCTGTTAGTATTATTATTCGCATACTTGTTTGAATTTCAATTTCTGCATACAAAAAAAAAAAAAAAAAAAGTTTGTTTTCGAATTTTCATGAAACTGAATCTTTATTTTCGGTGCAGGGTGATGCTCCTAACGAACGCAAGATCGCTAAATTGTGCGAATATGCTGCCAAAAACCCTTTTCGCATCCTGAAAGTTGGTGCCTGCAGTATTATTTTTATATATTTATATCATCTTGTTAATGACATGAAATTACCACTGTTATCTCATATAGATTGCAAAGTATCTTGAAGAAAGATGCTACAAAGAGCTACGGTTAGATCGTGTTCATCTGGTTACTGTTATTACTGAGGTGTATAGTAAGTTGATTTGCATGTGCAAAGACCAAATGTAAGTTCTTGTTATAGTTTGTTAGTGTCGTTGACTGGTGTAATTAAGTGGGAGTTTTTAATGGTCTTTTGGTTTACTAAATTTTCAGGGCGTATTTTGCGGTCAACTTGATGAATGTTTCGATTGAACTTTTGGATGATACTAAACGTGATACGGTCCAGATTATTGGATGCCATACTCTTGTTAGGTTCATCTATAGTCAGGTGAATAATAACATCGATTAATTTTAGTGGTAACAGTTTTTGCTACTTTCATATGGTTTCTTACGTGAGACTTGGTGCTCTATAGGTGGATGGAACTTACACATATAATCTTGAAAACCTAGCTCAAAAGCTTTGCATGCTGGCCCAAACCCGAAGAAGAAGACGAGAAGACACAATTAAGGGCAACAAGCTTACAATGCCTTTCAGCCATGGTACGTTTTTAACAAATCAGGCTCAAATGCGAATAAGTGTCTTAATTCAAAGATAACACTTTGTCTAACGTTTATTACAGATTTGGTTTATGACAGAATTCTCGCATATATTTGCTGATTTTGATGAGGTTCGTTTATTTTAGTCACTTTTTTGTCGGTTGATAAGTTTCTTTAAGAACCGAACAAACAGGAACGGGCCATGTTCATGTTCTTTCGTTTAACTTTAGCTGAACAAACGATCGGACACACACAATTAAACGAATTGAATTTTTTGTTCTTGTTTGGTCGTTCAGAATATGTGTGTTCATGCTTATTTGTTAATGGTATAAACGAACGGTTTACGAATGCAAATGAATGCACATAATTGAACAAACATAACCGAGCGAAACCAATTGAAAGTAAGCGTGAACATCAACAAAATTATAGATAAAATTATACTAAATTGTAAGACTTGATTCTTTAATTCCATAGAGATTGGCTACTTTGCAATGACCATAATTATTTTAAATAGATATATAAACGAACGAACAAAAACAAATGTAAACTAACGAATTTAAATGAACACACACGAGCTAACATTCACAAACACAAGTGAATGAACGAGGCACATGTTCATGCTTGTTTGTTTAACAAGATAAACAAAAAAACATTTGTTGATTTTCGTTTGTTTGTTAGTCAAACGAACACACTTCCAGCCGAACAGTTCACTAAACTTTCAGTTCGTTTACACGCTTGTCCACATGTGGGATTATTATAATACTTTATATTTTGAACTTCGAAATGCAGATTGTGCATGTGATTTTGGGTAACTATGAGCCAAACACAAACTCGAGCCAAGATGATGATCGAGGTGAAGCACATCATAATTGGGTCGATGAGGTGGTTAGATGTGAAGGGAAGAATCCTATCAATGAAACCGATTCTAGCTACATGACTGTAAAACCGCGAGCCGAAAAGAAAGATCCTTCCGTGTTGACTAGGTTATGATCATTACTGTCCTTACAACTACAATTTTTTTCCTTCAATAACATGTTTGAATCAATTGTATTATGTCACAGAGAAGAGGCTGAGACGCCTAAAATATGGGCTCAAATTTGCATTTAACGAATGGTGGAACTTGCTAAGGAGAGTACAACGATGCGTAGAATACTCGACCCGATGTTTGTCTATTTTGATACTAACAGACAATGGGTTCCACCTCATGGGTTGGGCTTGCTTGTTTTGTCTGATATGGCTTACTTTGTAGAGAGCCCAGGTACTTTGATTTGTTTGCATTTGGGTGTAAACGAGCCAAACTGGCTCGTATAGCTTGAGCTCGGCTCGTTTTGAGAGTTGTATCCAACACTCGAGCTCTGCTTATGTTAAGCACTTTTCAAGCTCGAGTTGGCTCACTTACTTATTTACTAATTATTTTATTTTTGTTTTCATATAATTATTTTTATATATAGTGTAATTATATTTTTACACACACACACACATACAATTTAGTTATTTTTTTTAATAATTATTAGGGTCAGTATCGTTTTTTTGTAAACTAGCCTAGCTGAGCTGTCTTGGTTTGTAAACGCGTTGAGCCCGAGCCAAGGTAAGCTTGAATCGTTGGACTAGTTTAGCTCGCTCGCAGGATTGTTTAAATAAAGCCCGAATTTTCAAATATATATGAATTCTAACCAATAGTATACCAAATTTAATATGTGCAAGTTATAGATTTTATAGTTTATTAATTATGCACTATGTTTCTTGTAAATATTTTGACCAGCCTACTCATAGCTTTTTACGAGCTGAGCTCGAGCTCAACATTTCAACTCGTCAAGACAAACGAGCCAAGCCCGGGGCTTTTTATGAGTTCCAGCTCAACATTTCAGCTCGTTAAGACAAACGAGCCAAGCCCTCTCAACTCATTTACTGTTCTGTTAATTATACATATAATTAATACATAATGTAATCTATCTTTATATTAATACAAATTGTTATATATTTATAAATTCTAGTTTCATTTAGGCTCGTGATCCTAGCGAGCTCGATATATGAAGCTTAGGCTTGTTTATTAGATGAGCTTTATTGGCTAAGTTTGAGCTTTTAGCGAGCTGATCTCCAGCATTTAACGAGTGGCTTGGCTCATTTACATCCCCAGTTTGCATTTGCCTCGATTTATTTTACCTTTTATGTTTTTCTAAATATGTACACAAGTTGTTCACATGATTTATGTAGTGGATTTGATTGTTTCTGTTACAGAGAACAAGCAGTTGATATTGGCTTCAGTTGTTCACCATTTGGACCACAAAAATGTGTTGCACGATCCTGAACTTAAGTCATATGTCATACAAACTACTACCGTTTTGGCCAGATGTAGGTTCCCAGCCGGATCTACACGGAATATCTCGTTCTACGTAGGTGCGGAATCCCTACGTAAGACGATACGAGCGTAAAAGACGATACACGTTAACACGATCAAACACACGTTACAATAAACAAAGACACGTTGTATTGCAACTGGAAACCGGTGATTCTCTGATCACCGATTACACAAATTGAATAACTCGTAAACTGAAAACTTGTACAATCGTTATAAACCTAGCCGTAACCTAATGTTTATATCAGACAACAACTTCGCCTAACATGTTTAGGCGAAGTTGTCCCTAACTTCGCTTGTTCTACAAGTTCGCCCATATCAGGCGAACTTGAGTACCAACTTCGCTTAATACAAAACACAAATCCAACTAACTCGATTACAGACACTAGACACTGAACTACTGACATCATGTACCAACAGACTCTCCCTTGGCAGTAGCTTCATATTTCTATCTTCAAGCACGTGTCTTGTAATCTTCAACAATCATTTATCTTTCATCTTCAAGCATGAACGCATTCTCGTACACAAACCGAAACAACTCTTTGATATTTCTCGCTTCTTCTTTCCAAGCAGGAATATAAAATATTTTCTTCTCGTTCAGCACCTGCAGATCAGCTTGAGACAAATTCACCAAGTGCATTGGATCATACACTCTCAGCAGCTCTTGTTCATCTTCATTCTCCATTACTGCTTCAGCTGTTTCACAATCAACATACCACCACTTCAGATCCTTGAGCACATCCTTGGGCATTTGTTTCATCGGCACTTCTTTTAAACACCGGATCGGCTTATACTTCATGATCATCCAAGGCTTGCCATCTGCTCTCATCCCTCTATCTTTATCTTCAATAAGTTTTCCTTTCTGTGGTTTCAACAGCTCGAACTTTTTCTTCTTTATACTTTCCTTCCAAACAATTTTTCCAATGACCCTAGCCATGTTATCATCACTCCTGTTTATCAACCCCAATCTGGCTAAGTCCTTCACTTCACACTCAGGCAATGTATTCAACGATCTCAACAGTCTCTTGAAGTACTGAACCCCATCATACCTTTTAATTACAAAGAGCCTCAACTGCTCATCATATAACCAGCATATAATCCCCTTTCTCGATTCAGCATAACCCCTGATGTAACTTTTCTTGAACATAGTAGGGACCGCCGGTTTCTTAGTCTTTATAAACCACTGAGCGTAGCCTTCTTTCCATCTTGGCTGCTCCTCCCATTTTCTCTCATCGCTTCCCATATCTTGACCTATATCTGACTTATCAACTTCCGGAATCTCGTGCTCAACGTTTTCCTCTACAATCTCTCCCTCTTCAATCTCACTATCAATAACAATCTCAGCACCAATCTTCTCTATCTCTTCAACCGGTAACACATCGTCATCACCTATAACCTCATCATCCATCATCTCAGCATCCACGACCACCACCTCATCACCCCCTGAATCGCCAGCTGCACTGGTTGACTCCCCCTGAGATGTGGAAGTCCCAAGAGCTTGTTCAGTTCTTGGCAACTCTCCACCTGCACCTTTCGATGCATTGGGATCATCGTCTCGATCATTACGCTTCTTAGTCCTCAGCTCATCACCCTTACAGCTCGTCTCCCCCTGAGATGCCAAGAACTGTTTCAAAGCATCAATTATTTTTCCATGTTCGATCATCAGGGACGACTGTATCTGATTCTCTGCAACGAGGCGCTGAATAGCATGGGTCTGGATAAGATTTACCCTTGATTGTTCTGCCACGACCCTTTCAAGCGCTGCTATTCGTTCCGAGTCGGATAAGGTTGCATCGAAATCAAACCTCAGATGTGATATATCTTGAGTGTACTGAGGAGGGATTTCCAATGTAACCGGGACCTCAGAAGTAGGTGTAAACGTAACCGCAGGTGGTATCGTAACTGACAACCCTGCAGTAGCTACAACCGTCGACTCAATAAATCTTGCGACGACCTCCGATGGAGTAAGAGTTGGAGGTGGCAAAGATACAATCTCCGGAGCCGAGAGTTGGAATGTAGTGGGTGGGAGGCTGAATGAGGATGATGTAGCCACCACGGGAACGTCCGTGGCGCTTGGCCTTGTAACTGGTAATGATGTAGGAACTATAGTCATACCGGACAATGTGGGTGGAGTGAAACGTACCACCCTTGAGCTCTCACCAGCTCCCGAACCTGCACCTGTCCATTCCCTTCTCGATCTACGAACCAACTGATGTACTTCTTCCTCAAAATCTGAATCACTGTCATCATCGGCTCTCTTTCTTTTTCCATGAATCCTTTCTTGTGTTACTAAAATCCGTCTCGCTTCAGCCACATCATCATCTGAAGAATCTGAATCAGCCACCGTCGTAGCTGCCATAGTAACGTTCACACTCGAAACCAGTGCTACCGAGACCTGTACATTTTCTTCAGGATCAACACTCTCCATATCAAAAAATCCTTGACCGCCAAACGCTGCATCAAGGTCTACATTTTCCTCCGGTGACACAACAGGAGCAGCATGTATAGCTTGTTGTACCTCAGGTGGTTGAGGTGCTCCAGCCTGTTGTGGTTGAGGATCCCGAAACTCGTCCCCACGAGCTGGAACATACTCTTGGTTGATCAAGTACCCGAATAAAGGAGTATGTCGAGGACGGAGCTCAGGTTTGCTCCTCGCACTTGATGATTTGCATTGAGCGAAGATACTCTTGCTGACACTTTCCACATATCTAATTGGGCGGCGCTGACGTAACGTGGGGGCGACGTGATTCAAGATCATTTGTAGAAATCTTGGATACATAAGAAATCTCTCACGCGCCACCTCTCGTCTTTGTCGATCTATCTCGTAGAATACCATCTGACTAAAGCTGTAACGCTTATTGTAAGTCAGAGACATTCTACTTAGACATTCTAGAGTAAGAAAGAGAACGGGAAGAAGAGTCTAAAGATCGAAGAGTACTTACTATTTAATCAGACACTACGGGTCGAGGCCAACTCGGGGTGACTTGGGGAAATCCAAATACGCTTTGAGAATATCTAAGTAGAATGTCTCTGACTTACAATAAGCGTTACAGCTTTAGTCAGATGGTATTCTACGAGATAGATCGACAAAGACGAGCGGTGGCGCGTGAGAGATTTCTTATGTATCCAAGATTTCTACAAATGATCTTGAATCACGTCGCTCCCACGTTACCTCAGCGCCGCCCAATTAGATATGTGGAAAGTGTCAGCAAGAGGATCTTCGCTCAATGCAAATCATCCAGTGCGAGGAGCAAACCTGAGCTCCGTCCTCGACATACTCCTTTATTCGGGTACTTGATCAACCAAGAGTATGTTCCAGCTCGTGGGGACGAGTTTCGGGATCCTCAACCACAACAGGCTGGAGCACCTCAAACACCTGAGGTACAACAAGCTATACATGCTGCTCCTGTTGTGTCACCGGAGGAAAATGTAGACCTTGATGCAGCGTTTGGCGGTCAAGGATTTTTTGATATGGAGCGTGTTGATCCTGAAGAAAATGTACAGGTCTCGGTAGCACTGGTTTCGAGTGTGAATGTTACTAGGGCAGCTACGACGGTGGCTGATTCAGATTCTTCAGATGATGATGTGGCTGAAGCGAGACGGATTTTAGTAACACAAGAAAGGATTCATGGGAAAAGAAAGAGAGCCGATGATGACAGTGATTCAGATTTTGAGGAAGAAGTACATCAGTTGGTTCGTAGATCGAGAAGGGAACGGACAGGTGCAGGTTCGGGAGCTGGTGAGAGCTCAAGGGTGGTACGTTTCACTCCACCCGCACTGTCCGGTATGACTATAGTTCCTACATCATTACCAGTTACAAGGCCAAGCGCCACGGACGTTCCCGTGGTGGCTACCTCATCCTCATTCGGCCTCCCACCCACTACATTCCAACTCTCGGCTCCGGAGATTGTATCTTTGCCACCTCCAACTCTTACTCCATCGGAGGTCGTCGCAAGATTTATTGAGTCGACGGTTGTAGCTACTGCAGGGTTGTCAGTTACGATACCACATGCGGTTACGTTTACACCTATTTCTGAGGTCCCGGTTACATTGGAAATCCCTCCTCAGTACACTCAAGATATATCACATCTGAGGTTTGATTTCGATGCAACCTTATCCGACTCGGAACGAATAGCAGCGCTTGAAAGGGTCGTGGCAGAACAATCAAGGGTAAATCTTATCCAGACCCATGCTATTCAGCGCCTCGTTGCAGAGAATCAGATACAGTCGTCCCTGATGATCGAACATGGAAAAATAATTGATGCTTTGAAACAGTTCTTGGCATCTCAGGGGGAGACGAGCTGTAAGGGTGATGAGCTGAGGACTAAGAAGCGTAATGATCGAGACGATGATCCCAATGCATCGAAAGGTGCAGGTGGAGAGTTGCCAAGAACTGAACAAGCTCTTGGGACTTCCACATCTCAGGGGGAGTCAACCAGTGCAGCTGGCGATTCAGGGGGTGATGAGGTGGTGGTCGTGGATGCTGAGATGATGGATGATGAGGTTATAGGTGATGACGATGTGTTACCGGTTGAAGAGATAGAGAAGATTGGTGCTGAGATTGTTATTGATAGTGAGATTGAAGAGGGAGAGATTGTAGAGGAAAACGTTGAGCACGAGATTCCGGAAGTTGATAAGTCAGATATAGGTCAAGAAATGGAAGCGATGGGAGGAGCAGCCAAGATGGAAAGAAGGCTACGCTCAGTGGTTTATAAAGACTAAGAAACCGGCGGTCCCTACTATGTTCAAGAAAAGTTACATCAGGGGTTATGCTGAATCGAGAAAGGGGATTATATGCTGGTTATATGATGAGCAGTTGAGGCTCTTTGTGATTAAAATGTATGATGGGGTTCAGTACTTCAAGAGACTGTTGAGATCGTTGAATACATTGCCTGAGTGTGAAGTGAAGGACTTAGCCAGATTGGGGTTGATAAACAGGAGTGATGATAACATGGCTAGGGTCATTGGAGAGATTGTTTGGAAGGAAAGTATAAAGGAGAAAAAGTTCGAGCTGTTGAAACCACAGAAAGGAAAACTTATTGAAGATAAAGATAGAGGGATGAGAGTAGATGGCAAGCCTTGGATGATCATGAAGTATAAACCGATCCGGTGTTTAAAAGAAGTGCCGATGAAACAAATGCCCAAGGATGTGCTCAAGGATCTGAAGTGGTGGTATGTTGATTGTGAAACAGCTGAAGCAGTAATGGAGAATGAAGATGAACAAGAGCTGCTGAGAGTGTATGATCCAATGCACTTGGTGAATTTGTCTCAAGCTGATCTGCAGGTGCTGAACGAGAAGAAAATATTTTATATTCCTGCTTGGAAAGAAGAAGCGAGAAATATCAAAGAGTTGTTTCGGTTTGTGTACGAGAAGGCGTTTATGCTTGAAGATGAAAGTTACAAGATTGTTGAAGATTACAAGACACGTGCTTGAAGATAGAAATATGAAGCTACTGACAAGGGGGAGTCTGTTGGTACATGATGTCAGTAGTTCAGTGTCTAGTGTCTGTAATCGAGTTAGTTGGATTTGTGTTTTGTATTAAGCGAAGTTGGTACTCAAGTTCGCCTGATATGGGCGAACTTGTAGAACAAGCGAAGTTAGGGACAACTTCGCCTAAACATGTTAGGCGAAGTTGTCGTCTAATATAAACATTAGGTTACGGCTAGGTTTATAACGATTGTACAAGTTTTCAGTTTACGAGTTATTCACTTTGTATAATCGGTGATCAGAGAATCACCCGTTTCCAGTTGCAATACGTGTCTTTGTTTATTGTAACGTGTGTTTGATCGTGTTAACGTGTATCGTCTTCTACGCTCGTATCGTCTTACGTAGGGATTCCGCACCTACGTAGAACGAGATATTCCGTGTACATCCGGCTGGGAACCTACAATTGGTATAAGAGCCTTAGGCTCTTATGCTATGATTCGAGATCTGCGTTTTGGTGTTTCTGGCACGTTTCTGATGCGTTTTTGGCCGAACAGCCGCCGCAGGAGAAGTTATGGGGTTTAGGCGAAGTTGTCGCTTAAATTTTAGGGTTTAGGCGAAGTTATGGACAGGCGAAGTTAAGGAGGGGCGAAGTTGACTTTTAGGCGAAGTTGACTTTTGGGCGAAGTTGACTTTAGGCGAAGTTAAAAAAATAAATTGTTTGGAGTCTTCGTCTGTATGGCCAGGTGTACACGATTATTGTGAGACCGAAAGTGTTGTTCCGACAACGAGTGAAACTTGTTATCTCTTGGTCTTTACGTGTGAACAAATACGGGTCAACTCTGGATATGGAGTTGAGGTTGTGAATGGGATATTGATTGAAACTGGATGTTGACACATATTTGGGTGTTTTTGGGCAAAGAAATTGTTGTTGTTCGAGGTTGACCAACTGAAGAAAGTCAAATTGAACTGAAGGTTTTCGTCATTACTGGATTGCGGTCAGAGCATATTATTTATGTTATTTTCAAGGCGTTCGAGAATTGGATCCTGTTACAATTTTGGAACAAGTTGGATTTAATCGGGAATTAAAGTGTTAATGTTCTTGATCGTTATCCCTGGTGATTGAAGATGCTTCGGATTAATTAATGGTCATGTGTGTTAGATTCTGTCAAGGTGGTTTTGTGATGAAATTGATCACTTGATGTTGAGTAGTTGAAGATTTAATCTTATCTTACTATACAATTCCGACGTGTTGGTGAAGTTGTGGAGGGAGCACAACTTCACGTGTTGGTGAAGTTAGAAGAACTTCACGTGTTGGTGAAGTTAGAAGTACTTCACGTGATTGGTTGAGATGATCACTTAGGCACGGGGATGCATGCATGTCAAAGACCTCAATCATTATAGTCGGAGAAGCTTACACTGAAGGGGAGATCTGATATGGAAGACGCCGGGTGATTGGTAGATTTGTGACGCTACAAGACAGTTTCAGACACAGCTGGTTGAAGACAGGATGGATGTTGCATGTATGTGTGAAGTTCAAGTTTGAAGATCACAGTGCAATCGAGTCCTACAAGAAGAAGCAAACAGAAGATCATCAATTAAGAGGGAGTCTGTTGGTGCATGTTTTGTAACAGATGATCTTTTGTGTTTGTTAGAATTGAGAGCAACGGTCAAAGGGGAGTCTGTTGGTGCATTTTGTGACCGTCGCTATGCAATTATGATCAGCGGAAACGAAGTACGAAGTTAGAACAACTTCGCCATAGGCGAAGTTATAACAACTTCGCCTACAGGCCCAAGCCCAAGTCCGCGAAGTTGTTTATATATATATATATGTGTTTTGTTTAGGTTTGGTTAACTAGAAAGTCAGAGTGTTTTGTGATCAGTTTAATTGTCTAGAGAGAAACCGAGAGGGAGAGTCGTGTGGGACGGCCCGAGGTAGAGCTCACCTCGGGTCGGCCGTCATTTGTTTTCATGTTTGGTATGTAATGTGTTTCGGTTATTATATAAAAAATCTGCAGATGTGTTTATCCTATTCGTGTGTTTGTATGTGTGTAATCGTGTTCTTCGTCTTCTACACCATTAAACGAGTCTAGGAGGATTCCGCACTCCTAGACCTCGTGCGGATCTCGTTTCAATCAGCGACGCCCCGCGGGAACCTACACCAGACAAGTTAGATCTGAAGTTGCGCTTAAAGATATTGGTTATGTCAGTGATCTCTGCAGGCATTTGAGGAAAAGCCTTCAAGCAACCGATGAATCAGTTCGTGAACACGAGTTGTTGAATACGTTACTCCAATCTTCAATAGAAGATTGCTTAATTGAAATAGCCAAAGGGGTATGTTTATTTTCCAATAAATTTCCTCGGGTCATATTACTTGGGTATATTACAGTTTTTGTCCTATATCAAGGGGCGTACATGGGCTGGTTTGGGTTTGATTTTGGCTCAAACTGATTCAAAAACTGTTCAGTACTTCGGTTTCAGTTTTAGTATTTGGGATTAAAATATTTGGGCCCCCAAAATATTGGCCAAAGTCAGTAAATTAGGGCCCAAGTTTTTTTGTTAATTATGAATTACTTGATTATTATACATTTGGGCTAAAATATTTGGGTTACACTATTTATTAAATTCTTATAAATTACATAAAGTTCAAAATAAAAAATGAATATCCATAAATACGACTCAGTTTGGTTTTTCCAGTTTTATTTGAATGCAAAAAAAAAACCAAACCGAAATTTTGTTTTTACAAAACCCTAAAACCAAGCTGTTGCTTTTTGTTTGGGTTTGTTTTTTCGGTTACGGGATCGGTTTTCTTTGTTTCATGCACACGCTTGCAAATCGTTTCCTTAAATCCATTAAGTACAAAAAACATCATGAAATTCATATGTTGTCACTTTTCATCCTTTCCTCTAACCGGTGTTAACTTTTTCTGCTAGTTTTTTAAAAGTGACCATTTGCTCTTACAACTTTGTGTATTTTTTTACAATTCTATTCTTTTTTATTTTTTTTCTTCTTCTCTTTTATTCTTATCACTTTTGTTATACAGAATTTTATTGGTTTCTATTAATTAATTAGTCGAACTTATTACCTACTTTCTTTACAATTCTGAAGTTCTAATTTCAGTTTCTATAATATCTTTGCTAGATTGCTGATTCACGACCACTGTTTGATGTAATGTCAACAACACTCGAGAATCTACCCCCAAGCAGCATCGTTGCCCGTGCAACTACGGGATCTATGATTATTCTTGCCCACATGATTGTCGTTGCTTCGGGTTCCTCTAGTACACAACAGGTAATATATGGTGTTTCATATATCCAATAATTTAATTTAGAAATATATATTTTTATAAACCTTTTAAATTTTTTAATGTACTAGGTGTTTCCTGAGGGTCTTCTTCTTCAACTTATTAAATTAATGTTGCATCCGGATGTTGAAATTCGTTTGAGTGGACATCAAATATTTTCTGTTCTTCTGATCCCAAATTCTAACCACTTGAGACGCGATGCTTCTAATCATACAAGAAGATGGAGTTCTGATAGTGCATCTGTGCTTGCAATGGTTACGTCTTTACTTAATAAGCTTCAAAGAGAAAAAGACGGGCTGGGAGTTGAAAAAAGTGAGGATTCTATTCAGATTGAGAAGGAAAACACCGAGGCGGAAAGGAAAAACGTGTGGGGCCCCAAGAAATCCCCTAATTTTCAGAAAATAAGCTCCATTAGTGTCGGTGAAATGGTGTTGTCTGATGCAGTAAGAACATGTCATCTTTTACACATTAACGAAAAAGGTGTTGGGGGGGGATTGGGTTTATTCGGGTTCAGGCTGAAATTATAGTATCAGTTGTAACGGGTTGTTTAGGCTGACCTACAAATAGTTGTTTTTTTATTTTTAAGAAAATAAATGATGCATTTATTATGATTAATAGAAGTAACATCATTACAGTAATAATTTTAGTTCTTCAAATACAAATTAAGAATGATTTTGGAGGTTGCATCCGTATGCAATCAAAACAAACTTTGGGTGACTTTCAACTCGTTTGACCCGATCCTGATTTTACTATCTGTTTATTTGACCCGTTTAAGATAAAATACGACCCAAGTTGACTTTGCCATAATGGTAGGGCTGTAACCGAACGAACACGAACAAGGTCTTGTTCATGTTCGTTTGTTAAGGAAATAATGTGTTCATGAACACTTAACGAACGAGATTTTTATGTTCGTGTTGGTACATTAAGGAAATGAATGTGTTCATGAACGGTTCACGAACACAAACAAAATCAGAAGGGCCTAGAGATTGAGACCGGTGCATTCATCAATGTGAATAATGAAAGCCTGTAAACGAATCGAACGGACATGAACAAGGACATGTTCGTTTTTGTTCATTTGACTTTAACCGAACACGAACACGAACACTTAATTGAACAAATATTTATGTTCATGTTCGTTTATTTAAAAAGTGAACATCTGTGTTCGTTTGTTTAAAATCTAAACGAACATAACTGATCAAAGATAAACGAACATAAATGAACACAAATAAACATAAATGGACATAAATGAAAACACTTAAATGAACACAAATTAATAAATATAAAACCTTTAAGTAGTATTTAATTATTTTCTATTAACACATAAACGAACATAAATAAACAGACATAAACGAATGTTCATGAACATAAATGAACGAACGGAACATGTTCATGTTCGTTCGTGTAGTTAAATGAACACTTGTTCATGTTTGTTCGTTTATTAAACAAACGAACATAAACGAACTTCCTACCGAACTGTTCACGAACAGTTCACCGAAAGTTCGTTCGTTTACATGCATATATGGCATGTTCCTCATTCATCAGTAAGCATATTAATCTTTATTGTGGTAGAATGATGGAATCATTTAACTGCATCACAAGATATACCTTAAGGAAGAATCAACCCTACAAATGGAAACTAGCTATGATCTTACAAGAGTAGGGATTTTGAAATCCCTGCACCGCTAACATGGCAAAGATAAAAAAATACTTTTTTTTGTTGTTGTGACAGGAATCTTCCGTTATGAAGTTTAGTGAGGATCAAATTACTCAATTACTGTCGGCTTTCTGGATACAAGCCAATCTTCCCGACAACACTCTTCCAAATATTGAAGCACTAGCTTATTCCTTCGGCTTAACACTCGTATCCTTGCGTCTCAAGGTAAGATTCATGAGTCATGACATCATATCTCATTCTTTTGCTGACATGTAACTTCAATTTCACATGCGAAATCACCATTCTTTTCATATATCATTGCAGAATCCAAATGACAATCTTGTTGTCCGCATCTTTCAACTTCCACTATCACTTTTAAAGACATCATTCGATCATATTAATGGAATGTTGTGTCCAGCTCATCAAAGATCACTTGTTACATTATCAACCTCAATGCTGATGTTTGCAGCAAAAATGTATCAAATTTCTGATATTGTTGATGTACTCAAGCCAATGCTTGAATCAGATGTGAGTTTGCTCCTTAACCGATTAGGGTTTATAATAACATCAATGCTTTTTGACACGTGATTGATGATTGTTTCGTTTTAGGTGGATAATTACCTTGGTATCAGTGATGACTTTCAAGTGTATGTGAAGCTTCAGGCAGATCTAAAAGAATATACTTCAGATCAAGATAATAAAACGGCTGCTGCAAGATGTCCCGGTCGTATGGGGCCATTGTTGATATTTTAGTCCAAAAGTTATCTAATATAACACAGGTAATGTCTCTGATGGATCATGATTCATACATTTGTTTGTCGTTGGTTGTCCTTTTTTGGGGTGGAAATTTCAACCCATTATTTATTATTTGGTTGATGAAATTTGCTGAAAGGGGAATGAGTCAAATGGGCCTAATGGGTTGATAAAAAGTTGCTCAATTTTTGTAACACATACAATTTCTTAAACAGTTTAATTTAAGATTTAGATTGCTATTGTATTAATACTGTCTATAAACATAGTTAACATACATTCTTTATTAAAAACTGAAAATGAACAAGTGTTTGAGGGTCAACCCAATCCGAAACCAGGGCTGTTCAAAATGCTTGCTGCCCGCTCAAAATCGGCACTTTTGTAAACAAGCAGAGCCGAGCTAAGGTAAGCTTGGCTTGTAGGCTCACCTGTAAGGGTCGTTTAGCTGGCTTGTTGGCACGTTTAAATTAAAGCTCAAGTATTAATATATGTAAATTATAATCAAAAAATATAACCTAAATTATAATATATAAAAATTTTGTAGTTTATTAGTTGTGCATTATGTGTATGTTAAAAGATCTTATATATATAAATCTCAATCTCAATATGTGTAAACTTATAAAACTAATTTTTATTTTAAATATACGAGCTGAACCCGAGTTTATTTCAGCTTGTTATTATAAACTTCCCGTTTGACCCAAGCTAAAGAAAGACTTGTTTTGACCAGAACCGGTTTCACTCGTTCCCAACTCTAGCTATTTCTGATGGATATATGGTTCTTTTTAATGCTTTGTATGATTTTTTGATCCGATTTTATGGTTTTTTTAGTAAATTTATGTTTCTTTGTGTCTGTGTCTACTTTATAAGATGGAGACAGCTGAACTGCGTATTTAGTTATTGGAAACATTCACGCCTGATGACGCAATGTTTGGTCCTGAATCCATGCTTCATTTGGAGAACTCTCACAGAGTTGCTCATTCAAAAGAATCTCTTTCTTTCGACACGGTAACATGCTAAAACTTGTCATGCAATTTGTTGTCATGTTTATATTGATGACAATTTTAAGGATCTAATGTTTTCTGCAGGATTTTCCTACAAGTTCATTAGTTGAGGACGATGCAGTCAGTGAGTCATCTGTTTCAGATCTCTCCCGATTCATTACTAAATCTCCTAAACAAAGCTCCATGTCTCATGTTATTAGCATCCGACAACTTCTTGAATCAGTAATTATCTTCCTCTCTTCTCTCTTTAAGTTTAAAAACTTTCTATTTTAGAAATCTTTGAAGGTTGAAATTAGTGTATTGCCCCATGACATTGGTTATTGGGCACATTTGATCAGGGTTATTTGAATCGAAGCGGTTCAATATATTTTATATTTGTTTCCGTTCGAGTATTGTGTTATTCGAGTCTATCGGAATAATGAATAGTTCTAACGACACATGCAACTTTGACTTTTAGGCACTAGAAGCAGCTGGTCAAGTGGCTGGAGCCTCGGTCTCCACTTCACCCCTTCCATTCAGTGCAATGGCGGGCCAGTGTGAAGCCCTTGGCACCGATTCAAGAAAAAAGCTTTCCACTTGGCTTTCACATGTGAATGGGGACACAAAACCAGCTGATACGTGTTGTGGTCAGAATTTAAATGTCATGAAGGTGAGTTGTTTCTTGATCTTTGAATTGATTCGGTTTTGTTAACTCATCATTTGACTTTTCGTGATATAGATACTGGGTGAAGATGAGGTGGCTCAGGCAGGAATGAACTGTATGAGGCTACCTCCTTCTAGCCCATTTGATAACTTTCTGAAAGCGGCTAGACATGCTTAGAAATTATGGGTTTTCAAACAGCTGCGTGTAGTGATCGGTATCTTAAGTTTAGGTTTATGTAAGATTCAAGTCGATTGACCTTTTAGGACTACTTGTATTTCAGTTGGATGATGCTCATTAAGGTTGTAAGAATGGTTAACTTGGGTAGGTTTCACTCAGAATATGTGGTTCCTTCTGAGCATGTGCTGTTTTCTTTAACCCTACGAACCTGTTGTTGGGAAATTATCGCGCTAACTAGACGTGCACAAATCAGGTATTTCTAAAGCCCAGAACCGGGTATTTTTTTACATCGGGTACAAAATGGAACCGGTTCCAATCAAGAACCGGGTAGGAACTGAACTCGACCTGGTAGGGGAATATGGGAACCCCGTGGAACCGGGTAGGGTAGGAACCAGGTCCGGTTTATACCCAAAAACTGGGTACACTAGGTATTTTGATTTTTAAATAAAGGAGCCGTTACAATAGCTATATAGCCGTTTTTGGACCACTGGAACCGGTTTTTAACTATATACCAAGTACACACATACTATAAATATCTAGGTTAGGTATAAAACTTGATAAACCACTTTTAAAACTCTAAAACACCCTTTAAATCTCAATTAAGCTTAAACCGGCAATTAATGACAACTAACGAGAATGTTGTTATGGTCATCGACACATCACGATGTCCCGAGGTTTGGGATCATTATGATTTGTGTCATGACCGATTCACAAGAGATGGCGCGGTGCAAGTATTGTGCCAAGTTTTTGAAAGAGGGGGTCGAACTCCACGCTCTGAAAGCATACTAATAAGTATTAGTGTATTACTGTGAGAAAAAAATTTTGGATGTCAAGAAAACGGAAGCTGGAGAGTCGTTCGGCTTTACAACTCGAGCACCTACCGCCGCCAGTAATAACGCTTAATCGTTGTAGAGCGCGAGATTAAAACGACGAACCTTGTTTGTTATTTTAAGTTGTTATATTTAATATTGTTATGTTTAATAATGTTTAGGATATGTTGTGTTTTTTATAATAAAATGTTCATCCTTATTATAATCAAGTGAAAGAGTAATAAAAAATAAAACATGACTAATAAGAAGTAAAACATGACTAATAATAAACAAATCAAGACTAGTAAAACTAATTACTTGAAAATTGATCGATTGGTTTGTGTTACAAATTAAGTTACTAAAGCAAATAAAAGTTACAAGTCTTCAAACTCTTCTTCTTAGTCTTCGTCTTTGTTTTCTTCACCACCCGATAGCCCGGAAGAAAGCCCTTATTCCACTTCTCATCATGAATTGGACGCTCTAGTGGTATTTCGTCTTCAAAGTTTGTCTTGTGTTGTATACGATCCACCACATCCAAATGATCCTTTAGGCAAATGCACACCTCTAGAGACTCCGGAGTTAGTTTTGTTCTTTGCATCGATAATACCCTCCCACTAAGATAAAAAACCGATTCCGAAGCTACCGTTGAAGCTTGGATGCTAAGCTAGTCACGAGCCATGACGGATAGAATAGGATATTCGTTTTGCTTTCCTTTTCACCAACCAAAATATCAATGTTGCGAATTTCATCGACCGTTGCACCCTCAACATAGTTTGCTCCAATATATCGACCAAGTTCACTTGTTGGTGTGTTTCCCCTTTTCCACTTAGCCGCCGACTCACGAACAACATTCATCAAATTTATAAGCTTGTTCTTGCAGGACTTACATTTTGTTTTTTGCCTCCCAAAAATCGACCTTGAACTTGGACCACAAAGTTTAAAATAATGATCGTAAAGTTCTTGAAGGAATTTGTTAAAATATTCATTCGCTTCAGTCGACAACCCCGAGTCGATCTCATGCATACGCATACCCATGTTGTCATATATTTCCTCGATCAATGCCTCAATCCCGACAACATTCCAATAGGGGTTTAAAGCGGCGACACAAGTAAACATCGGCTGGTATGTTTTCTTAATATTTTTGGAACTTGTCCTTCGTTGCCTTAACAATATCACTGAAAAAGATCATCCTTCTCTTCAAACTCTTTAAAATTCAAGGAGATGTAAAATTCTTGCAACACCCAACAACTAGTAGGATAATAAACCCCCGATAACTTAGTTGTTGCGGTTTTGAAAACATCAAGATACTCAAAGTAATAACCGACAATGACCCAAACACGTTCGGGAACCAAATCGGCTTCACACCGATCAACAAGAGTGTTATGAAAAATTTGTAATGTTTCTCGTTGGGTAAAAGCACACTTGAGCATATGACAAGTTGAGTTCCAACAGGTTGGAACGTCCCAATTCGGCCCAAAATATTTTCTTTCAACCGATTAGCAATAGTTTTTATATTCAAGATGCCTTCTTTTACCACTTTTGAAAACATCTTGTAACATAAATCTAAAGCAACTCAAACCGGCTTTCATGTTTTCATTGCCGAGACCTTGTTGAACAACCAAATTGATAATATGTGCAACACATCGAACATGAAAAACATTCCCGTAATAAGGTGGTGGATATTTTATGATAAATTTTTCTACCGCCTTTGTATTGTTTATTGATTATCAAACGACATTGAAAATATTTTTTTTTCAAGTTAAAAGCCGTTATTACCTCATCTAAAAGTTCAAACAATTTATTAGTGGTATGTGGGTACGGGAAGTTTTTGTAACATTCGTTATCTATTTTCAAACCTGAAATTTGACTCGTTTGAATTATTTTTATTATTAACCGGACGTCTGTTATTTATTATTTTGGTTGGTCATTGATCAATTATAAAATTACATCACTCGTATTTGTTTAGTTTATTTAATAAAACATTAGAACTATCTAACATGTGCAAGGTTCACCCTTAACTTTAGCGTTTACCCCTTTTAATCAAGCACCAAAGACTAAGGACCTAATTGCAAATAACAAAAAAATGAAAATTTTCCCTCCTTCTCCACTTCCCTCGTCATCAACAACGACCCCCATCACCATGCCATATTTCAACCCGTAAAATCAAGCCTTAATCAACAAAATCGACGTTACCAAATCATTCCTTGATCCTAAACGCGTTTCACCGACACCCTAATTGTGGTAAACCGTAACAAATTGACATCTAATTCAAAGCTTAAAAACCCGCGGCTGTATCATCCTCCAAAACACTATAAATACTAGTCCTTATTGCAATTCAATGATCCCACGCTATCCTCACACCACCTCAACGCATAGCCCTTCATCAATTTTATCACTGAGACTGTCTAGAATCGTTTTTTAGTCCGTGTTCTTGGCCGCAATGCAAATTCCCAATTCTCTTTAATTCGTAACCAAATCAGGTATGTTTTATAGGGTTTCTGATCATTTTTCCATCCTCATCAAAACCCCTCTGTCAATTTTAATTGACAGAGTGTATAAGGGCTGCAATTGATTTCTAGGGTTCTTAGAATTTGTATATGATTTGGGATCTTGGTTATATATATTCCGTTTCATCCATTTAACATGATAGACACATGCCCCAGTAGCAGGTGCACTTCGTTAAAAGCTTATACCCGAGCCGGGGCGCAGGTTCGAACCCCCTTGGACTAGTTTTGTTCTTTAATTTTTTGTTCCTTTGTTTTGTTTAAATATTATAATTTAGAATCTAATCAATATAAAAAAAATAGTATTGTTTACGGACCGGACGCCGTTGAACTCCCAAAATGCATTTTCATTTAAACTTTCCCGTGTGTATATATATATATATATATATTCAACTCTTTTTAAAATATACACTTATAAATCTATGCACTTTCTCAATATAACATAATATAAATTTTATGAATAAAAAAAACGGTTTCACTCGTCTAAACGAATCAATCATCTCGAAACTTTCAAACCAAGCTTTTGTTTTAATATACACATACATAATATTAAATTAGTATTTTATTGTTTCAAAAATCAAAAAGTAATAATACTTTAATAGTTAACGCTTTTAATTCTACTCCTATATATATACATAATATATGTTTAACTCCTTATCGATCCCAAATCGGTTATAAACTTATTTTCACATCTTTTTTCGTTTATGTCACTAGATCAAATCATTTAATTATACTTTAAGTTAGGAGAATTCATCAAGACTCCTTAAAGGATTAACTAGCTAATTTGCCTTAACGTCACCGCCATATCACGTCGTCTATCATAACTCTAAGGTGAGTTTACATACCCATTGTTTTATCTTTTACACATTTTGGGGGTAACATGTATACCTTATTAAATTTTATTCATTGTTTTATTTCTACATCTATTTCAAACACAATTCGTTATATGTTTATGTGTGATGTTTGCAATATCTATGACTATGCTCTTTGTGCTTAAGTGTTTATTTTATGTTTGGTGGTTGGTATCTCATCCTCATATATTCTTATCTAGTATAATCATACATTTACCCAAATACATTGATTTTGTATCAATAGGAACAGGTCCAAATCTATTTAGTTTTATACATTTTCATAGGAATTGTAATGCTCAATATTAACATATGAATTGTGGTTTTTATCTATATATATCTCAACTAATACTTATGTATTCTCACCAACATTCGTGTTGAAAAACTCTATTTTTATACATGCTACATGTACAAGTAATTTACATTGTTCAAAATCGAAGAAATCAGTTTTACCTTAGGATATTATTCAAAATACAAAAGCATGATGTAATGGTTGCTTATTATTGAATTTGTGTACTTGTTTAATGTCAATGAAATTAAATAATTATTGTCGCTTTAATTAGTGTCTTTTGAGCTACTGTCCAATCAATACGTTACGCTCCGGCATGTTCCGCCGCCTTTGGTCGGGGTGTGACAGTTTTCAAAAGCGATTGTGCGTTTCATCAATTTCTAAGACACCGGATCGACCCAATGAGCGGTGACACAAATGTAGGATTCCGGTAACCGTGTGGTGCCGACCAAACATCACTAGTTAAACTCACACTCATTTGTAAAGTTTGAAAAAACTCGATTAAATCTTTTTTTGTACACTCCCACAATTTTAGACAATGACGTCTAAGGGTAATATGACATACATGTGTGTATCGCGGTTGTAGAGTTTCTCGAATCATGGCCGTCAACTTGGGCTTGTAAAAGTGGTTAAATGACAAACATTGTTGAATAACGAACTTCACCATTCTATCATGAACCGCATTCATGTTGTAAAGAAAGAGTATACCATCTCGACCCAATTCGACTTGGTCCGTTGCGGGAACTTCTTTCAAGGCCTTACAAAATTTCTTTTTGATATTCTTTTTTAAAGTAGAGTTAGAAACTTTATTTAAGAAAGTACCACAAAATTGGCAACGAGCCTTAACGTCACCATTTATCAACTAAACAAAATCCCAATTCTTCCATACATCATCGTTGCGATTATGCGCGAGAAGCCGTACAACTTCGGGGTCATCTTCAACACGAACTAGGTCAATAAAAACGAATGTAGAAGCCTTCTTGTTAGCCTTGTTGGTGTTTGCCATAGTAACAAGTGGTGGAAGTGAAAAAAACAGAGGCGTAGGCTGGTCGGGGTTGTAAAACGAGTGTAAACCGAGAAGTGTTTTTAATGTTTTTGAGTTTGGTGGTAAAACAATGAATAAGAAATCAATTTGTATAGTTTTTTGACATCAAAAATTGGTTCCAACGGCTATAAAACGACTATATTATCGTTGGAACCGGTTCCAACGGATCTATTTGAGCTGCATCCCCTTTAATGTCAAATACCCGGCGGAACCGGTTTGAACCGGAACCAGGTAGGAACCGATATCTGAAAGAAAATGAAGAACCGAGTAGGACTTTTTGGTATATGTAAATACTCAAACCGGGTATTGGGTTCACTTGGTATAACCTGGAACGGGTTCCGGGTCGGGTCCACCGGTTCGGGTTCAGAAACGGTTATTTTGTGCACGTCTAGTGCTAACCAACAAGATTAGCTTGTGTTCATAGGATCCGTCAAAGTCATGCTTACTGACAAGATCAGCTTATGCTCGTAGGATCTGTCAGCGTCATGCTAACTAACAAGATCAGCTTGTGCTGAACAGATAATCTTTAAGAGGTTACGATAAGGAAAGAAACCAGTGGGAGTATTGTTAATTTTTTTGAATGGCTGTCTTTTGTTTCATAATATAGTGTTTGAAACTGTGACTTCTTATTTATAACAAATCACAAAATAAATTAAAGGAAAAAATAAAGAAATAAAAGGAGAGAAAATTCCATCCCAAATTGGTGGAGGAAAGAAAATGAGAAGCTTCCACCATGGTATAAATAGGAGTGTAAGTCCTTGTCCCACATCGCTAAATTATAAAACTAGTGAGTTCTTTATAAGAAAAAAAATTCATATGTTAATGTTCTTATAAGACAAATCACACCTAGTGGTCCTAGCGGAGGGTGCGAATCAGCCGAACGCGCACGCGCACGGGCTCGGGCGAAGTGCGATGGGCGCAATGTGGTACTTTGATGACGCACTTTGCACTTCGCACGCTCGCATCACCGCTTAAGGGCCGTCTTAGTATTTTTGTGGAAAATTAAGATTTTTCATAATCCACCCATCGCGATACGCGACCGGTTTAGATTAAGCCTCATCGCGTTACTCGATGACGTGTAAAGTTATCCAGAAAAGTTGCGGCGTAACGATGCGCGATGGACTATCAATGTAGCACATCGCGTATCGCGACGTGGAAGTTACGCGGACGAGACACGTCGCATTCCTCGTAGCATGCCTAGGGCTGACTTGGCGAAGCTATAGATTCTTCGCGATAGGCGATGACTTTTGTGTATGTCCATCGCGTATCGCGACGCCTCCAAAATCAGCTATAAATAGGTTGAGAACCGGACATTCAATCTTGCACCAAAAAATTTTTCTCTCTGAATTTCCATACATATTAAGAGTATAGTATAATAGCCGAGTTATCGTAGCGATTTCCTATTCGATCGAAAGAAACATATATATACACGAATCCAAAAGCTCTTCCTATTAAGGTAAGACATTGTGCCATCGTGTAAAGTTTATAATCTCGTGATTATCGTTATGATTGTGGGTTTTATACTAATCTAGATATACTACATTGTGTTTATCCTAGGTGCTTAATACCAAGAGGTGTTCTTTAATTGTAAACTTGCAAGGTGAGACATTCGAGTGTTTGTACCACTCACATTTGTGTGAGACAACTATTTTTCCGACACTGTCATGATGATTTCAAAACCTATAAAACTCACGGTAGATGGTCTAAATGTTTTCAAATATATTTTTAAAGTATTTTAAATACACTACAAAGATTAAGTCTCTATAGACTTACAGGATGATTACTACTGGTATAGTGGGGTTTTGTATACAAGGCTTGCCTAATGGGCTATTACACGTTACTTATTGGACAAGTGTTAGCCAATAAGTAATATGACCACAGTCATAGATACGGTCGAGTGACAAGTACTTTTCGGTAATTTGTAAGCAGGCAGGTGTAAAAACATCTTAATGCTGTAACTGTAAAATGTGTCATTTACAAATGAATCTGATCACCAGTATTTCTTGCTGATTAAATATTTTAAACATGTTTCAGGTGACTTGTTAGAGACAAAGGAATGATGCATGCGGGCTTCCAGCTTAAATAAGTGGCTTGTCACCAGAATAAAGAAACGTGTTTTGTAAATTAGGGGTTATCCCTATAAAGTTAATGTTTGTATTAAAATGGGTTAAATTCCCAGTTTATAATAAAAATAAACATGGTGTTTTTATAACTCTGATCATTTTTCCTAACTACGGTTCTGATGAAATATTCCGTTGCAAAATAATTTAATAAACACCAATCAATGTTCACGGCTTCCCTCCCATGGTATAGGGGTCGGGGGCTGTGACAACTAAAGTGGTATCAGAGCCACTAGTTTAAGCAATATGGATATTTTAATAATACCTAATCTTAAAATTAAGAGTTAGGAAATACATGCATTAACCTATGTGTTAACCATACCTATAAGATTCTAACCATACGTGAAAATAAATACTATTTTTTTGGGAGTTCGTTGTTTTATTGTTTTTGCTTAACAACATGAGTGAGCTCATAGAAGCATTTGAAAACATATCCGTTAACACTACGGATGTGGAAGAAGGACAAACCAGTGAACAACACCCTAAACCCATGGTCTTTCAAGCACAACCCATGGAACAACCTGTAGAAAAACCAAAACCCAAAAGAAGAAGAAGACTCAAAGACTGGAAACGAGGATTGAGAAAAAATAAGAAAGGAAGAACCACAGTCACACAACCACCACCACAACCTGAACCACCAATTCAACCACAACCAACTCAACCACAACCAATTGAACCACAACCTACTCTACCACAACCCTTTTCAACAACACCAATGCAGGAGCGCCTAGGCAGATGCCTAGATGACTGCGAAATCTTTCAACCAATATTCAACAATATAGGTGCAGCAAGCTCCAGCAACTTTAACATGCCATCCCAGAATCCAAATAGTACACTCCTCCCTGATGATGTTATCAACCAAGCCTAGTTAGAAGAATGGTAGACGAATGACTGGTAGTACCAAACAATGATGACAAACCCATATGCACTATTCTAGGCTGAAACCTCAAACTACCACAATATGACACCGGAAATGACAACTCAGCTCCGTCACTACGGGGAATAATTGATAGATACCGGGAATATACTGAGAAATATGGGGGAAAACTTAACCTGGAAATATTATGACCGGGAACCATATATAAAAACCATATATATATAATATTTATATGATCATTATCGTAATTTCTTTGATAAAAAAAGTGTGTATGTATGTAAGAAAAGTGTGTAAATACGCATATATATAAGTGTGTAGATGTAAATTATAGTGATGCATATATAAATAAAAAAGAGTAAATGTCGCAAAGATCGACGATTTTGACATATTCTCTGCATGTGTGTTATTTTATGCTTATGTGTTATTAATATCTTGTTTACCTTATTATTTGATTACGATATTAATAATTCCTTTATTGTATGTAATTCACATGTCGAACGAGCACAATCACGAAAATAAGCACAATCACGAAAATGAGCACAATCACGTAAACAAGCACAATCATGAAAACGAGCATAATCATGAAATTCATAATCAAGAAAATCGTCTGAATATGAATGCTATTGAAAATATGATAGCTCAGAAAATCATTGAAGCAATTCCTTTAATTGCTGATGCTATTAAGCAACCCGTTTCTGTAATTAGGCATAAGACCGAGAGTAATAAATGCAAGTCTAACACTAAGGCTAGTCATAGTGTGAATGGAGGAAATAGCAACCCATTACCCAAAAAAGTAAAAAGTTCACTGTTGTACTTACACAGATTTCTTGGCCTGTAAACCATCCGAATTCTCTGGAAATGAAGGACCTACTTCAGCACTACGCTGGTTAGAGAAGACAGAAGCCATCATAAGAATCAGTAAATGTGCTGAAGAAGATAAAATATTATATGCTTCTAACCTCTTCATTAATGAAGCAATGGAATGCTGGAATACAGTCCTCCAGTCAGAAGGAAGTCACAGTTTATATTATGACATGGGAAGAATTTAAAGAAATAGTAGAAAGGAAGTTTTGTCCTCCTCATGAAAGAGAAAAGATTGCAACTATGATTTTAAATCACAAGATGGAAGGCGTGAAGTGTCGTGAGTATACGACAAAGTTCTTTGAATATGCGAGAATGGTACCGGCTTTGGCTTCGCCAGAATCAATACTAATTTCTCGTTATATTTGGGGATTATTAAGTGAAATCCGAGATCTGGTAAAGTCAGCTAGACCTCAGACTATTGAAGAAACAGTTGAGCTAGCTAATACCATGACAGACGGATTTATTCTAACTCAGGAAGAAAACAAAAAGAAAGATCTAGCCCAGAAGATTACCCAAGAATTTTGGAAGAAAGGAACAGGGCAATCTTATGCTCATCCTTTCTGTAAAATTTGCAGAAAGAGGCATTCAGGGAGATGCGCTTTTAAGAAAACTAAGTATTGCAATTATTGGAAAATGGCTGGACATACGGATGAAGATTTTAGAAGAAAAGAAAGTCGTGTTTGCTACAACTGTGGAGAACCTGGCCACATCCGTCCAGAATGTCCAAAGCTGATAAAGGTGCCTGATAACAAAGCGAAGAACACAGATGGACCTAATAAGAATGCACGAGCTTTTCAGCTTACTGCACAAGAAGCAGCAATGATTCCAGACGCCATTGCGGTTACGTTCCTTATCAATAACGTTTACGCTAAAGTATTCTTTGATTCCAGAGCAAATCAAAGTTTTATAAACACGAAGTTTTGCCAATCCTGAAATCAACCATTAACCAAACTTAATGAAGTCTGCACGGTAGAAATGGCCGATGGAAATTCCGTTCATATTAATGAAGTACTTCAAGAAGAAAACATATATTTACTAGGCCACAAGTTTAAAGCAAATTTACTCCTAAAGAATTTGGCTGGATTCGATGTAAAGGGCCGCCTTAGTATTTTTGTGGAAAATTAAGATTTTTCATAATCCACTCATCGCGATACGCGATGGGTTTATATTAAGCCCTATCGCGTTACGCGATGACGTGTAAAGTTATCCAGAAAAGTTGCGGCGTAGCGATACGCGATGGACTATCAAAGTAGCACATCACGTATCGCGATGTGGAAGTTACGCAGACGAGACACGTCGCATGCCACGTGGCGTGCCACGTAGCATGCCTAGGGCTGACTCGGCGAAGCTATAGCAATACGCGATGACTTTTGTGTATGTCCATCGCGTATCGTGACGGCCTCCAAAATCAACTATAAATAGGTTGAGAACTGGACATTCAATCTTGCACCAAAAATTTCTTTCTCTCTGAATTTCCATACATATTAAGAATATAGTATAATACCCGAGTTATCATAGCGATATCCTATCCGATCGAAAGAAACTTATATATACACGAATCCAAAAGCTCTGCCTATTAAGGTAAGACATTGTGTCATCGTGTAAAGTTTCTAATCTCGTGATTATCGTTATAAATGTTGGTTTTATACTAATCTAGATATACTACATTGTGTTTATCTGAGGTGCTTAATACCAAGATGTGTTCTTTAATTGTAAACTTGCAAGGTGAGACATTCGAGTTTTTGTACCACTCACCTTTGTGTGAGACAACTATTTTTCCGACACTGTCATGATGATTTCAAAACCTATAAAACTCATGGCAGATGGTCTAAATGTTTTCAAATGTATTTTTAAAGTATTTTAAATACGTTACAGTGATTAAGTCTCTCTAGACTTACGGGATGATTACTACTGGTATAGTGGGGTTTTGTATACAAGGCTTGCCTACTGGGCTATTACACGTTACTTATTGGACAAGTGTTAGCCAATAAGTAATATGACCACAGCCATAGATACGGTCGAGTGACAAGTACCTTTCGGTAATTTGTAAGCAGGCAGGTGTAAAAACATCTTAATGCTGTAACTGTAAAATGTGTCATTTACAAATGAATGTACTCACCAGTATTTTTTGCTGATCAAATATTTTAAACATGTTTCAGGTGACTTGTTAGAGAGAAAGGAATGATGCCTGCGGGCTTCCAGCTTAAATAAGTGGCTTGTCACCAGAATAAAAAATCTTTATTCTCTCCCCTGGTTAATTTTTTAACCTGATTTATTTTCAGCAACATATTCCATACTCATTTAATAAAATGTGTGGTCCATATTGAGTTCTTAAAGTTCTTACAACTCATCAAGTCAAAATATCCCTCCCATATATATATATATATGATCATGTGAGAACCATTTTGAAATTGAGAACTACTTTGGACCAAAAATAAATTCTTTTTAAGAAAAATAAAAAATATATATAAAACAAAAAAAGCGCGAAAATAAAAAAAGTAAAAAAAGCAAAATTTTTTATTTTTTTATCCTGGTATCATAAAAAGATTAAAAAAATATCGGGTTAGCAAAATTATACATATATGTATACTGCGTATTTTTTTTAATTTTATACAAGTTATTTTTTATACACATATGTACAATTAAGATAAATGATAATGTACATATGTGTACATTATATAAATCAAGATTAAGTAAAAGTATACATATGTCTATAATTAAGTTTTTTTATATGAAACCAGGATAAAAAATAAAAATTCTTGGTTTTTTACATATTTAAAATTTTCATTTTTTGTGTTTTATGATTTTTTTATAATTTTTTAATGGTTTTTTTATGACATAAAATGGTTCTTAAAGTACTCAATTTCAAAAAGTTCTCTTAGTATTCTCACCGTATATATATATATATATATATATTTATATATATATGTACTATATATAATGTATGAGAGGGGGCAAATTAAAACACCTTGATTTAAGGGATTTACAATCTATATAACACATGGCACAACATATAAAGCATATTGAAGAATGACAAAATGGTCTTTCAAACATAATATCCAACGTGCATTTTCAATTGTTTGAAAATATTTACAATTTTTCACCCTTAACTTTACTAGACTTTTATTAAATTAAATATTACTTGTAAGTTTGGTCTCTCATCTTTCACTATATATTATTTTTTATTTTAATTTAAAACCAACCTCCCCCAACGATTTTTAAACGACCATAACTTTTTCATATGTTAAATATTTTTTTAAAAATTTACAATATAAAAACGAGTATTTTATTCTCTTTTATTTGAGTATGATATTGTCGTAGTTTTTTCTATTAAAAAGTAACATGCTACGTATGGTTGTTCAGAACTCGCTTTTGACAATTTTTAAGTTATACATATGAGACAAACCATTAGTAACGGTTTTTTGTTGACGAAATCGAATTTAAACTGTTATAAATTGAAACCGAAAGTTAAAGAAAAAACCAACTGTAAAACCTAACCGATGGCCGGTTTAAACGATTTTAAAGTTTTAAGTCGAACCATGCATACAAATGATTGTTACTTGATTACCATAGTTTGTATTCAAACACCCACTGCATCATGCGGGCTTTCGTCTAGTATGTATATATATAGGGTAAGGATTTTAAGAGAACCCTTTGAAAATTGAGAACTATTTTGAGCAACAAGAAAAACCTATAAAAAATATTTTAAAAAATCTTAGGGTGGTTTTACTCCTTAGCTACGTTGCTCCCAAATGGAGATTCATGCATCCTTATTAGGGGTTTTCAAAAACACTCGAATTCGTATCCGAATTTTTTGAAAATCCGTATCCGAACTATCCGAAATTTCAGATATCCGAAAATTTGGAAATCTGGAAATTCGGATTCGGATAGCAATTCTAAGATTTTTCGGATAGTTCGAATATCCGAACTATCCGATATATTAAATACAATATTTTTTAAATATTTATTATATAAACATCTATAACATTCAACCCTAAATCCTATCAATATTCACAAAGCTAACGGCGCATCTGACTTCAACTTCCCCAACGCCTTGCATCGACTTCGCCGGAGAACTATACGTCGGACGTCGACGACGAATCAAGAGGGTCGGAGTCTACGACGGACTGGTCCGATGGTGCCTTTGAGGGAGTTTCCATGGAAGAAATACAGCTGGAAGAGGTATAGGCGTTGAGGTTTATAATTGAGAAGATAACATACTAGATGGTGGCGGTAGATTGAGTGAGCAGACAACAGACATTGCTATACAAGTGTTGCTTGTATTCAATGGTGAAGAAGATGGTTCATGTTCTTGTCGGTTTCATGCCACTTTTTTTTTTCGGATCTTGGATCTAAAGCACAAGATAATACTAAAACTCTACTGGAAAACATATTAATCTTTTTTTCTTTAAGAATTTCGGATATCTGGTTTATTATCCGATTGAAGATCCGTAAATTCAAATTCGGTTTCGGACTGTGAAAACCTCAATCCGAAATATCCGGATATCCGAAACCCTGATCCTTACAAAATGATGATTCACTACAGAAGGAAACGTGGCCATGCTTATCATTTAGAAGTTTACAATGCACCCTCCAAGACTATTTAAAAGCCATAATGAACCCTTAAGTTTCAATTAAACTTTTCAACTTCAATATGGATATATTTTTTGAAGTGGAGATGCGTACGAGACTATCCGTATTGAAGATTATTTAGAGAAAGAAGTAATTATGTAAACGTTTTAGTTTCCGCTGCAAATTATATATGCTTTCGCTGTTTTGAATTTAGTTTATGAGTAAACCTAATTAAAAAACACAATGACCAAAACTTATAACATAATATATAGAAAACCAATTGAGAAACACAATGACCAACCTGTAACACAGTGTATAAAAAAATCATACTATTTTTTCTTAATTTTATATAGCAGTACTATATTCATCATAGTAGAGATTATAAAAAACCCGTTCATTATTGTGATGATATTTTTTAAAATATCCTATAAAAACATCGTGGACTTTTTGAAATGATAACATGAATTAATATTTTTCTTGTATGTGAGAGAGAAATCTCAATAAATATAGGATATTACTTTTAGGTCATTCCTCTTATACCCCCCTCCTTTAATCTCAACCTTTCAAATATAAGATTAACTAGGATTTAGGAACCCGCGCTTTGCGGCGGGACCGTTAAATTGAACAAAAAAACATAACTAAAAACGTTAAACCATAAACTCGCTGCAAGTCGACAAAGTCAGTCTGTATCAAATTACGACAATGAAACTAAACAAAAAAATAAACACGTCAATTCCAAAATACAACAAATTATCATATGTAGAACCAAAAAGCCGACATGTTACAGCTGCGAACCTACACAAATTCGGTTATTATCAATAGTCCCAACACAAATTCGTAAACATATGTTAATAAGTGAAAAAACTATTTTAAAGGCGAGGTATCAAACGTTGAAAGGCGGATATAAAACCATGCGACGGTGAGATATTTTTAAATCATGAAAAAGTTTCGATCATTGTAAAGACGAACTATAAAAAATATGAAAACAAAACTTAAGAAAATCGTTTAACTGACAAATATAACATGTAAAACCGACACGTGCCCAAGTTTAGTGTTTAAAAATATAAGTTGTTGAATATTTTAATTAGTTGAAAAAAAAGTAAAATAAAAAAAATAAGAACTTTTAATTTTATTATGGAATTATAGTTAGTGATTTATTGGTTATAAAAGTATTAAAATATTGAATAGTAAGTTGAATAGTAGTTTTGTGAGGAGGACTTAATCTCCTTTTTAATATATATAATAATTACTTGAAATCATTTTTTTAAAAGGCATACTTCATATTCAAAACTAGTCCTGATTTTCTAAACTCGAATGTGTCATAAAGACATTTATTTTTGTTTATATAATCTTAATTAATATCTTGATGTAGTAGTGCATTTTTGAATCCTATTCGTCGTGGTAACTGTTTATTGTTAAACGAGTGTCTTATTACAATCAGTACTAACTACCAGACACTATAATCATGTAACAGTTTAAGTTTTTTGGATTAAAAGAAAAAAAAAACTATAGAAATAACATACTCAAATTAAAGAGACTAAAATACACGTTATTATGATTTAATTTGTTTTTATAAATATTAACGTACTAAAAAAGTTATGGCCGTTTAAAAATCATGAGTTGGATTAAAAGACATGAAATACATAGGTTAGGTTAAAATACAAATGGTCATAAAAATGTGAATGGTGAGAAGAATTTGTGGCTTAAAAAAAATAACACTAAAAAAAGTTTAAGAAAAATAATTTAAAAAATCATAACTAAATATAAATAAAAAACTAAAATGTTTTCACCGTCGTCCTTATTAAAAAAAACACACAAACAAACACACAATGTCGAGAGAAAAGACACAACTACGAAAGAAAATAAAAACACAATAATAAATAAAAAAAGTCGCAACAGATCACAAAATAAACAAAATGTCGAGCAAAATATAACATGATGTTGAGTAATATAACACAATATCGAAGAAAAATTACACAATGTCAGGAAAAAGACATCATATCTTTTTAACGAGGATGATGGGAAACATTTTAGTTCTTTTTACTTTTCAGCTTTTTATTTATATTATAAATTATGAAGTTTTCTTTATTATTATTTTTTTTACCTTTTTAAGGGTTTTTTTAGTCAAAGATCATTTTCATCCTTATTTTTATTTTTCTTTGTAGAATAACTCAACTTATAATATAAAATATGAATTTAAATATATTTGAGAAAATTATTATTTGTGTTCTTATGGTTTCAGGGTGGAGGCATAATGAGTCCTTGAAAGTTTTTTGAACGGGTTGAATCCCTATGATTTAAAAAATGAACCATTTGAGTCCTTGTCATTAATTAATAGTGTTAGCTTCAGTGGTAGACTTGACATTTCACTTATATATATACACACACACACACACACATTGTCACTATGAGTCCTTGAACTTTTCATAATTGGTCACCTTGAGTCCCCTTCCCATTTTTAACTACAATAAATGAACTAAACAATTTTTTTAACAAAAATAAACAAATCGAACTACCTTTTCAACAAAAAATAACAAACCGAACTACTTTTTTTTAACAAACATAAACAAACCAAACTATTTTTTTTATCAAACTAAAAGAACCGAATCACTAGTTTTGTCACACCCTAACCTAAGGTGGAAATGCCGGGGTGCGAACTGATTGTACATAACTCTCAAGGTACTATCATGCAATATTTAAAAGTGGAAATATCTATTAATTTAAATTAAATATCCAAATAAATTCAAACAAACAAAGTACATAATTGGAAATGAAAGCAACAATATAAGTCAATTTCAAAATTTAAGCTAAGTCTTTATTTATTTCTTCTAATATGAATATCTCTAAGTTCTTCACCAAGTCTTGCAACTAGTTCAAACGATAACCTGTATATGAGTATAAAATAAAATATTTTGTCAACACAAGATTGAGTGAGTAAAACACCAGTTAATTCAATATAATATAATATGAGAAAATGAGCAGACTGTCCTTAGCGGTATACACTTAAGCCATAGCATGTAAACATTTCAAACGAATAATAATGTGTGGGCTAAACCGTTGCCATGCGAATCGAGAATGAGTTACTCACCTTATTAATATGGCAAAAGAATGAATGAGTGCGATAAGAACAACAAAATAAATGTCACGCTTGCCGAGATATATCAACGGAAAATCCTATTTAATAATAATAATTGGAGAATACTACAAATTAATAAATGAACTAATATAGACATGAGATGCGAACGGGTATTTGCGAGTTAAAGTAATTTGTTTAAAGTTTATTAAAAGATATATATAACAAAACTAAATCCTTTTAATTATAAGTATTATAGTTTTAATAAATAATAAATATTTGTTTATAGAAATATTTAACCAATATTTATTTTAATATGTAAAACAATCTATATATTATGTAATTTAATTGAAAACCCTTTATAAATATATAATATTAACAATTTAATACTTAGTATTTTCCTATATACATACATATATATATATATATACATACATATATATATATATATATATATATATATATATATATATATATATATATATATATACCGGGGATGGATCTTGCGAGAAGTGATATTACAGCGAGAAGTGCGAGAAGTGAATGTGTAACTCCATTAATCTCTAATTTTTCACTCCCTCGCTTATGATGTTATCTATATGTATGTAGGTTGGTTGTATTTATGTCTTAATACACATTCAAACCTACCTATACACATACAAATGTACTGAGCCACATTGGAACCTACGTACCTACACATATACAAACATACATATACATATACAAACATACTTACCTACACACGTACATACGCACCTACACACGTACAGACGCACAAACACAACACACCTACACATAAGAAATGGAGTGAAATTAGGGATTAATGGAGTTACACATTCACTTCTCGCTGTAAAAAAACTTCTGAAATGATCCAATACCTATATATATATATATATATATATATATATATATATATAACAATATATGGTTTTAACGAGATTCGGCTATACGACTAGTTAATATGTAACTTCTTGAATTTCTATGAATAATATTAAAATATTATTTACGTTGAAATAATTATTTTAAGTTTTTAGAAAAAATAATAATAATATAATAAAAATGATAAAATGATGGTGGGTTAAAATAGATGAAATTAAATCATGGACTTAGATGAAGATAAGTCTAAGGTCCATGGGCTTAGGGAGTATAAATACCCCTTAAATCCTAATCATTTCCATCTCCATCCATTCTACACACTAGTCTACACCATCAAAAACACACACATTAGCTAGACGCTCTCTAATCCGTTCCGAAGCAAGCCAAAGGTAGATTATTGAACCTCTCAACTGAGCCAATAATATAATACTCGTCACCGCTGCCACGGGGCGTCGTGTGGTTCGTCGGATTCTAGATCTAGAAATGAAACGGGTAGTTAGTCGGTTAATAAACAAGCATAAAGGTCACCACCCGAGCCTACCTAGATCAGAAACGACCAAAACCCAACCAAACACGACGAACGACGGTGGCTGAGGGCGCCAGAATCGAGGAAAAACCCCAAAAACGCGTTAAGGAAATCCAGATATGAACATATACGCCGTATATGTTATATGGACGTATATGTTCAGCGTAATGTTCAGCTATATGTATATAAAGAACGCATTAGTCACTTATGCGTATAACTTACACGGACGTATAAGTTATACGGAGAAACTTATATGTGGACTGACTTATACGGGAGATGACTTATGAGCTGGGTTGACTTATACGCCCAATTACTTATACGGGCCTAAGTGATTTTGAAAATAAACGAAAGATATATGGCGCATACGTACGTAAATGATAGATATGGACTTATATGATATATAAGCATTGAATATGAAAATAATTAGTAATGAAAGGTAACGTTTAAAACGGGAAATGACCTAGAAAGAAAGACCGAACTTCAGTTTTCTGATGAGGGTTTTAGTAAAGACTTATTAATGAAAATAAAATTTTTCCAAGCTGACCTAGCAGCTCGACCCCATCCATGGGCTTTGCCCCTTAGACCATGCTAGGGGCTGTTTCCCTTAGACCCCGCTGCCAAGGGCGCTGCCCCGGACCCCCTCGTTTGTTGATGGATATATTAAACTAGAAATATGATATGGGTAGTGATAGATAATTGATACGTGTAATTTTTATACAGTCAGCCGTGCCCAGTTAAGGAAAGGAGTTACCATTAACTCGGAAAGGAACCGAGCTCAGGTGAGTTTCTAGCCCCATTTCCTTGTTATGTTTTAAGGGCCGTGTGCATTCTCAATGTGATTAGTTAATACACTTACCTTAAATGGTAAGTGTATGATATGTGAATGTGTATGACTGATATATGTATGAGGTTATGATCATGCATGAAAGTATATAATAAAATGCAGGGGCAAAGCTTGGACTGAGGTACCAGGGGGGGGGGGACTCAAATTTTCGGCCAAAAATGGCTAAACTTACACTACGTATAAAATTTTTCGACCGAAAACGGGTATATTTACACTATTGTGCAAAAAAACAGGGGGTGCCGGGGCCACCCCTGGCCCCAATGAAGATTCGCCCATGATAAAATGTATGTGTAAAGAAATGTATGTATGGTTGTATGGAAAGAAGATACCATGATAAAAGGGACTAGACCCTAATAATATATGAGATAGAAGGGACCAGACCCTAATAATATATGAGACAGAAGGGACCAGACCCTAATAATGTCTGAGATAGGAGGGACCATACCCTAATAATATCTGAGATGGTAAAGATAGTTATGCATATAGTATGAAAGTACGAGAGTATGTAAGTATGAAAGTATGAAAGAATGTATGTATGAATGAATGTGTGTACGAAAGAAAGGTAAACAGGTAAAGTATATAATATGTATCTTTGGATGCGTATATGTAAGTAAGTGTATGAAATGTATGTTGACCGATTAACTAGAACTCACTCGGCGTAGCTGACCTAAGTATGCACGCAGGTAAATAGGCTGACGCAGCTAGCTTGAACGAAGACACATGTCATTGGACTGAAGAGGCTGACATCTTTAGAAGAATGTTGTGATGTTTTAATATGACTTTTTATATTATGCTTTAAAGACAAAAGTTTGTTTGTCTTGAGATGATTTGAAAGATTATGTAAATATTGATGAAGTTTTATATCCCGCGAAAAGTTTTAATTAACTATGATATTTAGAAGTGTGTTTATGAGTAAATCCAACGCCAAAGTAGGGAACCGAGATCGGGGCCTTACATAATATGACAATTATAATAAAATACTGATTACTTATTATATTTATAATATGTATAAAGTATTTTAACAGTTTAATATAGTTATTATATTAATTAATAAAAACTGCCCAAAAAAATAATACCCAAAAACGGGCATGGAGGGCGCGAACCCGCGCCCTCCAGCCCAAACCATTATCACACACACACACACACACACACACACACACACACACCAAGCCAACTAATCTGGGGTGTCAATTGATATAGACATGAAACTGGTTAGATATAAACACATAGACGCAGCCCCAAATAATACTATGAACCCTAGAAAAATCAATCGGCCAATCAGTTAAACGTTTGGCCGATTAACCTTAGGGTTAATGATGTTGATACAACGATGACCCCGGTAAATATTGAGTACCTTAAAATATTAATCAACGAGGGTTAATTTGTATTGAACACATCAAGAACGAGAACGAAGAATGATATTTGCAAGATCTTATAATACAGTTAAGTGTAAGGCTTTTGTCGGCGATGTTGGTATGATGGTGCAGATGATTTCAATTGCGTTTTAATAACCCTTATACATATAAATATAATACCTAATTAAGCTAAGCGTGTTGCTTAATACGTCAATACGTATCAAAATTGATCTCTTACTACAATTAAAGTGTCGGTGAAGCTCGATTAAGCAAGAGAAATCGTATACGTGATATAATTCCATGTAAGACACGAAGATTAAGGTCCTAGAAAACCAATTGGATCATGGTTTATGGGCTACAGTTTGGTATACGGGTATAACACTTGGGTAAATGGGTTAGATGGATTATGTTTTATAAGAATTGCTGTTTGGTCCTTATAGTTTATATATGGATACATAAAGAGGTAAAATTATTTTTTGGGGTTGAAAATGCACATAAATGAAAGATATTTACATATATTAAATAAATATAATAAACAACTAATAATAAAATGACAATAATAACTCGATAAACGCGATATTTTATTGGTAAAATTTACCGAACATAAAAGCGGGTTGGGTAACGGTTGCAAAGTATTAAATGAGAAAATCCGAGTTGTTACATGTCGGTCCCGTATTGATCACTCAAAATCATAATAATTGTCACAACCCACACAATAAATGTGTCGACAAGAAGGTTGATGACATTGCTATTTTTGGTAAGATTAGTTATTTGTTAACGGCGAAATCACTAACAAACACTATCTGTTGCTAAAGGATCTTAAATGTAACAAACATAAACAACCACTCAAAAGATTTCCTTTTATAGAATATATTAATACAAATGTAAATCGATTATGGTTTCTTGTAAGGAATGTTTATCCATACAATCCTAGGACAGCCGTCACGCTCAAAATCAGAAATATTTGATTCGTTTGAAAAGTGTAAAGTGGCAAAATCCGTGGTAGGCATGCCCTAAATTATTCTATTTATAGGCCTGCCACCAACTGATAGCTGCCCTGACTTCTAGAAACCCTAATGATAGGTAGATAATCATATTACATATTCAAAAATATACTAAGTGTAAAAACAGGTCTTCCGGGTAGGCTTTGTGCCATTTGTCTTCTTCGAGTAGACCTGGTAACCTTAAAGTATGTTGGAAAACAGTTCTCCGGGTAGACTTTACTTAGAGTATTTTCCTTAGAAAATACTCACCTAGCAGACTTCAATCTTCTTGACCATAGCAAACTTTTGCCCGATATGATCTAACGAGCAAACTTGTTCTTCAGAGATCCCTTCAACCCTTTGTTAATGAATAAATTATTCGCAAAGCAAAGTGTGCTGGTAACACTGTAGCTAGCTCGGGGTTGAACCTTGCCCGACAAAGTCCTTAAGATAATTCTTTATCAACTTTCATCAAGCATGCTCGGACCGCTGTTTTATTAAAGAATACCTTGCTAGATCTTCCAAATACTTGGCTTTAAAAGCTTGGTTAACCAAGAGCTTACTCGGAATTAAACCATGCTTGGCTATGAAGAACAAACTTGCTAGACATAGTGAACCCTGCTCGGATTGGCACTAAAGAAGACTTCAAGAAGATAACCTTGCCTGATAGGCAAAATACCTTGCTAGGACAAGTAAAACCTTTCTGGGAGGTCCAAGTGTGCTCTGTTTTCATACTTGGTCAATTCAGAGGAGTGTTGAGAATATTCCAATATCTCAGAATCTTCCTTGAGTCATTTCATGTCAAATCTTTGACTCAACAATCTCCCCCCTAGATTGGAACACCTCAGCTGTCCCAAAATACCTCTAAGGTTACATACACTTAGTCAAAATACATATCAAATCAAAATCGAATTACATAACAAAATCAAAAGATTACATATTTAAAATTTTGTCCGTAGTCATTACAAAGCAAACCTTAAAGCTAAATAAAGTCTTCATCTCCTTGCAATGTGGGCTGCTTGTCTTCTATCAACTATCACTGTTCCTGCCCTTTGCTTGAAAATAGACAATGTTCGATGACGAGGGTGATTCTCAGGTATTGTAATCTCCAATATATTCCTCAAAACTTCATTGGTTACAAAGTTCATATCTTCATCAGTTTTTATTATACCCAAAATCAGTCCCTCTGAGTTGCGAAGAATGTAAGTGGTCTTCATTACTGTTGTAGTCAATCTGGGCAATTCTACCATTCTTCTGCACCTCATGGTTGGGTTTTGTCATGCGTCTCCTCATATTGATGCACGTATTAAAGTTGGACAGTGGATTCTTGTTTTTGACTTTCAAAAGTAGCCATATTTAGCACTTCTTATGCTACTTTTTCGCTTGGCTCTTCTGCTCTTCTAATCCTATAAGGAAAATTCCTTTTCAGCCTCACTTTTAAGGTATTTAGACAATTCATTCTGTTGTCTGCCGGCCATCTTGTTTCTATTATGATAGTCATACAAGTCAAGATTGGCCATAATCTCTAGCTGCTCTCTTTTGTAATAAGCAAAATCATCTTTAAAGACAATCTCCCTTAATTCTCTGCTCTGCATAATCACTTTCAAAGTATTGGAGACAGAGTTGTAGAAGAGTATCATTGGAAAGTCCACATCAGTTTGTGGCCTTTCTTCCCTTTGAGTTCCAGCTCTTCTTGGTTCATTTCTGGTTGTTGAGATGTGTCTCCTTAAAGCAGAGGGCCTTATAGGGATAGACTTCATTGGTTTAGTAGGCCCTGTTATTCCAAACTTCTTTTTATACATTTCAAGAATCAATTCAGCAGGCATCATCATCAGATCAACAAGGTTTTCACTTCCATCCATGAATAATCTTCCAACCATTTATGCAATCCTTTCATCATTGTGCTGATAGGCTGGTATAAACTTTCCATCAACAAAGCTTTTGGGAATTTCCTTTTCAGGTAGTAGTTTCTCCCATTCAGCTTTTTGTTTATATAATAGTTCTTTCAGTTGTGCCTTCCCCAACATGTCAAACATATTTTCAGTCATGCCCTTTCTTGTCATTACTTTCTTCAAAAGTTTAATCATTTCCTCATCCTCCCATGGATATTTGTGTTTAACAGGTTCTGGTTTAACTTCCACGGGAATAGAAGTCTTGGATGTTTTGGCTGTTTCCAACTTATCCTTTTCCATCTCAGACACAAGTAGAGCAATCTTGTCAGATCTGCTCATTCCTTCCAGTTCATTAAGTCTCCCCCTGGATTCCATCAGCCTCTCCAACAAAACTAATTGTTCATTTTCCCATTTTTTCTTTCTATCCTCTTTCATTTTATCAGCCAATTTCACTAGCCTTGGCTTCTTGCAGACGGTTCAGGTTGATCTTTCTTTGATTGGTCTTTCTTTGATAGTCTACTGTAATGAGATTCAACCACAGTCTTTGACAAGTTGTCAACAAGCTCAGGGCCCATACCTCTGTCAATTAAATATCCACATTTTCCTCCATATTTCTTTCTTACCTCCTCCACTCTCTCCCCTTGACTCTCTCACAAATCTTTCCTTTTCTTCTTTTTCAATAGTTTTCCTTGTTGTGTTATACTGTCTTTGCAGATCCTGGAAACTCATCTTGCTTAAATCTTTCTCATTCAGCCCATGTTTTCTTAGATACTCTCTATACTTCATAGAGTCAACATTTTTCTTTTGAAGCCTTTTCTTAATCTCATAATCCTCTCTATCAATCATTCTTTGCAACTCCTCATCAGATAGAGGAGCCAATATTTCAAACCGTATCCAAATCTTATCAACTTGATGACTAAAGGATTATTCCTTTTAGCCTCATCCAGACATTGTTGGATATTTATCCTTTGTTCATCAATCATTTCCACTTGTGTGGAAAAAATATCAACTTTCTCAGCAGTATTACCCTGGTCATCATTATCACCATTTTCAGAGTCATCTTCCTCAGTTGTATCTTCCTTTTCTGTAGACTCATCTGCAGCATCAATCTTTGGTTCTTAGGGTTAGGAATGTCCTCTGGCCTTATCATCTGAATAGGAACTGGCCTCAAAGGACTTTCCTGCTGCTTAGGACTTTCAACAAAATATTTATTTTTATTATCCCATTTACCCCTTTTCGCTGATTTCTCACCATCAGTCTGTTCACTAGCCTTCCTCTCCCTAGTATATGACTTCTGAAAGCTGTTCACTTTAGCTGTGAACTCCTCATGTATTTTGGAGGCCTTTTTCAACAACGTTTCAACTGTTTCCTCAGTCTCCCCCCATTTCACAGATTCTTCATTTTCCTTCTCAGGTTCATTAAGGGGTTGACTGAATACATCCAAAACTATTGCCAAGGAGTTGTCTACCTCTTCAGCTCTTTTCATCTTAATCAACATATCAATCACTACATGATCTTCTTGATTCAGGGTTTTGGCAATGTTGGCTTGCTCAATCAGATCTTCTTGATCAGCCAATTCTTCTACTGTCAGGGTTTGGGCAACGTATTCCCTCTCACTTGTTTCATTAATCAGTTGTTCAAGCCTTCTGGCTGCAGCAACATTCTCATCCTCTTCCTCATCCTCATTATTCACCTTCTTGTAAGTAACAAGATCTTCCTCTTCATCATCTTTTGTAATTGCTTTCCCCTTATCTAATCTTCTTTTCTTTTTTTCTTCTGTTTCTGAGGGAAACTTGTCAATATCATCCAATAACTCATTCATCTCCTTATCCTGCTCTACTCTCTTGGAACTTTCTTCATTGTTTTCTTGTTCATTAAGGACTTGTTCCTTAGTAGTAGCTCCTTCATCTATCACCACATCTGTCATCATATTTGTAGCCACTGCATCAATCATTACATCAGTAGCAATAACATCAGTTGCTATTGCTTCTGTTGTGGCCACATTATCAGTATTTACATTGTCAGCGTTTTGTCCTTCCATTTCATCAACAATCTCTTTCTCCTTCCTCAGCAGATCATCATCAAAGTCACCATACAAAGTGTTCAATACTTCATCATTATTCACATCATAGTCTTGAACATCATCACCAGACATAAATTCCTCATAATCTTCATCAAAGATCATTCTCGATCTACTGTCCTCCTCATCTTCACTGTCACCATAAGCACTTAAGATGTTTTTCAAACCATCTTCCACATTCTCTACCTCCACATTTACCATTACTTCATCAACATTTTCATCAGTAACAGTGGCTATAGGAATATCCCCCCCCCGTTTGGGGCAGCTGAGGTCTTCTCAACCTCTGCCTCTGGGGTTTGAATTCTCAATCGAGCTTGTGCCAACTGTTCTTTTAGATCATCATTTTCCTTTCTCAACTCATCATTTTCTCCTCTTATCTCAATGTTTTCACTAATCAACTCCATATTTCTTTTGAAAACAAAATGAGTATGGGGAGGAGTATTAGGTAGTGAAAGAGAAAAAGGTTCAGGTAAAGGGTTGGTTTGTGGAAGGATTGGGACAGTAGGAGGACTTGGGTTCTCAAAAATGTTTCCACTTATAGAGGGTTGAATGGGTTGTTCTGAGGTTTCAGGTGGACTTTGGGTTAGGGTAGGAGGTGTTTGAGGCGTGGATTGGTCATGTGGTGGTGGTGAGTAAGGTGGTGTGGCTAAGGGTATGGTTGGTGGTGTTGGAATAGGTGTTTGTGGTGGTGTGGGTAAAGGATGCTCCCCCTTGATCCTGTATAACATCAACAAAAACTCCTTCATTAACATCTCCCTCATCCCCACCATCATCACTGTCATTACTATCATCAATCTCCATCTCATCATCCTCCTCCCCCTCTGAGGTTACCTCAGGAACATGCACAATCTCATCATCATGGTTCACCAACCATGGTAATACATAAAGTTCAACATTTGTATTGAATCTGCTTGTGCTAGCCAGATTAGCAATCCTTTTGTAGGTGTTTGGATTCTGCAACACATGTGTTGTACCCATTGTGGGCAAATCTTGTAGCTCATGATTGAAAATTATCTGCAGAAACCTGGGATAGGCTAGGAATTTATCCTTGTTTGCCTTTTTCAATATGCTTACCATTATTGAGAAGTTGAATGGCAGATCATACACCACAGCAACTGTAGCATTGGATAAGTCACGACTCATAAGAGTCCAAGATCCCTTTCTAGGGGAAAAGCCCTGAATGAGATGTTGTATTAAATATTTGTACAAGTTTGGAAACATCCCCTTCTGAAATTGACCTTCCTTCACGTTCCCTTGATAGCCCATAGTATGCAAAAATATCTTCAGAAGATGATCAGTTGTAAAGTGAATAGGATTGTGATCATCATCATGTAACTCTAGGTATCTTCTGATTAATCTTTCAGTGATGTGAATCTCCTGCCTTGCCACGGTAGCTTCTATCCGCCTACCATTTATATCATCAATCAGTTGAGCTGAGCGTCAGAAATCTAGTAAATGATTTCTATACAACACTGGGCACTCTGTCAAGGCAAAGCGTATATTTGACCTCTGGAGCCACCTTATCATAAGAGCCACATCCTCATTATCTGCTGTAACTCTTAACAAAGCACACATATTGTGTTTGTTCTCAAACGGGTATGTCGGTTTGTCACCTGCCATACCTGTTCAAACAAATAAACATATTCAAAGAAAAAGTTAGTCAAAATGTTTATAACTTTATGCAATTATAGTTTATAATTTGAAGAAGATAAGATGAAATTTTTTTAAGAACCTGAGCTTTGACAAATTTATAACCTACACAGGAAACAGAGAGTTAGTAAAAATGAATAATCAATGCTCATAAGCACTTAATCGTTGTCGGAAGACACTTAATTGTTGCTTACCGAGTCGGATTGAGTGGGCCGACAAAATTAGGGTAAGGAATTTTAGATTATTGCAATAAGGCGGTTGAGTTTCCGAAACGAGAATGAGAGAGTGGAAGGTGAGAGAGAAAAGTGGCAAAATTTTCTCTAACCCCCTCTTATATACCTTTTGAAAGTGAGTTTTAAATACATTTTGTCGTGTAGTGAGTTAATAGCTGTCAAACAGTACTATTAACCATTTAAATATATTCATATTTAAAACCCTGCTCGATAAAGTTCATTTACAAAACCTTGATTAGAAAAGTAAATATTCAATGCTTGCTATGAACCTTCCACTTTCTCAAAGCTTGCTCGTTTAAGATTATTATAAGTAATTTTTAGAGATAAATATAAGTAAATTCAATGAAGGAAGCTTACTCTAAATACAAGATTGCTTGAGAAATGAATCACAAGACTAATAACCAAGTATAAAATATCAAATAGGCAACCTTGCTAGGAATCAATTAAGACACCCAAATAAATACCTTAGACAAACTTCTAATAACAAACCTTGCTCGACTAACTAAACCTATCACAAACCTTACCCGAATATGTCAAAAAGTTCACAAATATTCAGTCAAGTATACTTTGAAAATGAAGTATGCTTGAATAACTCCAAGAATACAAAGTGTGCTAGAAAGGAATTCTAAACACAAAGTGTACTCGAAAAGCAAAGATTTGAAATTACCAAGTATGTTAAGAGAACATTTGAAATTTTCAAAGTGTGCTCGTAACATAAAGTGTGCCCGGAAAAAGGGTTGCCCGAAAAACACTTGTAATTTCAAAGAACATATTCACAGGTAACACATAGCTTGCTAAAATGAGTTTAAACAGTAAAAGGAACACCTAAGTGTACTATAAAGCCTAAAAACATTGAAGCTTGCAAGAAGTAATATATTCAATCACAAAGCATGCTGGTATGAGTTAAACAACCTATAAAATAGTTATGTTTGTTAGAAAGTTTAGATTGAAACAAATCTTGCTAGTGAATAGTAACATATCAAATAGCTTGCTAGTAAACAGTTGTACTCCAAAGAAAATGGTAAAGTATGCTAGGCAGTACAAACTAGATAAAATCTTGCTAGAACTTTCATATTCAGCATCTAAAAATGCAAAGATTTCTAGAAACAATTCAAATATCCTACAAAACAGCTAAGTGAGCTAGAATAACTTGAACTTGTTAAAGCTTGCTAGTAATGTCAAATTCAAATTGCAAGTATGCTCGAAAGGGTTAAACTTCAACTAAAACAGTCAAGTCTACCTGAAATAATGTAAAAACATCAAAGAATGTCCAAAATTGATAAAATTAGACAAACTACATCTAAGTGTGTTCGGAAAGGTTGAAAACATTAAACCCTACCCGAAAATACATATTCAAACCTTTTGAAGGTAAAATGCAACACTTTTTGACTTAAACTGAATATTAACCATATTTATAAATAAAAATCATTATTAAGAGCAAATGGTGCATTTAGAGATCAAATTTCAGTTATCATTCCTTTCAAAACAGTTTCCTTCTTTTATGAAAAAGATCTCAGTCATGGGATCATATTGACTAAGTAGCTTCTCAATACTTCATTCTCAGCATTATTATGACAGATTATGCAGGTTAACAACAGGTCTAGACTTAGCATGAATTTAATTTCTTTGGTGATATTATTAATGTTCATTTAATATGCTTAATACTAAATGGATAACACATATTGTGTTTCTGATGCTCCATATCTATTCTCAAGGCTTATTTGGCTTTCTCCAGATCACCCCGAATTGACTCTGACCCCCGGATATATGGTCAAAAATTTTAATGACAGAACAGTTTAAAGATTTAGATATTTCTTTTCAAGTCTTACACACATATTTGAGGTTGAACGTTGGACTTATAGGCCACACAAGTTGGAATTACATGCCTTTCATTCGAAATGTTTAAAGGACTTATATGATTGCCTCCACCCCTGCAGTTCTATTATTAACCCTCATGTTTGCATTTTTCTTTATAAAAATTTTGTGAACACTTATCAAATTTTGGTTGAGTAAATACTTGAAATAATGTGGTTCACATTTGTTCTTTGTCATTCATAAATAATATATTCCTTTTGGTGACCAAATACCAACGGGCACGTGTATGACTATCATCTGGAAAGATGTATCTTGGAACATGCATAGACAATAATGTAACTCTACATTAAGTTTAGCAAATTCTTTATGTTTATATCACCTTAGATTTTACACATCATGGGAAAGAAACCATACATGTCAATGACTGTACTAAGTGTCTTTTTTAGCTTATTTAATCCATAAGATTAGCCAAATAGTCAATGTACTATCATTTCCCATTTCAAAAGTTCAGTCACCCCAATTAATCTTAATTGTCAGGTAAATGATTATCCTTCTTGACCACAAGTGATTAACAGGATCAAACATATATGAGAATACATGTCCTTTCAAATTAGAGTTATTGGCATAATTTTAAGTGAAAGAATAAAATAAGTTACAATTGCCCCAAATTCATTCAGTCTTCAGGGTAATGGCTATTCTTTTCAATATGAAAACAGATGACAGGACCAAACATATATAAGTTTATGTCCTTCCAACTTGAGAAAATGACATAATTTTAAGCAAAAGTAACTCATTGAGTCTTTTCATTGAAAATCCCAATTTTTAAGCTTCTATAAAGCTTTGAACAGAATAGTATTATCGTATCTCTGCACCATTAAACAACTTGCTCTGTTTTATCAAAATTGTTTTGAACAAAAGCTTCTTAAAAGTTTTCATTTGAGCAGATATTTTGACACACGAGCATATTTTGACACAAACAAGTATAACATATTCAAATCGTAATTATCAATGACATCATTAAAACAGGCAGACTTCACAAAATGCACAGTCTAACAAATTCTAACAATATCACATTAGATAAAACACGTAATCTAGATATCAGATAAGCACATATTATCAAGTCAAATCAAGTACTTATCTAGATATCATACAAAATTCACTGATCATTATCCAAAGCATCAGAAGTACCTATGATCAACAGTTAATCATTTAAGCACATATCAGTGAACATCAAACATAATCACATTCATTCATAACAATTTCTAGATCCTCTACCAAAATAGTCAATTAGCACATAGAGGCACATAAATCAAACAAACATTCATCAAGACTTTGAAAAGATAATCAATTTGCACAACAAGCACATATCATTAATCAGACTTCATTAGAGTTGATCATGCCCAGGGCTTTCAAAAGAAAGTTGAACCTGGTTCTATCAAGTGGTTTTGTGAATAGGTCAGCCAAATTATCACTTGTATCAACTTTTTTTTACCTCAATTAAACCTTTTTCACTACAGTCCCTTATAAAATGATGTCTGATTTCAATGTGCTTAGTCTTGGAATGTTGCACATGATTCATAACAATAAAAGATGCAACAGTGTTATCAATGTAGTTAGGGGTGTTTAAGAAATTCAGACCATAATCCAGCATCTGATTTTGAATCCAGAGGACTTGTGCACAGTAGGCAGATGCAACAATATACTCAGCTTTAGCAGTTGAGATTGACACTGTAGTCTGTTTCTTGCATTGCCATGAGACTAATCTGACTCCCAAAAATTGACAACCTCCAGAGGTAGACTTCCTGTTCATATTGCACCCATCATAGTCAATGTCTGTGTAGGCAGCTAGATCAAATGACTGGTTCTTTGGATACCAAATTCCCAGATCTGGTTTTCCCTTCAAATATCTAAAGATCCTCTTCACTTCATTCATATGAGAAATCTTAGGTCTTGACTGGAATCTTGCATAAACACAAATAGCAAACATGAAATCTGGCCTTGAAGCAGTCAGATACATCAGAGATCCAATCTTTGTTCTGTATTCATGTTCATCCATTGGCTCCCCCTTTTTATCTGCTACCATCTTCTCTTTTGTGTCCATAGGAGTTGAAGCAGATTTAAGATCATTACACTTGAATTTGTCTAATATGTCTTGCACATACTTAGACTGGTATATGAAAATCCCATCAGTCTTCTATTGAACTTGCAATCCAAGAAAGAAGTTCGTTTCTCCCATTGAGCTCATACTGTACTTGGATTTCATCACCTCTTCAAACTCCATGCACATCTGTTCATTGGTTGACCCAAAAATGAAATCATTAACATAAACTTGCAGCAACTGTAATCTCTTCCTTTCTTCTTGTAAAAGAGGGTCTTGTCAATGGCTCCCCTTTGGAAACCATGTTCAAGTAGATGATTTGACAACTCATCATACCAAGCTCTTGGAGCTTGATGTAGTCCATACAAGGCTTTGTTTAACTTATACACCCTGTTAGGATAATCAGGGTCCTCAAATCCTGGTGGCGATTTTACATCAAGTTAGGATTATACACCCTGTTAAGTACAAAGTCACATACACCTCCTCTTCTATTTTTCCATTTAGGAATGCAGATTTTACATCAAGTTGAAATACCCTTATATTCTTTGAGGCAGCATAAGCCAAGAAAATTCTTATTGCTTCAAGTCTTGCAACTGGTGCAAAGACTTCCTCAAAGTCAATCCCTTCTTCTTGTAGGCATCCAATGCAACAAGTCTGGCTTTGTTCTTAATCACAATACTTCTTTCATCCCTTTTATTCTTGAAAATGCATTTGGTTCCAATTGCATATATGTTTCTTGGCTTGTTTATATGTTCCCACACTTGCAGATCTCTGAATTGAGCCAACTCCTCTTGCATAGCCTCTACCCTGGTGTTGTCCTTCAATGCTTGAACTATGTTCTTGGGTTTTATTTGGGATAGAAAGCAGGAGTACAAACAAATGTTTGCAGATTCAGATGCACTTCTTGTTACTCTTTCATAAATGTTTCCTATGATATTTTCAGGAGGATGATTCTTTTCAACATAAGAGGATTGAACAATTATATCAGTGGTCACATCAGAATCAAGATTTGTGTCATTGAGGTCAGGTTCATCAATGGTCAAATCAGTTGTTGCATCATGAAACTCTGGTGCTTTTTCATTGTTCAGTTGAGGGGTAGAGGCACCATTGTTTCCAACATTCAAATTTTGAAACAAGTCCCCGAATCTTGCATTTCTTCTTGCTTCTTCACTGTTATCAGGATCTGCGTCATTCATCACATTATTATCCTGATTTTCTTGATTATCTGGATTTACTTGTTCATTGTTCTGATCTTGAACTTGGTCTGGAACTTGTTCATTTTCAACGGTAGAAGGATGCTTGATAAAATTATATTGTTGTCCTTTTTCAGCAACCTTTGACCACAGTTTGTCCAAATCAAGTTTCTTTGAAGATTCTTCAGTAATCACACTTGTCTTATACATAGCTTCATCAAAGTCCTCAGGATAAATCTTGAAGGACTTGATTATCTTTTCAAGATCAAACAGCCATGCAGCACCATCAACTGTATTGAATTGATTTTCATTGAACACAATATCAGATTCTATCACACTCAAATGATCTTTCACATGTACTCAGTAGGCTTTTGAGTGTGTAGAGTAACCAACAAAGAAGCAGTCCAAGGATTTTGCTTGAAACTTGTTGAGATAATCCTTGGTGTTCAATAATGAACATTTGCATCCAAATGGCTTGAGAAACTTGATGTAGGGTTTTCTTTTAAACAAAATCTCATAGGGAGTTTTGTCTTGGCTTTTGTTGAGAAGAACTCTATTATGAACATAACAGGCCATTTTGATTGCTTCTGTCCAAAAAGTGAGAGGCAGAAAAGCATCATCCAACATGGTTCTTTCAGCTTCTATAAGTGTTATGTTTCTTCTTTCTGCTACACCATTTTGTTTAGGAGTTCTAGGAGCAAAGAATTGCTGAAGAATTCCTTTTGCAGTACAAAACTCTTCCATTACTCCATTTTTGAACTCTATCCCATTGTCACTTCTCATTATCTTTACCCTTGCATCTAGTTGATTCTCAATCCTAGTTACATAACTCTTAATAAACTCAGCAGTCTCATCCTTTGTACTTAGGAAATAAACCCAAGTATATCTTGAGAAATCATCAATGATCACAAGACAATATCTTTTCTTGCCTATACTTGGGACACTTACAGGACCAAAGAGATCCATGTGGAGCATCTCAAGCACTTGATCAATTGGGTTGATGAGTTTGCTTTGTGAGAAGACTTGTGCTGCTTTCCCTTTTGACATGAGATACAATTATCATCCAGTTTGAACTCTCCTGTAGGTAGGCCAATCACATGCTCACCCTTCACAAGTCTGTTCATGTTCTTCAGATTCACATGACACAGTTTCCTATGCCACAATTTTGACTCATTTTCAGTGGCTTTAGAACAAAATAGGTACCACCCCTTGAAATAGCATCCTTCATGTTTAGTTCATATAAATTGCCATTCATTGGGGCCATCATCATGATCATGTCTGGAGGTATTACAAAATCAGGTTTAAGAATGAAACAGTGAGAATCATCAAACCCAACTATTTAACCTTTATCACACACTTGTGATATGGTTAAAAGGTTATACTGTAACCCTTCCACATAAAAGACATTGTCAAATGTGACCTTTCCATTTGTCAAAATTCCATTTCCAACAATTTTACCACCGTTTTCATCACTACCAAAAACTACTGGACCTTCAAACTTCTCTTCATAGTTGACAAGTGACCTTTTGTCACAAGTCATGTGCCTGGAACGCGCACTATCCATGTACCATACTTCAATAATTGGAGTGGATGGTTCCTGCATAAATCAAATAAATTGATTAGTTGAGTGATGAAATGCAAGCTTGATCAACTTGCAAATCATTAGTTTCAGTAACAATAGCAGCTTTGGTTGTGAAAGAAGTAGGCTTGGGATCTTTATAAACAGTTTCATAAACATCAGATTCATCAGTTTCATATCCACTGTTTGATAGACTTGGAGCTTTCACATAAGGAATTATGCTTTTGCATTCTTGTATCACATAATCCTCTTCACAAGTAAAATCTCTCACATCAACTCCTTTTGTTTCTATAACTTCAGCAATAGGTTTCCACAGAAATCCATGGGGTTCAAATCCATGCTTCAGTAGAAACTTTTCATCACCAGTCAATTTTGTTGGTTTCCTTCTTAAGAAAACATTCTTCTTTCCTTTCTTATTATTGGTTGGTGAATTCTGAGAATCATCAAACTTAACAGACTTTGAGTCTTGATTGGGGACTATCCTTAATGGTTGGATATTTCTTTTCACAGCAGTTTCTGCTTTGCTAGGAAGGATGCTCCTTTTGTCTTGAGCAGTCACATTCTTCTTAGGTTTCACTACCCCTTTTTCAACATTCTTCCCACTGTTATTAATCTCTTGCACATTCTTGAAAACTGTCTCCTTCTCACACACTTTCCCTTTTCCTAAGTATTCATCATACTTTTGTTTGTAAAGTTCAAAGTTTTGACCAAACTTTGTTTCATTGGGAACATGAAAGGGCTTGAAGTTGATTCTTTCATTACAGGAATCAGTATGGTGACAATACTCATCACACTTTTAACACCATACTTTCCCTTTGAATTTTTCATGAGAACTGCCCTTCTTGAATCTCTCACTTGATCTAGGTGGTTTAACCCCAAGTGTTTTATGAGTTTTCAAACTATCAAAATCAATTGAGAAAGGTACAAACTCATCAATTTTAATGTCTTGTCTTTCAGCCTTGCTCTTTAAAAAGATGATTTTCTTCAACTCCAATGGCTCTTCATCCAGATTTCCCTTGTGTCTTGACTGTCTTTTCTCATAATCTTCCATGGTTTCAACTTCTCCAATGTCAAACACTTCATGGCTAGAGAAAACAGGGTATACTGGAATGAAGTTTTCACCCACAACTGTTTCAATGGCCTTTTTCTTGTTATTCTCACTTAATCTTTTCAACAGAGTTTTGCTTGGTGGCCTGACGGCATTGTAGCTTACTTTTGACGTCTCACATATGTGAAAGGACACATGTTCTCTTTTCATTATTTCATTGTTCTTTATCATCTTGGGAGTTAATTTGGGTAGAACAGGAAATTTGTCTATTGAATCAGGTTTCTGATATCTTCTTCCTATTTCTGCAGCTTGAATTTCTTCAGCAGAGATTTGATCACTAGAGTCACTCAGATCATCTTGGTTTAAATCATCTTCATAGAAATCATCTTCAAACACTTGCACTCCAATTGATTTGTCATCCCTTACTTCTTCCTTCACAACAAACTCTCCATCTTCATTTACTTCAACCATTTTGTAGTTGCCAATGAATTCCTCCTTATCTTGAAAAACTTCTCTGAATTGATTGAGATATGTATCTCTTTTATCTTTGTCAACCTTGAGATAATAATTGTTGTTGAAAGGTGGAGGAACAACTTTGTACTTATCCTCCTCTCTTATCCTGTTCACAATACCACAAATGTTTCCTGTAGACACTAAATTCTTCAGAAACTCATTCTCAACTTGTAACTTGGTGTTCTTCACCTTCTCTTCAACAACCATTTTCTTTAACCCATCAATTTCAGTTACATATCTTTGCCGAGTTCTATACCTACTCACACAATCATCTTCCATGCTTCTAATCTTTTTTTCATAGATTATATCACTTGCTGGTACCCATTAATTATGGTTTGTTTTTCTAAAGTATTCACTCTCTAACTGGCCTACTTTCACATTTAAAGCATTAATTGTTTCTAGTAAATCAGTTGTAGAGGTTGAGGGTACCTGTGAAAATAAAGATGCAGTCTCACTTTGAACTTTAGCCAATAGTGCAACATTGGCTTTGGTGATATCATCTGCATGGTCACTCTAATCAAACTCTCCCTCTTGTTGTGTAGCAAGTGCTACACTCCCTTGGTTTCTGGGTTGATTTTGATTGTGTCTGTTGGGGTTGTTTGGAGCATTTAAGGGTTTTGGTTGTTTCTTTGGTAGTTCTGGTTCTAAGGCACCACCTGCTGGTTGTTCATTGGGGGCTGCTGGTAGTTGTTAAAATTGGGGTTGTTGTTGTTGTTTCTTGGTTGGTTTTGCTGATAATGAAACAGGTTTCTTGGCTGTTGGTACTGGTATTGATTCACTTGGAAGTTTCTTGGCTGGTTGCATTCTCTAGCAAATTGCCCAGGCTGTTCGCAGTTAGAACAAATGGCCTTTGACTTGTCAAATCCAATTCTTTCATTAGGCCCTGATAGAAGAGATCTATAAGTCCTATTGTATAGCCTTTTGCTTCTAAGAGCCAACATGGCATCCTGCCACTTCAGTTCCATGTCTTCAAGGTCATCTGCATCAATTTGTTCCAAATCATCTTGAATGACACTTGTGTGAATCATGTTCTTGGCAACAAATGCATTGTAGGACTCTGTAAACATCGAGAACAATGCTTGAGTTTCATTCCCTTGACCACTGTTTCCACCAGCATAAGGTAAGTGTCCACTTGCCATGGAGGCAGAGTCATTGTCATCTATGAGTTGGACATTAAACCTTGACTGGCTACCTTGATTAATTGAACTACCACCAACAAATGCTTTTGGTGTATCAACACCATGTTCATTAGGTTCCTCTATGATAGGGATCTGTTGTTGGTTTTTGATGGAAAAGTTTCCCATAGGTGCAATAAGTGCATTGGACACTTGGAAACATGGCTTCTCCTCCTTGATCATTTCATTCTCAATTATCTCTATCTCAGCAGCTTGAAGAAAGCAAATCACATCATCCAGCTTGAGTTGTTCCCAGTTTGGCTTCTGAATAATGAACTTACTAGATGTATACCATTCTTTGGGCAATGATGATAACAGTTTAGTGTTCAAATCAGAATCTGTCATCACATAATCAATGGTTCTGAGATCATTCACAATGGCTAGAAACCTTTCAAGAATTGATTTCAATCTCTCCCCATCTTTATATTTGAACCTCTCAACTTGTTTCTTGAGTCTTTGTTTCTTGATGTTCTTCAGCTCTGTGTTGCCCTCAAACGTTTCAAGTATTGCATCATACATAGCCTTGGCTGTTGTATGATGTGCAACTTTGGTTAAAATATCTCAAGACAGACCCAGCTTGATCATTGCAAAGGCTCTGTCATCAATTTTCTTCATTTTGTCAACCATAGTTTGGTTAGGATTTGCACCTTCAGGAACATTTGGTCCATTTTTAATAGAGTTCCACATATCCACATCATTATAACTCACAACAACATCAAACAACACTTTCCACTTGATGAAATTCTCCTGCCCATATAGCCTTGGATTCTTGTTAGTGGAAACTTCTTGCTCTTCAAAACCAGACATATTTTTGGTATTTTTGTAAAATGATTTTAATGAAAAACAGAGAAAAGTTTAAGCAGATTGCAAAATCAAATTTGAAACATCAATCAGATCTGACAGAAAACTATTCAGATATGATGTATCTGATTCGATTGGAGCAAGATCTAATAATAAAAATTCAAACTTTAAGCAAAAATAAGTAAAAGAAGAAACCCAATATTGCAGATATGGAAGAATGAAGCAAGAACAGAGTTGTTGACGTCAGTATTCAATGGAACAGTACTCAGCTCACGTCATTCTTCATTTTCAAATAATCAACAATAAGCAACAAATCTTCACCTCAAACAACAACAAACAAGCTCTGATACCACTTGTCGAACCGTATTGACCACTCAAACTCACAGTAAATGACACAACTCACACAATAAACGTGTCGAAAACAAGGTTGATGACGTTGCTATTTTTGGTAAGATTAGTTATATGTTAATGGCGGAATCACTAACAAACACTGTCTGTTGCTAAAGGATCTTAAATGTAACAAACACAAACAATCACTCAAAAGATTTCCTTTTATAGAATGTATTCATACAAATGTAAATCGATTAGGGTTTCTTGTAAGAAATGTTTATTCGTACAATCCTAGGACAACCGTCATGCTCAAAATCAGAAATATTCGATTCGTTTGAAAAGTGTAAAGTGGCAAAACCCGTGGTAGGCGTGCCCTAAATTATTCTATTTATAGGCCTGCCACAACCTGACAGCTGCCCTGACTTCTAGAAACCCTAATGATAGGTAGATAATCATATTACATATTAAAAAATATCACTAAGTGTAAAAACTGGTCTTCCGAGTAGGCTTTGTGCAATTTGTCTTCTTCGAGTAGACCTGGTAACCTTAAAGTATGCTGGAAAATGGTTCTCTGGGTAGACTTTACTTAGAGTATTTTCCTTAGAAAATACACACCTAGCAGACTTCAATCTTCTTGACCATAGCAAACTATGCCCAATATGATCTAACGAGCAAACTTGTTCTTCAGAGATCCCTTCAACCCTTTGTTAATGAATAACTTATTCGCAAAGCAAAGTGTGCTGGTAACACTGTAGCTTGCTAGGGGTTGAACCTTGCCCGACAAAGTCCTTTAGATAATTTTTTATCAACTTTCATCATGCATGCTCGGACCACTACTTTATTAAAGAATACCTTGCTAGATCTTCCAAATACTTGGCTTCAAAAGCTTGGTTAACCAAGAGATTACTAGGAAGTAAACCTTGCTTGGCTATGAAGAACAACCTTGCTAGGCATAGTGAACCCTGCTCGGATTGGCACTAAAGAAGACTTCAAGAAGATAACCTTACCCGATAGGAAAAATACCTTGCTAGGACAAGTAAAACCTTGCTGGGAGGTACAAGTGTGCTCGGTTTCCATACTTAGTCAATTCAGAGAAGTGTTGAGGAGATTCCAATCTCTCTGAATCTCCCTTGAGTAATTTCAAGTCAAATCTTTGACTCAACATTACAAGTTTTAACAAGTAGTTCATTTCGTTTAACAAAAATAATCGAATCGAAATACCTTTTTAACAAAAACAAACGAACCAAACTTATTTTTTAACAAAAATAAACGATTCAAACTACCTTCTTAACAAAAATAAACGAACTGAACTTAATATTTTCAACAAAAATATAGAAATCAAACTTATCCTTTAAAAAAAATAAACAATTTGAACTACTTTTTTACCAAACTAAAAGAACCGAACCATTTTTTTTAACAAGCAGTTTAGTTCGCTTCGTTTAACAAAAATAAACAAATCAAACTACACTTTAACAAAAAAAAAAAAAAAACTGAATCAAACTTATTTGTTATCAAAAAATAACAAATCAAACAACTTAAGAAAAAAATAAATTAACCGAACCACTTTTTTGAAAAAAATAAACTAACCGAACTACTTTTTTTAAAAAATAAAATACCGAAATACTTTTTTTAATACAAATAAACAAAATAAGAAACTACTTTTTTTACTAAATAAACGTACTGAATAATTCGCTTTAGAAAAACCAAACGTATCGAAATTATTTTTTTTAAATAAATGAACCAAACTTATTAAAAAAAAAAAAAAAACGAATCGAACTACTTTTTTAACAAAAATAAATGAATCAAACTTTTTTTAAACTAAAATAAGCTACCAAACTTATTTTTAACAAATATCGTCATAGCTTGCGCTAAAGTGGAGTTCGGTTCGATTAATTATCTTAGAAGTAGTTACGTTCGTTTAGTTTAGTAAAAAAGTGGTCCGGTTCATTTATTTTTGTTAAAAAGGTAGTTTGGTTCGTTTATTTTTTGTTAAAAAAGTAGTGTAGTTCGTTTATTTTTCTTAAAAGTCGTTCGATTTGTTTATTTTTGTTAAAAAATTAGTTCGGTTCGTATTTCTTGTTAAAAAAATTGGTTTGTTTATTTTTGTTAAACAATTAATTCGGTTCGTTTATTTTTGTTAAAAAATGTTCGGTTGTTTTATTTTGTTAGAAAAAAGTTCGGTTAATTTATTCTTGGTTGATTATGGCTTGATTGGTTATAGATTTGTGGTTATTTCTTTAATATGGAGGGAATTTTTAAAGAGGGGCTAAAACTGAGCGATCAATTAAACACAAAGACTCATACGGATCATAAAAAATGGTAAACTAGTAATTCCACATTTCAGTTATAGATCATGTGAGGCAAATGGTGAATGGCTATAGATTGAAGCCATACTTGGAAATGAAGGATATTCACGAGATGGACAAGGAATCGGTGAGTTTCATTGTGACTTCACCGGTTTATGAAGACTATTGAGAGTTCGAGGCACTGTCGAGCTGTATACTTTAAATTCAGCTATTACAGGAGGCAACCCGTGGTTTGTAAGTGTCTGTCCATTGTGACTTCACCGGTTTATGAAGACTATTGTTAATTGTCATCTCGAATTTTGTGCAGCAAACACCAAGTGGGGGGAAGCTTGTTTGAAGAGTTGGAATTTCTTGAAGTTCGGTAAGCGTTTGGTCAATTACACGTCTTTCCAGGTACGAAAAGTATGTTTTGAGTTTGGAAACGTGTTCAGGGTGATGTCGGGATGCCAAAAAGTGGTCGGGTCGGAAAATCTACGGACCCGATTTCGATAAAAACTTTCTGTTAACAAGGCCCATCGCGATACGCGATGGGCTTACGAACGTCTCCATCACTTATCGCGATGGGGAATGGGATCCTGGCAAGTATGACGTCATCGTGATACACGATGACGTCACTCCACACCCCATCGCGTATCACGATGGGGTCGAAACCCTAATTGCCACCCAATTGGGTGGCGATACGCGATGGCTGTTTATTTGACCCATCGCGTACCGCGACGGGTAATAAAAAACCTGGAAACAATTAAATAATATAAACGTTTCTTCTTCTTCTTCTTCTTCTTCTTCTTCTTCTTCACTTCTTATTCTCCTCTCTCTCCGATAACCACCATCGCCGTTCGCCTCACCACCACAAGCATCAGCCGTCTACCACCGTACACCATCACATCACTCTTCACCACTGTTCACTTTACACCAACAGTCACCACCGCGAACCAGTCGACTACCCCTTACAACCACCACCATCGCCACCACAACCTCCATCCATCACCGCCGTCTACCACCGTACACCATCACGTCACTCTTCACCACTGTTCACTTTACACCAACAATCACCACCGTCCACCATAACTCACCCCCATTACCAACCACTCCTCCGTCAATAACTCCCAATTACCCAGTCAGCACCAACAACCACAATTACCGCCAGTTGCTGTTCACCGTCACTGTGCTACCATTTATTAGATTATTCTTGTTCATTCCGACATCGAGGTATGTTGAAAATTATTGTTTTATGTCGGGATTTGACTTGTTTTTAGTCGGTTAGTATTGTTGGAATGTTGCGAGAAGTTATTATTTTGGGATAATTTTGGTTATCGGGTTAGTGGTTTAGGATTTGTTTTTTTGTAACTTTGCGGGATTGCCAGGTTTGTTGGGTAGTTGTTCAGTTATTAACTTTGGTGTCAGTTTTGTTAAACGTGATAACGTGACGAATCAAGTCTTAGAGTTCAAAATTTAAATCATTATTTTATTATTAGATAAATGATAGTGATAGTTCGATATTAATTGAATTTCTTGAACTTATTTTTTTAGAATATTTTATTAATATTTTATTAATGTGTTATATTCTAAATCGAAACCCGATTTGTCACATAATTTATTAATTGCCGACGGGTTAATTGTATGATTTACACGTTACTCGAGACAGTATGTCAGTTTGTTTAGTTTGTTCGAGTCAGTTGTGTTTAGTGTTTGTTAATCGAGTGCGGGGATGCGTTGTTAGTTTGAAATTAATTTGGCTGTTAATTGAAAAATGATTGTACCGTTTTTTCGGGAAAAACGGTTTTTGAAAATACGTACAGGGTGTCCCCGAATTTTTCATATATATTTATTTTTATTTTATTAATTTATTATTATTTTAATATTTCTTTATTATATGTGGGAAGACCGCGACCGAAAGGCTATACGGTCGTTACCACAGTTTGACATATCTAACTTGAATGTTTGACTTTGCAGATACGTTTGGGCGGGCCCCGTGGTCCCGTTGCGGCTCCTTGGGGAGATTCCGAGCCGCACCGCCCCATTCGGCAGAGGCTGCCTAGGGTCATACATTACGATGTTCAGGAGTTACCGATTACTCCTGACATCGACCCTGAGGAGATTATGGGTGATGGACGCCGCACACATCACCAGGTGCCGCGATTCAGGATCATGACTGACGAGTACACGAGATTGGTGAGGATTCGAGAGATGCATCTTCTTCGTCATCGCTCGTTCGACTAGACGCTGATACGGGATTTGGGCATCTATGTTCAGTTCGGTCGTTTATTATCAGATCGATGGGCAGAGGTACTTGCGTGTGACTCGATTCCTTTTGTCGAGCTCACACGTGAGCTTTACTCGACCTTTGCTTTTGCGCCTACCGATTTTTTTAGCCACATGCGGTGTCATTCTCGCTTGGACGACATCAGTATGAGATGTCTTTCCCTGACTTCGTTGTGGCCACGGGATTTTATACGGCCGAGCAGGTTCAGGATCCTGATTTCATGCAGAGTTTTCGTCGCTACACGCCGCATACTCAGCGGACCCGTGAGCACTGGCTCACGGAGGACCAGATCGGCCAGTTTTGGGCAGAGATCGCCGACGGGGCCCACTCCAGCGCTGTTGTGGAGTCGTCCATCAGGGACCCCGTCCATTACTACATTCACAGGATTGTTGCTTGTACTATCGTAGGTCGACATTCGGGCCCCGAGAAGTGCAGCAACCTTGATCGGTTGTGTCTTATTTCCATCATTGGCCGTTGAGAGGCCAATTTGGCGATGCTATTGCTCTCGTCGTTCGCACAAGGTCACAGCCTACAGCGATCCTCAGCACACTTATCCTTAGGGCCATATATCACGAGGATCGCCAAGCGACTCGGTGTGTTCGACCGTTATCCGGTTGGGTTCTTTACTCCGGGGCCAGCTATTGGGGTCTTTGGATTGGATGAGGCTCGTCGGGCCGGGATTGTCGAGATGTATGATCCGCCTAGGCTCATGCCGGTGAGACAGGGACCATAGGTACGACCACCTGCAGGATCACCTGCTACAACTTCACTACAGATGGGGTTCCCGACACACAGGAAACATGCTCCGATCCCACACATTATGTGTCCTCAGTAGCAGCATCCGTTGAGGCATGCATCTTCTTCATTATCACAGCCACCACTGTAGCAGCCTGTAACGCTAGACATGATATATCAGCAGCAGCTGGCGATGCAGCAGGAGCAGTGGTACAACGGGCCCACCTGGCCCGACATGATGATTATTTTCGATTATTATTTACTTCTTTGCAGGTACCCCTCCCACCTTCATTGAGTATCACAGTGGAGCAGCTGGTGGACCCGCAGGATGGTGCAGACGATACACCGCCATCATAGTAGATTTTTGGTTACCCCTTTTTGCTTTATTTTGATTTTATTCTCATGGTCTGTATAATATTATTATTATATTGGGAATATTGTATGGGTAACTAGTTGGGCTTCTATGTATTCATTCATATCTTTTGATGTATGCTGTGTTTTATTATTTGTATATTATGTTGTAACCGAACTTTGTGGTGTAGTTCACTATAAACCCTCACGAGACCCCACTCGTCCTCCCGGGCTACCGGCGGGTTTAAAGGGCTTGTTGTATATGCTAAATGCAATCGTGATTCCTACGAAAGTGAGTTAGATCTTTTAACATTTTTTACTTATTTAACAAAATTTATTATGAAATGACTTAATTCGGCTCGGTAATTTTTTTAATAAAATTAACATAAATCATTTTCATAACTCTTAAAAGACCTATGTCTTACACTTGTGAGAAGCTTGCTTCTACACGTCTCAAGATTTTGCAGGTTCGGTTGTCAGTGTTGGTTATTGGTTGAGATGAGAGTGTTTATGAGAGTTCATGAGCCGAGTGGTCCATTCCAGCTGATATTAGGTGATTTCAGTTTCATAATCTATTTTGTTTTTATTAGTTTAAATGTTAAAAGTGTAATTGTATAATTGCTAGTAGAACCATCACATTAGAGCCCCGTGTTTTAATTTTTTTTTAAAAAGTCAATTGCAACCCCGTCCCTCAAATGTTCATTAATTGTTTAATTATTTTAACATTGAGGACAATGAAAACCTCAAGTATGGGGATGTGGGAAATTTGAAAAATTTTAGTCCGATAGTACCTCGAAGAGTGTTCGGAAACCAAAGTTGTTAACTGTTAATTATTTTCATTAATACCAAGTTATAGGTTTCTGGTCATGGTTGGTTTTTCAGCTTCTTATCAATCTTACTCACAAATGTTTTTATAACGAGAAGTTGAAGATGGGGTCGTTTAGGCGGGGATACCGAGTCATGGGGACAGGTACACATGTTTATGTCGGTAACCTAATTCCTCCTGTACATGTGTAAGATTTTCCTTATATATTTATATATATATATATATATATTACACATATAATATGTAGTATACACATATGTCTTTTGAGTACCATTATCGAGAGTAACCGGTATGCCCATAATATTTAGAACTTGGTTGTCTCATGCATTTCGAGATCTTAGCTTGGCAAGATTGCAAAAGTGATAGAGGCACTTAGGTTAAGCCTCGTCTGGATGAGTGAGAGTGTGGGTATTGGGGGTTGGGCCTCATATGTTATATATATGAGCAAGGATAATGTGAGGGGCGGGGGTTGGTTCCCTTAGAAAACATCGTTGGACCTATCTTTTTCATTTACTCTAACCCGATGTTATTTTTATGAGACGATCTGGCTTAATAGGTTTCTTTGTAATTGTTTTACTATATATCAATAGGTTGTATTGAGCAGTACGTTTATGGATGTTTAAAAAAAGTGTTATATTTAGTTATGTAATTAGCAGTTGTTTGTGTTTGATTAATTGTTTGTATAGTAAAAAAATAAAAAATAAATAAAAAATCCTATCAGTTGTTTATGTTATGTATTTATTTATTTAGTTGTTTGTAATAAGCCGGATCGGAACATTTGAGCCACTTAAAAAAAATTCCCTTCCATACCCTTACACTTGGCCCCGTTACAACCCTTTTAAGCCCTCTTGATTTGCATTCGTGTCAAAGCACTTATATGGGTGGAGATTTGACTTGCTTCCAAGCTTATTACTTTGTGTTCATACTTGGTTTAGAGAGCAGAGAGATACTAGCACCTCTTTTTCTAGTCCAGATATTAAACCGAGAGGAGAGTTATTATATTATGAGAGGTATAAGCATGTATGCCTTAACCGGAAACAAAGTACACTCGTCTGAGCGGCTCTATTGTTTTTATTATATCATTTAACCTTATTTGTGGGATGTCAATCTAGAAAGTGTCAGTCTGGAAAACTGGGCATGACCTTAAACCTTACTAGTATTAATGGTGATAATTTACATATCTATGATGGAGGTTGATGTTTGCTTTAGAGTTTGCTTGAGGTCAAGCAAAAGATAAGCGTGGGGATGTGATGGTTGTTTAATTTGTATGCATTTTTAGTTCGTTTATTTACTAGTTTTATTCATTTATTTTAGGAACTTCGATACTTCATACGTGTCTGTTGTATTTCAGGTCATATACGTTAAAACAGCTAATTTGGACCTGTTGAGGCACGGGATAAAGACCCAAGATGTCCAGCACGCAAAACAAGAAAGATTAAAGATTGTTGCTGGTGACATGTCCCATCGCATATCACGATGGGCATGCTTGAAGACCCATCGCGTATTGCGATGGGTGTTTAATGAAGATGTTGACTTAGGGTCCATCGCGATACGCGATGGACCGGTGAAGACCCCATCGCGATACGCGATGGGGTGTGCAGACGGGCAGCTAGGGTTTTAAGTTTATTTTCATCAAACTCGATGAAAACTTTGTTTTTATCAACAGAGGTGATTTCCAGAGCTGTTTCAAGGAGATTCCATCATTCTCAATCAATTGGAGAGTCCCTATATGATTCATATCATCCAGATTGAAGATCTTACGATGCAGAGATGCGGCTATACTCGTAGGATCTCACCCGGGAATGTAAAGTTTTTAACAATTCAGTTTTCTCATGTGATTAAGAATGTTTATGTATAATTTTTTATGGTTAATCTATGATTATTGATGTTTAGTATTTCTGTGTGTTCAATGGGTTTAGGTTTACGTTGATCTGAACGATTAGTTACCAGTTGCTATAATAATTGATCATAGGGTTGTTTGATTAGGTTGAATACGATAAAGCATATAATTTCCCTTAGCTGAGTCACACTGGCAGGGACCCTTTGATAACCAGTGCCGTGTGTAAAGCGATTATTGTTGCCTAAGGTTTTGTCTAGTTGATCAGTCTGTAGTTAACCGTTAATGATTAATCTGTTGGTTGCATGAGATTACTATAAGTTATTTACTTGAAGTCCCGGGTGTGATTTGCTTTTATTTATTGATTGAAACTTGTTTACTTGCTTATTTGCTTAATTCCAAACTTAAACTATTTGCTTGTGTGATCAGCACTAAAAACCAGTTACTTCATAATATTAAATCTTGTTTACATGATTTGCATTGACCACATACTCCTTGTGTTCGACACCCTACTTACCCAAGCTTACATAGGTGAATAGGAATTGATTATAAGTGTTTTTCACTAGATAGCGGCAATCTAGCATCAGCGTCTTACCAGGTCAAAGGTCGGACTGAACCGGGAGGGTGTACCAGTGTTTAACCCGGATGATGTCATATATAAATATTATATATATATATAGGATGAGTATCATTACAGAACTGTTAAATTATTTAAGAACTTGAAGGAACCCTAGAAAACTAACGTTTTTTTATAATTTTTTGGTTTATTAATGTTATTTGAGTGTAGTTTTATCATTTTTATATCTATATTTACAATTACAATTATGAAAATTAGTTTTTATACATTTCTATGTTTTGTTTTACACATATGTATATTTGTTAGTACACAAATTTTACACATATGTAAACTTGTGATTAATATATGTAATAAATTTTTTATATAAAATATGATAAAACTACTCTTAAATAATGTTACTATATAAAACAATTAAAAAAATGTTTGGTTGTTTAGAGTTTTCTAAGAGTTTTTAACTTTTTTAGAGTTCTTAAATAATACCAACACTATATATATATATATATATATATATATATATATATTTTCAGGAGAGGAAATTTATAGAGATCATTTGTCCTATATAATAGAAAATATCAGGTTTGTATCGGATCGAATCGGTCATATATAAGAATTTCAAATTTGTAACATCCTAAAATTTATATTTATAAATAAAAAGGAAATGAGTTTCATTTAATTAAACGTGTGTTAATATTTAATTAAATAATTAAATAAGATACAGAGTATGGACTTGGGTGAGAAAGATGGAATAAGGGGTGGGATGATCCTTAGGTCCATGGGCTTAAGAGAGTATAAATACTCCCTTAAACCTCCCTAAAACCCTAAAACCCTCATTCTATCTTTAAGAATTCTCTACACACTCAAAACACACACACAAACCTCCATACACGGACGCAAGATAGAAGAGAGATTAAAGAGCAAAACCAAGCCTATACCTTGATAGATCTTGGATACTTAAGCAAGATACAATATTGTTCATAACCGAAGCTAAACCGTAACCTAAAACAAGTAAAGGTACGTTCTTTATCTTTAATGGTTATGTTATTTTGAACGGTTGGCCATGGAACTTAAACATAGAGTAAATCGGGTCTAAATGAACCATAAAGTTACAAACTTGATGTTTAAAATGGATTCAATAAACTCATGTATGTATACGGCTCATAAAAAGGAACCCTAGATCTAGCTTTAAACGTTTTTAGCCATAAAGGTCCAATCTTTATGGTTGTACGGGTCAAGTGTTAGCCGAAAACGGTTAGGAAAACATTTTTGGGTTAATACTGAACCATAATAGGATGTTAAGGACAAGAGACGTGTTGTTAATGGTGATAAAATGACCCAACAACTTCAGCTCGTTCGCATACAATCACATGGTCGAATACATTGGAGTATTCGATTACAATGGGAATTTCGATTACATTGTTAAACTCGAATACACTTATATATTCGAATACAATATGGAAATTCTAGTGTAATGGTCATAATCGAATACATTTGATAAACTCGCATACAATATGGATGCCCGAATACAATCATACACTCGAGTACGTTCATGCATTCAAATTTAATGGGCAGATCGCATACATACATACATCTCGAATACACTTATACGTTCGATTACATATAATATATTCACATACAATGAGAACCCGATTACATTGATAGAATTCTCATACAATACAAGGACCCAATTATAATGTAAAATCGATTACAATGAGTCATTAGAATATAATATATAAGATCAATTACATGATGGGTTCAAATACATGCTTGTAACTCGAATACAATGCAGACTCGATTTCATGTTTGTATTCGCATGCAATGGTAAATCCAATCATAAAGCTTATATTCGATTACAAGCATGGGCCCGCATACAATATGAATTCAATTGCAAAACAAGGGTTTGAATACATGTATACACCCATATGCATACAACATATTCAAATACACTTGAGGACTTGAATGCATGGGTGATTCGAATACATGGTAATATAGGTGCTTGCGTGTCCTTTGAACCCCGTATGAATTAAATACAAGATTGTATTCTAAGTGAATAGAAAGAAAGAAAGATTAACCAAGGATTGAAATAATTGATTACAAAAGAAAGGAAAGAAAAGAATACTAAAGTAATTGAATACCCTGTATTTTAATACATTAGTGTTTGAGGGTAGAATTATATTCTAAGTAGATTGTATTCTAATATAAGGCCATTAGAATAAACCAGACTTAGCTATTTTGGCTGAAACTTGAATAATGTGAATAGGACAAGTATTGATACACGTGATTAATATTCAGTCAGCAGAGCTCAATTAAGGAAAGGAATAACCGTGAACGGAGAACGAAATATGATCCAGGTGAGTTTCTAGCCCCAATTCTTTGTTATGTTTTTCGGGGCTGTGTGCATACTCGATGTGATAGTTAATACACTTACCTTAAATGGTAAGTGTATGCCATGTATGATTTATATGATAATTAATATATGTATTGAATGTGAACAAAACTTGTCAGTACGTGAATGATCTTCGGATATTGCACGTATTGACGAGGAAGGTATGTATATGAATATGAATGTGTATGAAAGGTATATGTATGATATGTGAGTATGTATGAGTGTTAAAGGAAGTATATATAGAATTATAAAATGATATGGGTATGTGAAGAAAGTCTGCACGAGTGTGGAAGAAAGAAAGGGATCAGGCCCTAATAATATCTGAGATAGAGAAGTAAGGGATCAGACCCTAATAAAATCTGAGATATACAAGGAAAGAGAGATCAGACCCTAATAATATCTGAGATAGAAAAGGAGAGGGATCCGACCCTAATAATATCTGAGATAGAAATGGAATGGATCAGACCGTATGAATTCTGAGATAGAAGGAAAAATAAGTATATAGCATAGAAGTAATAAAATATCAACGTATGTATGACTGTATGAAATGAAGGAAATAAGTAAATTACTTAATGTGTATCTTAGGATTCATATATGAAGGTAAGTGTATGTACTGTATGTTGAATGATTAACTAGAACTCACTTAGCGTAGCTGACTTTTACTATGCACGCAGGTGAGTAGAATGAGCCAGCTGGCTTGAGCAAGGCACATGGCAGGTGAATAAGAGGCTGGCATCTGAAGACTCAAGACGTTTTATGTTTATTGATGTTTAAATTGAAAGACGAAATGTTTGTTTAAGACAAGTTATGAATTATTATGTAATGTTTAATGAAAGTTTTAATAATCCGCGAAAGTTTTCTTAATTCTGATATATATAGACTTTTAAACAATTATGGTGAAAGTTTTTATTAATGTTTAATGAAAGTTTTAATAATCCAACGTCCAGTGTAGGGCACTGGTGACGGGGCCTTACAAGTTGGTATCAGATCAAAGTTCGAGAGAACTAAGCACCCTACATGCTTAGACTCGAATAGAGAATGCGATTAAAGTAAGAAAACAAAGAAGATGCCAATTCAAGATAACCATGTGTCACTCAAGTAAGCTTAGTAAAGGTAAAGTGTATGGTTAAATAATAATGTATATTGATGTTAGTTTAATTGCTAAAGAAAGGATATATGAATGTTAGGGATAGGATTAATTGATTGTCTAATTGATTAACTGTCTAAAACTAGACCATAGCACAAACAGACTCATAAAGGGAAGTGTATTGGACACTGAAAGTATCGTGATCAGCTAATCATAGTTGGCCATTGTTATTACCTGTTAGCCTTACTATCCTTGTACTAAATAGTTCAATGAGTGATGATGTTTGTGTTTCCTTATAGAATACGAATGGCTGGAGTTAGGAAAGTTGCTGGAAAGGGAGGGCGTACGGGACGTCATGGCAGACCACGTATTGTTCGAGAACCTTCTATAGAACCAGCTGTTAACTCTGCTGAAGGACCAAGTGAGACTCTGCGAGGGCTAAGCCAGAATGAACGGTATCAACTTTACCCTGCTGTTCAAGCCGCCATTGTTCAAGATGTAGCAGTTGTAGTGAAGAACATGAATCCTGAAAAGTCGGCTGGAAGTCATGCAAGAACATCTGAAAGGTCAGGTGTAAATGGTAAGAAAGATGATGAGGGAGAGAAGGGTGATTCTAGTGAAGTTCGATCTATGAAGGTTGATGATAGAAAGAGAGGTCGAGGAGGGTGTAACTGCAAGTCCTTCAAAGGTTGTGACCCGACGAAGCTGACTGGTTTGGGAGACGCAATCACTACCCTCCAATGGATAACCACAATGGATAAGGTTATCCGAATTAGCGAGTGCCATCCTGACCAGGCGTTGGGTTATGCTACCCAATCTTTCGGTGAGGAAGCAATGCACTGGTGGGAGTCGGTTGAGCAAAGAAAGAGTCGGGAAGAGATTAAGTCCTTAAAATGGGACGACCTGAAGGAGATGGTCATGAAACGGTTTTGTTCTAATGCTGAGGCTGAAAGGGCTGAGATGAAGTTTTTGAATCTGAAGGCTGGTAAGATGACACACCGTGAGTATACTATCGAATTCAACCGAATGTCTAGGTTGGTGCCTGAAATGGTTAACACTGAGGCCAAGAGGATTAAGTGCTATGTGAGAGGACTGCCACAGAATGTCTGCACGCTAGTCAGGGCAAATAAACCTGCAACTTTTGACTCTGCCGTCGAACTCGCAGAAATGGTTTATGATGACCTGGAAGTGGACGATGTGATGGTGGGAGAAAAGAAGGATAAGAAGTGGGTCAATCATGTCAAACGACACGGTACTGAGTTGTGGAACCCTAAGAACAATCAATCGATAGTTTGGGTGAAGAGGTCGAGTAAGACCTATGGAAAGATGCATGGTGGTGAGGGCAAGTGGATTAAGTAATCTGATGTTTGTTATAAGTGTGGTAAGGCTCATGGTGGAGAATGCAGGCTTGGGTCAAATGCCTGCTATAAGTGTGGAAAGGTGGGGCATTATGCTCCATATTGTAATTCAAAGCCCGTATGCTACAAGTGCGGTAAGACAGGTCATTTTGTTAAGGAATGCACCGATGGAGGAGCTGGAGGAAGTGGAAAGATGGATACTGATCATGCTATGCCAAAGACCAGGACCTACATGCTGAGCTAGGAGCAAGCCAAGCAGGTCCCAGATGTTGTCACATGTACGTTTCTAGTAAACGGTATTTTTTGCTTCAGTATTGTTTGATTCGGGTGCTAATAGGAGTTTCGTAGCTACACCATTTAGTAAATTAGCTAAAATGAAACGTTGCCGAGTGCTTGAAACACTTATAGTAGAAACCGCTAGTGACACCTCGGTTAAAATAATGAAAATGGTTAAGGATTGTAAGATAGAGTTAGAGGGATGTTAATTCCCTGTTGCTTTGTATGTGATGACCTTAGGAGAGTTCGATGTGGTTTTTGGAATGGATTGGTTATCTGAGTTTGAAGCTCAGATAGTGTGTAAGAGTAGGATAATAAGGTTAAAGTCCTTGGATGGTATTACACTGACGGTTTATGGTGATAAGGAAAGTTATGGGCTTAATGTCATTTCGATGATAAAAGTCGAAGGTATGTTACGACGAGGGTGCGGTGCCTACATGGCGTATGTTGTCAACGCTACGGCCGAGATGAAAGAAATGAAAGATGTTCCTGTCGTGTGCGACTACCCAGAAGTATTCCCTGAGGATCTTCTAGGGTTACCACCGGAGCGAGAGATAGAATTTCAGATAGGTTTAATACCAGGAGCCCAGCCCGTCGCGAAAGCGTCTTACCGTCTAGCACCATCTGAGATGAAAGAACTTGTGTCCCAACTACAAGAAATCCTAGACAAAGGTTTTAAAATACCAAGTGTTTCCCCGCGGGATGCACCGGTGTTATTTGTGAAGAAGAAGGATGGAAATATGAGAATGTGTATAGATTATCGTGAGTTGAACAAGATTACGGTGAAGAATAGATATCCGTTGCCACGGATTGATGATTTGTTTGACCAACTGCAAGGTTCGAGTTGATTCTTACGAATAGATATCAGATCAGGCAATCATTAGTTGAAATTGAAAGAGGCAGACATCCCTAAGACAACGTTTTGGACGCGGTATGGACACTATGAGTTCCTCGTGATGTCATTCGATCTAACAAATGCTCCTGCAGCATTTATGGATATGATGAATAGGGTGTGTCGGACGATGTTGGATAAGTCAATTATCGTTTTCATTGATGATATATTGATTTATTCAAAGAGAGAGTCTAATCATGCCGAGCATCTGAGGGAAGTATTGGAGGTTCTAAGGGAAGAGAAGTTGTATGCTAAGTTTTCGAAATGCGCATTCAGGTTGCAAGAATTGTAGTTTCTAGGTCACGTGATCAATCCTGAAGGGATTACCATGGACCCAGATAATATTGAGGGGTTAACGAATTGGAAGACTCCGTACAACCCGACTGATATACGAAGCTTCTTTGGGTTGGCTGGCTATTATTGGAGATTCATCGAAGGCTTCTCCAATATAGCCGCACCATTGACCGGTATCGAAAGTCTGTAGTATTCAGTTGGGGTAAGTTCCAAGAAGAAGCTTTTGAGGAATTAAAGAAAAGACTCACGCAAGCTCCAATCCTTGCTTTACCTGATGGTGACAAGGATTTCGCTGTTTGTACTGATGCTTCAAATCGTGGGTTAGGTTTCGTGTTGATGTAACGAGGAAAGGTTATTGCTTATGCGTCCAGACAGTTAAAAGTCCATGAAAGTACTTATTCGATGCATGATTAAGAGCTAGCAGCTGTAGTACATGCTCTCAAAATATGGAGACGTTATCTGTATGGTACTAAGTGTACTATTTACACAGACCATAAAAGTTTAAAGTATTTCTTTGAGTAGAAAGAGCTGAACATGAGACAGAGAAGATTGCTAGAATTGATAAAAGACACAAACTACGATGTCAAGTACTACCCTGGAAATGTTAATGTGGTCGCTGACGTGCTAAGCCGTAAGAATGAGGAAGTCATTGCGACAGTGAACTCGTATAAGTTGATTGTTAGCTCTGATCTCTTTGAAGAAATCATCAAGGAACAGTCTGAGGTGCTGGCAGATGATACACTAATGAAGAAGGAAATAATTTTTGGGAAATAAGACGAGCTGATGGAAAACATTCATGGTGTTAAGATTAGGTTTGACCGTATGTGGATTCCACGCCATGGGAATCTCAGAGGCCGAATCTTAGATGAAGCTTAAAAGTCGAGATACTCGATTCATCCAGGATCCACCAAGATGTATCAGGATTTGAAAAGAGACTACTGGTGGCCAGGAATGAAGAATGATGTGGTTTATTACGTCAGTAGGTTCTTAACTTGTTTACAAGTTAAAGCTGAGCAACAGAAGCCTTGTGGGAAGATGCAACCTTTGGAAATACCATAATGGAAATGGGAACACATCATCATGGATTTCATAACTAAGCTACCTCGTATAGCTAAGCATCATGATACCATCTGGGTGATTGTGGACCGTTTAACGAAGAGTGCTCACTTTCTGCCAATACGAGAGGCTATCTCGTCAGAAACGTTAGCAAGTTTGTTCATAAAAGAGGTTGTAACTAAGCATGGAGTGCCACTGTCGATTGTGTCCGATAGAGATACTTGATTTACTTTGAGATTCTGGAAGAAGTTCCATGAAGCTATTGGAACAAGATTGAACATCAGTACGGTGTATCATCCTCAAACATATGGACAATCTGAAAGGACTATCCAAACCCTTGAGGATATGCTACGTTCTTGTGTTCTAGACTTTGGAGAAAGTTGGGATGATCATCTGCATCTAGTAGAATTCTCATGTAACAACAGCTACCATTCAAGTATTGGTATCCCACCATTCGAGATGTTGTATGGAAGACGTTGTAGAACTCCTGTATGTTGGGGAGTGATTGGTCCGAAAGAGCTTGGAAGTTTTGAGGTTGAGCAAGAAATCTCTTCAAAGTTTTATCAGATCAAAGCAAGGGTGAAAGCTGCTCAAGACCTTCAGAAGTCGTATGCTGATAAGCGGTGACGACTGATCGAGTTTAACTTTGGCGACAATGTGATGCTCAAGGTCTCGCCTTGGAAAGGAACTACCCGTTTTAGGAAAAGAGGAAAGTTGAGTCCGAGGTACATTGGACCGTTCAAGATTTTAGAACGTGTGGGTGAAGTAGCTTATAAGCTAGATTTACCCGATGAATTAGAATGAATTCATTCAACCTTCCATGTTTCTCATCTTAGGAAATGTCTAGCTGATGACACGTCTCACGTGCCCTTGGTAGATATTGAGGTTGATGAACGGTTAACCAACATTGAGCAACCCGTAGAGATAGTTGACCGCAAGGAAAAGCAACTCCGTCACAAGGTTATACCCTTAGTGAAACTGATATGAAAGCATCGCGTGGGATCAGATGCTACATGGGAAGTTGAGGAAGAGATGCACAAGTTTTACTCGGATTTGTTTTAGTAATAGTTAGGTTTCGGGGACCGAAACCTCTTTAAGGAGGGAAGACTTGTAACATCCTAAAATTTATATTAATAAATAAAAAGGAAATGAGTTTCATTTAATTAAACTTGTGTTAATATTTAACTAAAGAATTAAATAAGATAAAGAGTATGGACTTGGGTGGGAAATATGGAATAAGGGGTGAGATGGGCCTTAGGTCCATGGGCTTAGAGTATAGAGACTCCCTAAACCTCCCTAAAACCCTCATATCTAACTTTCATAATTCTCTGCACACTCAAAATACACACACAAACCTCCATACACGGCCACAAGATAGAAGATAGATTCAAGACCAAAACCAAGCCTATATCTTGATAGATTTTGGATATTTAAGTAAGATACAAGATTATTGTTCATAACCGAATCTAAACCGTAACCTAAAAACAAGTAAAGGTACATTCTTTATGTTTGAAGGTAATTTTTTATGAACGTTTGGCCATGAAGCTTAAACATAGAGTAGATCGGGTCTAAATGACCCATAAAGTTACAAACTTGATGTTTAAAATGGATTCAATGAACTCATGTAGTATAAGCCTCATAAAAAGGAACCCTAGATCTAGCTATGAACGTTTTTTAGCCATAAAGGTCCAAGCTTTATGGTTGCACGGGTCAAATCTTAGCCAAAAACGGTTAGGAAAACATTTTTGGATTAATACCGAACCATAATAGGGTGTCAAGGACAAGAGACGTGTTGTTAATGGTGATTAAATGACCCAACAGCTTTAGCTCGTTCGCATAAAATCACATGGTCGAATACATTGGGGGTATTCGATTAAATGGGAATTTCAATTACACTGTTAAACTCGAATACACTTATATATTCGAAAACAATAAGGAAATGCTAGTGTAATGGTCATAATCGAATACATTTGATAAACTCGCATACAATATGGATGTCCGAATACAATCGTACACTTGATATGTTCATGCATTCGAATACAATGGGCAGATTGCATACATACATACATACATATATACATACATACATGCATACATACATACATACATACATACATACATACATACGTACGTACGTACGTACGTACGTACGTACGTACGTACGTACATACATACATATCTAATACACTTATACGTTCGATTAAAATTAGGGACTCGAACACAATGCTGACCTCGCATACAATGGACTAGCCACATACATATAATACATTCGCATACAATGAGAACCCGATTACATTGATAGAATTCGCATACAATACAAGGATCCGATTATAATGTAAAATTCAATTACAATGAGTCATTAGAATAAAATATATAAGATCGATTACATGATGGGTTCGAATACATTCTTGTAACTCGAATATAATGCACACTTGATTTCTTGTTTGTATTCGCATGCAATGGTAAATCCAATCACAATGCATATATTCGATTACAAGCATGGGCCCGCATACAATATGCATTCAAATGCAAAACAAGGTTTTGAATACATGTATACACCCAAATGCATACAACATATTCAAATATACTTGAGGACTTGAATACATGGGTGATTCGAATACATGGTAAGATAGGTGCTTGCGTATCCTTTGAACCCCGTATGAATTGAATACAAGATTGTATTCTAACTGAACAGAAAGAAAAAAAGATTAACCAAGGATTGAAATAATTGATTACAAATGAAAGGAAATAATAGAATACTAAAGTTATAGAATACCTTGTATTTTAATACATTAGTGTATGAGGGTAGAATTATATTCTAAGTAGATTGTATTCTAATATAAGGCCATTAGAATAGACCAGACTTGGCCATTTTGGCTGAAACTTGAATAATATGAATATGACAAGTATTGATACACGTGATATATATACAGTTAGCAGAGCTCAATTAAGGAAAGGAATAACCGTGAACAGATAACGAAATCGGATCCAGATGGGTTTCTAGCCCCACTTCCTTGTTATGTTTTACGGGGCTGTGTGCATACTCGATGTGATAGTTAATACACTTACCTTAAATAGTTAGTGTATGCCATGTATGATTTAAATGATAATTAATGTCTTGAATGTGAACGAAAGCTTGTCGGTACATGAACGATCTTTGAATATTGCACGTATTGACGAGGAAGGCATGTATATGACTATGAGTGTGTATGAAAGGTATATGTATGATATGTGAGTATGTATGATTGGTAAAGGAAGTATATATAGAAGTATAGAATGATATGGGTACGTGAAGAAAGTCTACACGAGTGTGGAAGAAAGAAAGATATCAAACCCTTATAATATCTGAGATAGAGAAGTAAGGGATCATACCCTAATAATATCTTAGATAGACAAGGAAAGAGGGATCAGACCCTAATAACATCTGAGATAGACAAGGAAAGAGGGATCAGACCCTAATAATATCTGAGATAGAAAAGGAGAGGGATCAGACCCTAATAATATCTGAGATAGAAAAGAAAGGGATCACACCCTATGAATATCTGAGATAGAAGGAACAATAAGTATATAGCATAGAAGTAATAAAATATGACCGTATGTATGACTGTATGAAATGAAAGAAATAAGTAAATTACTTAACGTGTATCTTTGGATGCATATATGAAGGTAAGTGTATGTATTGTATGTTGAATGATTAACTAGAATTCACTCAGCGTAGGTGACTTTTAGTATGCACGCATGTGAGTAGAATGAGGCAGCTGGCTTGAGCAAGGCACATGGCAGGTGAATAAGAGGCTGACATATGAAGACTCAAGATGTTTTATTTTTATTGATGTTTAAATTGAAAGACGAAATGTTTGTTTAAGACAAGTTATGAACTATTTAATGATTAATGAAAGTTTTAATATTCTGCGAAAGTTTTTATTAACTCTAATATATAGAACTGCGTTTATGAGTAAATCCAACGTCCAGTGTAGGGCACCGGTGACGGGGCCTTACAAAATTTGTAAGAGAACATAGTGAAGATGATATTAAAATAAGAAGTTAAATGGCATAAATGGTGGGGGTGAACCACCACGTTGTTTGTTTGGTAAAATAGAAGATAATTTTTTAACCAAAAATTATTATATTATGTGGACTTCAAAGTAATAATAAAATGGATTAGATTTTAAGAAACTTTTAAAAGTTTTTTACTTTTTCTAAACACCACAATTTCCAAGACACCATCTCTTTCCTTTCACCTTCTTTATCAAAATAACCCTACAAATCCTTTCATCTTTTAGAATCTTTTAAACAGTATTCACATTCTAAACATCATCACACTCCATCAAATAACCAGTCCATGCTGTTAGTCCGCCACCAGGTTGAAGGATGAATACCTACTGCTGCTGATGCCCAATCAAAGTCAGATGGAGCACGTGAAGTTCGAAGTTTAAATGGGAGCAAAGTTCAGATCTGTTAGGGTTTAGACTTTAGAATGTTTTCTTTTGGTTTCCACCTACTCTGACGAAAAAATACTAAAAAAAGCATTTTTTCCGGTTCACCCGGCGGGTCACCGGGTCCGGTCCGACCGCCGCGCGCAAAAGTTGGTCGGGCCATTAGAAAACAGGTCAAATATCATGTTAATAGCCTCTTCACTTAACTTGTCTACACATGCATCCTTCACTTTTTTATCAACATAGCCAAACCCCCCCCCACCCATAAAATATTAAGGAAATTAGATCTAAGCTGATTAGACTATGTGGTGAGGGCAAGGGTCATCTTGAAGCTCACTTCTCCACAATTTTAGGCTCGTTCAAAAATCCTCTTCACCATCTCATCGTATTTCCTTACTACTCAAATTACCTTAAGTTTAGCCTTCTTGACAGCATCCTCAATCAGCATTACCCTGCCACAGTACAAGCCCCCAAACATGTCGCATTTGTGGGATCATGCCCCTTACCCCTCACCCCAATCGTCTTGGCCTTTTACCATCTCAAAGAAACAACCTTTCACAACTATGACATTGACTCGTTAGCAAATTCAATGACCACTCATCTCGTGGCATCTGATGATGACTTGTCCTATATAATGGTCTTTCAGACTGCTGACATAATGGATGTGACTGATGAATATGATGTGATTTTCTTGGCTGCACTGGTGGGGATGAATGTTGATGAAAAAGTGAAGGTTTTTCAACATTTGGCCAAGTATATGGTCCCTGGTGCCACCCTCATGCTAAGGAGCGCCCATGGCGCTCGTGCTTTACTCTACCCAATGGTGGACCCACAAGTTCTTCAAGGGTTTGATGCTCTCTCAATTTATCATCTAGATGATGATGTGATAAATTCTGTTGTTATCTCACGGAAGTATTTAAAGCCAGTTAACAATGATTGTAATAAGCTTCAACTTTAGCTAATGGCTCAATCATGCAATCAAGTTGCAAGTGTTGTGACTTTCAAGCTTTCAACAGTCCACTTAATAATATCAAAATGATCGATGATTAGATCATTCGGTCTTGAGAGACGTGTTCTTAACTTCGATATGTATGCATGGTTATATGTGTGTGATCTTATTGTAATTGATATGCTTGAAGTAGTCAAATAATTATTAACTAAAATTATACTAATCAAGACACTAAGTAATATTCTAGACCCTTAAACTTAACTTAAACTACTAACCGACAAGTGAACCGATTGACTCTAGTACAACTAAGTAAGTCCGGATATCGAACCCAGGAGACTCTTTAAATTACGAAACTAGCAAACAAGACTCAAATACAAGACACAACTATTTATTAATAATATTTGTTGGGGAATTTAATACTAATAATTAAAACTCTAAATAATTATTAACTAATGATTACTTAACTATTAAACTAATAATAAACTAATTAAAACCTAACCCAAATTAATATAATAATAATAAAACCTAATCATAACCTTAAACTAATTATTTAATTAATAAAACCTTAACCCTAATTACTTTAAACTAATAAACAATTTAGAAAACTTGGATTAATTTAGATGATAAAGATAACTACCCAGGACAGAATCCCCAAAGTTACGGTTATTAATTAAATGGAAAACACAAGTTATGAAACCGGGATCGTAAAATAGGCCCTTGACAGAAAACCCGAACAGGACCCTTGAACTTCAAGAAGACGCCTATGGATTTCTAACAAGTTTTAAGACTCACCAGTTTATTAATTAAACTTCCTTACAGTTATTTAATAACTTATGTCTAAGTATCTTTATGACGAAAACCTACCTTATAGCGTGGAATTCAAAGATAGTTGAGAAGACTTAATTAACTTAATAGACTAAGCTGAAAATCAAACCAAAAATGACAAGTTGGTAAAACTAAAGGGGTTTAAAAATAAAAATCCTGATTTATTGACCCATCGCGATACGCGATGGGCATAGCCAAAGAGGCCATCGCGATAAGCGATGGTCCTTGATGACACATCAACACGTGTCACCCGGAGGTGACACGTGGCAGACGACGCGACACGTGGCAGATGGTGTTTAAGAAAGTGACACGTGTCCGCCACTTGGCGACATGTGGCAGTCTCTGAGTAAAACGTGTCATCGCGATAGGCGATGACCAAAAAGAAAGGGGCCGTCGTGTACCGCGATGGGACCACTTTTCAGCTATAAATAGGAGTGTTTGGCACATTCATTTTCACACCCAACCCCACTCTCTCTCTAGAAATTTTCTCTCTCTACCTCGATTTCCGTGCCCTGACCCGATAAATCATAACCTCGTAATCCGTACCATATACCGATGACACCTCGAAGTTCATGCCGACTATCCCGACAACCGACGCACCTCGTTTTGCGTGCCGACCTCGTAACGCGTGACGACCTCGTAAACCGTGCCGACCCGACATTCTGCCTCGAAGTACGTGCACGACCCGGCGACCCCCGAACGTTGCCTCGATTTGCGTGCCGAAGAGTTGTTGATCAAGATTCGCAAAGTACGTGCAAGCGTCGAAGTGCTGCCCAAGAATATAGAAAATAATAAGCTAAGCAATGTAGGGGTTTTGCCCCAATAAAATATTATTATTCCAAAGGCTTAGACCCTAGTCGGGGGTATAGCCTAGACCTTGATTAAATTATAACAAAATTATATAAACAAAGATTACAACTAAATATAATTTCTTTATGGTTAAGAAATATAATTATTCATGGGAATATAGTTAAATAATATTTCTTCAAGAGGTATAGTTAAAAATAGTGTTTCTTTATGATTAAGAAACATGAAATTTTATATACAATGGTTATAGATAAATGACGTTTCTTCTTGAAGAAGAAACATAACACATAGTTAGCAAATACAGAGAAAGATTTTATATCAAAAATATTTCATTCAAACAGAAGATCAATCAAGGTTTAAGCTATCAAAACCAGACTAACGGTCTGTAGCCGGATTAAAAGACGATCCGGGTATATATATAAACCTATTTTGTTATAGGTCAATCATTCATTCATTCACAAAGGTTTTCAAACGAGATCACCACATCATTCAGAAGATAGAAAATAAAGACAGTCAAATAAAGATTTATGGGATTACGTGTTCCCTATTAAAATACAAGATAGAAAATAAAAACAACTCAGACCGAGTACACATGTGTCTGGATCCAAAAATAGTCAATCTAGTCTATCAGTCAAGGCTACGTGACCGCAGACTAGAGGTCATAATAAAAGTTCTCCAAAGGGTGTCAAGACCCGGAGAACCGTAATTGTGTGTGTATAGCAGTGGCACAATCCCAGAAATAATAGACGTTTCTGTTGAGATTGTCTCATGAAAACTATCTTGTCAGTCAAAGAAAGATTTATAAAATGTTTTCAGAGTCAACGATTCACCAGCATATCGCTGACGTATCCCCCCCCATGTTACAGGAAATAAAAAGTTAGTACAAGTAGCAAGGAAATAGAGCCATTCAAGAAGATAGACACTCGCAAGGTAGAGATGACTCATTTTAAAATTATTAAAATATTGCAAACAATATTTAACAAGTTTTATAAATTAAAAGAGGTTTATAAATCAAACTCTCGAATATTTGTTATTCGAAAAGCCTTCTAGTAAATCATATATTATTATTATTATTATAAATAAAGATTTTACAAATAAACTAATGTTTCAATATATAAATTAACATTTTATTATAAATTAAAGACTTCCGCTAAAACTCTGATATATTTTCAAAATAGGTACCAACTGTTGGTCACACGCCTAGGCCGTAAGTCGGGGTGTGACATAAATCTAGTAATCTCGACAAGCAAAGATCTATCAATAGCTTATCACCTTACATCTTTTTAGACTAGCAGCTCACTTTTATCTGTTTAATTGATTTTATTGTTTCTATGATTTTAATCGATATTAATAACAAACTAGTCAAGAACACACAGTAAATGACCTAATAAAACCCTATCATATGAAACAATCGACAAGGGCAATGTGAAACTATAAATTCAAGTAAACAAAACCAAGAAATCATACGCATTAATTAAATCAAAACTCAACAATTTACTTAGAACATAAAATCCATAACGAAACGAAATCTAAACAAAATCAAACCAAACTAAGGTTCATCATGACCTAGGTAGTTTATAGAATTTAGCCTAGCATCATATAGCCTAAATCAAACAAAAAAAGTAATACTGAAAACATAGTGAAAATCTAATAAACGAAAGATTAAAGGCGATAAAACTCGTAATCTCTAAACGTGAACGTATAAGTCTTCACCGGCTGTCCTCTTGCCTTCAAAATCACCAAGAAACACGAAAGATAGCTCCAAGAACTCTCAAATTCGGATGGTGGCTTCAGTTTATGTTTAGGTTTAAGTTAAACATGTTTAAATAACCAAAACAAGGCCCAAAATATAACAAAAATGAATTAAAGTCCACCTAGCTCCTCCTAGGCGCCGCGCGATGGGCTTTGGCTTCCCAGGTGGCGCGGCGCGGCGTGCTCTACCAAGGGGGCCGGTCACACTGGTTTTCTGTCCTGGCTCCTTCCTGACGCATTCCGGATCTCTGTTTTGGCTTTTTTAACTCACTTTTCGTCCTTTTTGATTACGATCAACTCCCAGAACCTACGAAACATAAAAGTGTTAGCAGTATACAAATCTTGACTAAAAACGAACAAAAAAAATTAAAATATTAAATAAAATATACATAGAAAACATAAACATTTAGCATTATATCAAATATCCCCACACTTATTCTTTTTTCGTCCCTGAAAAAGTTTGATGCAGTTGGATCAGAATCAGAAAATTACAGTCTAACAAACATATAGGTTAATTTTTAAAGCTCAGAAAAACGCAAAAACCGCGATCACCGATATTGTTGTCCATTTAAACCCATGCCTTCAGAATCAAAACTTTTGTTGCTCTCTTTTTTCATGAATAGTTAAGACGATCAAGGGTATTGTTTATCCACCTAAGCTTAAGCATCAAAGTTTACCAAGCAGCCATTAGATACGATTAAGGTACAATTAATTAATAGCTAGTGTTCCTCACAACATGACATACCCCCGTTATCAAGCAATACCCTGAAACCATCACCATAGGTGAGCATGAAAAATTTCATCTGTAGGGCTTACATGTAGCGTGTCCCTTGTGGTCCGTTTCTTAATGGTAATGAGACGCGAGCAAGGGGAACCCACATGACTAACAGCGTGGATGATCAAGTCTGTAGTGAATTTGTACTTTTGTACTTTTGTGATCATGTTTATAGACTTATAAGGGTTTCTTCTTTTTGGCTTAATTTTAAATATCCATAACCCCACTTAGGAATTGTGAATACCTAGATGAATAGATTACATACAGACCCATGGTCTTAGGACCCGAAGCATCCCATCAATACAAGATTTAATGCTATAATACCATACGCTAATGAGGTGTAAAACACTAAACTAGCAGTTTAAGATTAATATCACAGGCTACGCGGCATACTCTAACGTTAAACCTAATATGATAACGTAATCAGATTTTTAAATTTTTTAATATTTACACATTTCATACCAATAATTGAGGCTTGAGTATGGCCCGACCTTTCATTACTTATTTTCCACGGACAAAACCTTTACCCACAAAAGATTTCCGTTTTAACCATTGTATCAAATTTGCCCTTTCATTTTCAAGGCTGAGCCTACCGACACATCCCAAGGTAAGTGCGCTTTCTTTTATTTATCTCATATTATTAGTAGTTTGAAATACCAATTTATGATAAAATCATCATCTCCCACTTTAACGCAACAAAAACTAGACTCAAGGGACATTTTTAAAGCAATTTTTCAATTTTTTTAAAACCAAACTTAAGTACAAAAACGAAAACAAAACTAAAATTAGTTAAAACACTTGTGTCCCATCCCCACACTTAAATTTTGCATTGTCCTCAATGAAATGAAAATAAACTAAAGAAATTATACAAACTCTACACTTGAGTTTTCACTCAAGAACCCGTTTTGATGAATTAGTTCGATGGATCGAGGGGAGTTTCCTCCACCTCGGTTGAATCCTCCGGCCCTCCAAGATAATGCTTTAGAAGATGGCCGTTTACTTTCCATGAGGATCCATTGTCCGGATTCTCTAACTCCACCGCTCCATATGGAAATACTTTGTTCACCAAATACGGTCCCGTCCACTTGGATCTCAGCTTACCTGCAAGTAACTTCAAACGAGAATTAAATAACAATACTTTATCACCCTTCTAGAAGTCTTTACCTCCCTTTAAACGTCGATCGTGCAAAACTTTCGTCTTTTCCTTGATATCCAACGATCGAGAATACGCCGCATCACGAAGTTCCTCTAACTCATGAATTTGAAAATACCTCTTTCTAGCGGCCTCAGTAAGATCAACATTTACCATTTTCAACGCCCAAAACGCCCGATGCGCCAACTCAACGGAAAGATGACATGCTTTACCGTAAACTAACATAAACGGTGTAGTACCCAACGGTGTCTTGTACGCGGTTTGGAATGCCCATAGCGCGTCATCCAACTTCTCTGACCAATCTTTCTGACTTATTCCCAACGTCTTCTCTAAAATTCTCTTCACCCCTCTATTTGCATTCTCGACCTGACCATTCGTTTGAGGATGGTAAGCGGTAGAGGTGCGATGAGTAACTCCATAATGAGCTAATGCTTTCTCCATGACGGAATTACAAAAATGAGTACTTCGATCACTAATAATCGCCCGTGGAGTTCCGAACCGAGTAAACAACTTCTTTAAAAATTTCACAACAACTCTAGCATCATTTGTGGCCAATGCTTGGGATTCAACTCAATTTGAAACATAATCTATTGCCACCAAAATATTCTATACCATAAAATCAATGCCCCAAACATCAAAAATTTCAAGAGTTTGTATGGGATTTTGAGGCATCTTGTTCTTAGATGAAATATTTCCGGTGCGTTGACAAGCGTCACAAGTCTTAACAAATTCCACTGCATCTTTTACAACCGACGGCCAATGAAAACCACAAACAAATACCTACTAATCGTTTCAATCTTCACCCGATCCACCTCTATACCATCTCTTGAAATTTTATGACCCAAAACTATACCTTCCGTCACCATAAAGTGACACTTTTCCCAATTCAACATTAACTTTGTTTAAATGCACCTTTTCAACATCCTCTCAAGATTACCCAAACAATGATCGAAAGAATTACCGTACACCGAAAAATCATCCATAAAAACCTAAATGGATGTCTCTATCATATCCTGAAAAATTGCCACCATGCAACGCTGAAAGGTAGCCGGAGCATTACACAACTCAAACGGCATGCGACGATACGCATATGTACCATACGGACATGTAAAAGTCGTCTTCTCTTGGTCTTCCGGTGCGATTAGAATCTTAAAATAACCTGAAAAACCATTAAGAAAATACAAAAATTGCTGACCTGCGAGACGCTCCAACATTTGATCTATAAACGGCAACAGGAAGTGGTCTTTTCGAGTAGCGTCATTCAACCTCTGGTAATCAATACAAACCCTCCAACCGGTAACGGTACGCGAAGGAATAAGTTCATTCTTCTCGTTCATGACGACCGTCATCCCCCATTTCTTTGGAACAACTTGACTCGGACTTACCCATGGAGAATCCAAAATCGGATAAATCACTCCGGCATCTAACAACTTAAGAACCTCTTTCTTGACAACCTCTTGCATATTTGGATTTAAACACCTTTGGGGTTGAACCACCGGTTTATACTAATCTTCCATTAAAATCCGGTGGGTACAATAAGCGGGGCTAATACCTTGAATATCTGAAAGTCTCCATGCAATCACCCCTTTATTCACCTTTAACACCTCTATCAACTTTGCTTTCTCTTCCTCACTCAACTTAGAAGAAACAATAACGGGCAAATCCGAGCCCTCTTCAAGATACGCATACTCTAAATGTGACGGAAGTACCTTCAATTCCAACGGAGCGGGTTTTTCCGCCTCTTTTTCACAAATAATCTCACTAACCTCCATGATCTCCACCGAACAAGAAACGTTATCTACAAATTCTTCCTCACCATCCTCCATAATTTCCGTCAACTCTTCACCCGTATCCATCCCAACCAAATCGGTTCCACAAATATAATCAAGACACTTATCAAAACCCGGAATAAAATAATTATGAAAATATACCGAATGGCATGGACCCTAACATCATCAATATCATCCGGGTGCTTCATCGATTTTGAAATATCATAATTAACATTCTCATCACCAACCCGAAGTGTGATCCGCCCCTCATACACATCAATAAGAGCGTTAGCCGTTCTAAAAAACGGCCGACCGAGAATAATGGGAACCTTCTCGTCGGCCTCCATGTCAAGTACCACAAAATCAACCGGAAAAACAAACTTGTCAACTTTCACTAATAAATTCTCAATAATACCTCGCGGATACTTAACCGAACGATCCGCCAATGACAAAGACATACGATTCGGTGTAAGCTCACCCAACTCCAACTTCTCAAACAACGAATATGGCATAAGATTAATACTCAAGCCCAAATTCGCCAATGCTTGATGTTGTAATTGCTGCATGAGCTTTACTTTCTGCCTCATACATCTTCTTCTCTTCATCTTCCATCTCTTTGTACTTCTTGATCTGATCACGACCTTCATACTCAGTAGTAGGTGGAATGTAACCATCTTGTATACACACCCACATCTTGGCATCTTGATACTGGACATATTGTTCAAAACGATCTTTCCACGCTACATAATCCGTTTTCTTAAGCATCTTGGGTGCTTTTGTAGCCGAACCTGCTTCTACTTCCATCTTTACTAATTCGGTAATGTTTATCGAAGACATCTTTCTCAAAACTCAAAGAAATCCGAAAATCAAAAATTTTATTTTCAAACAGCACAGTAGGCGAAGTTGTGGATAACTTCGCTTAAAGCTTAACTTCGTGTGAATTTGTAACGTCGCTCACTTTCTTAAATTCGCCGGATTGGCGAAGTTGAGAATAACTTCGCTTAAGTTGAGCGAAAGGCGAAGTTGTGGGTAACTTCGCTTAAGGTAAGCGAACTTGAAGAGGTAGGCGAAGTTGTGGATAACTTCGCTTAACCTTATATCTTCGCCGAAACCCTAGTAACAGTGACGGCAACTTCGCCTGATGAACACGAAGTTTCTACAGATTAGATTTCTGGGTTTTTCGAGGTTTGTGGAGGTGTTATGGGTTGTTTAAGCTTGTAGGAGATGAGTATGACACAAAAACTCAGAAAACTCGTCCCGCGAATAGTCGAACGGAACGATTTCTATACCCGCGTGATAATCCCGAACCACACAATCGAGCAAATGCTCTGATACCAATTGTAGGTTCCCAGCCGGATCTACACGAGATATCTCGTACTACGCAGGTGCGGAATCCCTACATAAGACGTTACGAGTATAGAAAACAATACGATTAACACACGATAATCAAACACGTTGTATACCAACCTTAAACATGTGATACGAAGATCACTTGATTACAGACTCTCTCTGACTCGAATACACGAAAACTGTAAAACTGAATTCATTTATTAATAAGCCGTAACAGATGGCTTATATAATCACGACAACTTCGCCTGGCATGTTCAGGCGAAGTTGTCACTAACTTCGCTTGTCTAACAAGTTCGCCCATATCAGCGAACTTGTTAGCAACTTCGCTTATACAAAACATAAAACATTACAAACGCAATTACAGACACTAGACACTGAACTACTGACATTATGCACCAACACTTGACTCATCATATCACTTCCGAATGTACATGGGATTGTAAACACACCCGGATCCGATAAATTTTCCGGGACCCAGTTCAACACTACCGTCGAACAATCCCCGCTAAGTGGAATAGACGAAACCTCTCCCAACCGATCTTTTCTCTTGAGTAAATCTTTTAAAAATTTCGCATACTTTGGCATGTGTTGGAGAGCTTCAACAAATGAAAGATTAATCTTTAACTGTCGGAACATATCTAAAAAGTGCCCGTATTCCCTTGTGTAATTTTGGTTCTTGAGACGAGCGGGATAGGGAACATGGGCAAAATTAATTTCGGGTCGTGGCCGGAATTCAACCGGCCTTTTCTCAGCGGCTCAATAATTGGTGTTTTAACTTGTGACTTACCTGGAGCCTCCATCTCAATATCTTCATCTACCTCTTCTGCTTCTTCAATTCCAACCCTTTCTTTAACAACCTTAGAACCCAAAACCCTTCCGCTACGAGTAGTAATTGCGTTCAATTGAGTGGCTGGATTCTTCTGTGTAGAACTCGAAAACTGTCCTTGAGGCCTTTCATCGAGACGACGAGCAATGTCACCAACGGACCTTTGAAGGTCGAGCAAAGAAGCTTGTTGATTCTTGAAGAGCAAATCATGTTCGGTAAACTTTTTCTGTGTAACTTGATTCCTCTCTAAGATTTGCTTCATCATCTCCTCAAAACGTCCCATTCCTCCATTAGAATCCTGCACATTATTTTGAACATTAGTACTATTGTTATTATTATTATTATTATTATTGCACTGACCTTGTCCTTTATTGTAAGAATTTTGATAGCCGGATGATGCGCCTGACGAACGCCAGTTGGAGTTATTCTGATTTGGGTTCTTGAAGGTGTTCCAATTCTGATTGTTGTTGAAGTTTTTGGGAAAACTACTCTAACCACCAACAAAATCGACATGCTGATTCATCACCGGGCACTCCTAAGTGCCATGTCCACCTCTACAAAACTCACACTTGTCTACCTTAGTCTTAAGTTCCTTCACCTCCCGAGTTAATGATTCCAAAGCAGCAGCCACAGTATTATCCAGATTAACCTGGTGTACACCTCGAGAAGATGAGGATGTAATACTAACGGGAGTGGAATTCCCGCGTCGTGGCACTTTGGCGTGGTCAGATTGAGCAAAACTTTCAAACATCTCGTTGCATTCGGTGACGTTTTTTTCTTGCCATCAGGTTACCTCCTGCAGCATTATCAAAACGAACTTGGGTTTCATATGTCAGCCCGTTGTAAAACTTTTCCACGAGAGTCCATGGTGTGAGACCATTCTGTAAGCACCGAGCTAACATATTCTGGAAACGCTTCCAAGCATGACAATACTGTTCATCCGGCTCCATGTGAAACAAGTGAATTTGATCACGAAGATTCGCCGCTTTAGCAGGTGGGAAGTATCTTTTGATAAAGGCTGAGCGCAGTACTTCCCAAGTAGTGAACGTGCCAGGTGGCTGAGTGTTAAGCCAACGAGCCGCTTTCCCTACAAGTGAAAAAGGAAAAAGATGTAAGAAAATGGCATCGTCAGTTGCACCTTGTAAATTAAAAGTTTTCAAAACGCGGTAAAGCTGGTTAATGTGTGCAGGTGCATCCTCGTCATCGTTCCCATGAGACTGATTAGGTTGAACGATATTGTTCATGACATAAGACGGAATCTGCCATGAGTTGGGATTTTCGATCTTGGGAACGACGATGCATGACTGGTTTACGGTTAAGCCATCGAAGGCTTGAGCATCAACTGTTCTATCATCGGCCATTGGGATGTCTGGTTGACTTCTCGGACTTTCTGGTTTGGAACTGTGTGGTGACGATTTTGGTTTAGAAGTAGCTTCTGACGGTTGTTTTTTTGCTGACGACCTCGCCTCGATCTTGAATGGAGAAAAATCCAGATTATCCAACGGTGGTCCCTGCGAACGAAGATGTGGCATATACCTAAAAAATGCAACAGACCAAGTAAGTAGACTAAAAATATAATTTAAAGCTAAAATGAAAATAAACTAAAAATTAACTTAGACTCATACGACTCAAACGAAAATAAAACAAATAGCAAGTATGTAGCAATTAAGTCCAATTAAAGCAAATAACGCAATCGTTAAGAGTCCCAGCAACGTCAACAAAAACTTGATGTGCTTGAAGTAATCAAATAATTATTAACTAAAATTATACTAATCTAGACACTAAGTAATACTCTAGACCCTTAAACTTAACTTAAACTACTAACCGGCAAGTGAACCGATCGACTCTAGTACAGCTAAGTAAGTCCGGATATTGAACCCATGAGACTCTTTAAATTACGAAACTAGCAAACAAGACTCAACTACAAGACACAACTATTTATTAATAATATTTGTTGGGGAATTTAATACTAATAATTAAAACTCTAAATAATTATTAACTAATGATTACTTAACTATTAAACTAATTATAAACTAATTAAAACCTAACCCTAATTAATATAATAATAATAAAACATAATCATAACCTTAAACTAATTAATTAATTAATAAAACCTTAACCCTAATTATTTTAAACTAATAAACAATTTAGAAAACTTGGATTAATTCAGATGATAAAGATAACTACCCATGCCAGATTCCCCAAAGTTACGGTTATTAATTAAATGGAAAACTCAAGTTATGAAACTGGGATCGTAAAATAGACCCTTGACAGAAAACCCGAACAGGACCCTTGAACTTCAAGAAGACGCCAATGGATTTCTAACAAGTTTTAAGACTCACCAGTTTATTAATTATACTTTCTTACGGTTATTTAATAACTTATGTCTAAGTATCTTTATGACGAAAACCTACTTTACAGCGCGGAATTCCAAGATAGTTGAGAAGATTTAATTAACTTAATAGACTAAGCTGACAATCAAACCAAGACGGAATCCTTACGAAGAACAAAATCTAGTAATCCCGAAAAGCAAAGATCTATCAATAGCCTGTCACCTTACAACTTTTTAGACTAGCATCTCACTTTTATCTGTTTAATTGATTTTATTTTTTCTATGATTTCAATCGATATTAATCACAAACTAGTCAAGAACACACAGTAAATGACCTAACAAAACTCTATCCTATGAAACAATCAACAAGGGAAATGTGAAACAATAAATTCAAGTAAACAAAACCAAACAATCATATGCATTAATTAAATCAAAACTCAACAATTTACTTAGAACATAAAATCCATAACGAAACGAAATCCAAAGAAAATCAAACCAAACTAAGGCTCATCACGACCTAGGTAGTTTATGGAATTTAGCCTAGCATCATATAGTCTAAATCAATCAGAACAAGTAGTACTGAAAACATGGTGAAAATCTAATAAACGAAAGATTAAAGGAGATAAAACCCGTAATCTCCAAACGTGAACGTATAAGTCTTCACCGGCTGTCTTCTTGCCTTCAAAATCACCAAGAAATGCGAAAGATAGCTCCAAGAACTCTCAAATTTGGATAGTGGTTTCAGGTTATGTTTAGGTTTAAGTTAAACATGTTTAAATACCCAAAACAAGGCCCAAAGTTTAACAAAAACGAATTAAAGTCCACCCAGCTCCTCCTAGGCGCCGCACGACGGGCTTTAGCCTCCCCAGTCGTGCGGTGCGGCGTGCTCCACCAAGGGGACCGGTCAGACCGGTTCTCTGTTCTGGCTCCTTCCTGACGCGTTCCGGATATCCGTTTTGGCTTTTTTTTAACTCATTTTTCGTCCTTTTTGATCACGATCAACTCCCGGAACCTAGGAAATATAAAAGTGTTAGTAGTGTACAAATCATGACTAAAAACGAGCAAAAATAATTAAAATATTAAATAAAATATACACGGAAAACATAAACATTTAGCATTATATAAGTAATATCTTGTGTTTTTCTTTTTGTTTGTTAAAGTTAAAGAAATAAATGAGGTCCTGGTTATATAAATATGCTAATACTTATGTTATTTGTCTTATGATTTCTATTCATATGTTAAATTTATGTATTGCATGAAAAAAAACCATATATTGTTTGATAAACAATTATGATATTATTTTGCAATTCATTTATATGGAATTGGTTCAACTCATCATGATATTCAACTTTGTGAATGAACAAAGTTACATAACTATCTAGGTTTTAGATCAATATGGATGTGGTTTTTATTGGAAGTTAAACTAAACATATGGTTTTATCCATCATGTCATTATTATTTGAAGTAGGGATAGAAATTCATGTCTAAAAGAGTTTAATATGTTTGAAATGGCGCCCTTAAAACAACTATCAAACATGAATACGGTTCATTTTAACTACTTTATTTGTCATGACTATAATACAATTTTAAATTCAAGTACTAATTTGGTAAAATTGATGGAGCCTAGCCTACTAATTTCAGTTATTAAAGAAAATAAAAAATTACATTTTAAGGCCTCGTTCCCGGTGCCCTACATTTCACGTAAGAGTTATTCATAAACATAGTTCTACAAATTAGAGTTAATTAAAAACTTTCGCGGAAACGTTAACTTCAATCATTCGTTACAAAACATTCAAACTTGTATTTAAAACATAACATAAAACATCATTTCTTCCATCTTCAGATGCCAGCCGTTCAATCCATGCCATGCGCCATCCTCATGCTAGCTCATTACACATATTTACCTATGTGCATACTAAAAGTCAGCTACGCTGAGTGAGTTCTAGTTAATCAGGAAATGTACAATACATTCTCATACATTTATGTATACGTATCCAAGAATACATATTCATACTTAAACCGAACTTCATTCCTGACACTTTATAATTATCTGTTAGAGGACCATTGCATAATAAACAATTACTATTATCCATGAAAGTAAAAACTTGTACCATCCATAGAAGGTTCTATATAAATGATGTATATAAAATTATACATCTTTTCAGCATAAAATAATCTCTAAAAACCGCAACTTCTATCAAATTAACTAGCTCAGAAGGCTACTTATCACACTAAAATGCAATTTCAGGTAAATCCAAGCCTTAAACGAAGAAACAAGTGAAAAGACGAAGAAAAAAGAAAGAAAACCCGAGAAATGCATCAACCACGCCCCCGTGCTCCATGAACCATGCCCCCCGCTTTTGAACACAAGAAAAAACAAAAATCTACAAGAAAAGACAAATACTGAAGACCGAAAGCACGGGGCTGTGCCCCACAACCATGAGGTCATGGTCACCTTCAGATAAGACAAAATGGAATTAAGCACATGTTGTTAAAAAGCATGGGGCCGTGCCTCAAAAGCACGCCCCCGTGGTGAGTCATGATGTACGATCTGACAACATGCAACTGGGACACCTGGACACGGGGTCGTGCCTCTTATGGCACGGGGCTGTGCCCCTCTCTCCAGACAACCTATAAGTAGAAGCTTAACTTGCAGTCATTTGGTGTGCTTGAAGTAGATATCTAAACATGTTTCTCTTATAAAAACACCCACATTACACTCATATTGAAGATCTTGTGAGGAGTTTGAAGGCTTGGAGGTTATCATCATCATCCATCATCATCAACATCACCATAATCCATCATCATTAAGAAGGGAGATTCATCCATATTTGGATATGGGTTATGGACTTGGGTTATGAAGAAAAGAAGGAAACACCATGGGTTAAGCCCATGATCCATAATTATATAAGCATTTATTTCCCATTTAATAATTCATTTCACGCATATTCCGTACACTACCAAACACACACTTAAGCTCACTCTCTCTCTAATTCTCTATCTAGACGAAACATAGAAGAAGAACCAATCCCGACCCAAGGTAATGATAGTATGATGTTGTATGAGCTTAAACCCGTTAGATATGGTCACGAAACGACGAACCTACACCTTAAATCGTTAAAGTCACGAGATCCGGATAGACTCAGGTATAAACCGATCAAAAGATGAGCTTAGGGGTCACCCTAGCTCAGATCTGGATCGAACGGGACGAAAAACGGTGAAAAAAGGTGTAACATGGGGTAAACCGCGTTTTTCCGGCAACCGCCCGGTTTTCCGGCACGGCGGCGCCGAAAAGAAGGCGTTGGAAAGGCGGCGCATGTATTTAAGGATGTCAGAGAATGTTTCTGACATTCTCTGACAAAACCTAACCCTAATTCGTTACGGGAGAATAACGAATGAGCTTCAATTAGTTATTTGGTTCGTTAAGGAAGAACCCTCATTCGTTAGGCTTGTTCGTTAAGGAAGAATAACGAACTAGTTGAGAAATTCGTTATGATTTCCAGTTCGCTATGAAAGACCACTTTGCTATAAAGTTCAATTCGTTAAGATGGTCTATAAGTGGTTATTCGTTATGATATAATGAATCAGAACTCCATTCGTTATAGAATTCTAATTCGTTAAAGAACTGAATAACGAATCAGATAACTGGATAACGAACTAAGTTTACAAGAATGGCAGAAATGGTCCCTGGACTTAGAAAAGAATGATTTAATTATAAAATAGCCCTTGGACTTTATTAATTAACGAAAGATACCTTAAAAGGATTATCGAGTTAGAAATAAAATATTATTATGAAATCCTAATGAAAAATGTGTTAAGACAGCTTAACCCCTGCCAGGGGCTCTACCCCTTGGACCCCGCTAGGGGCTGCCGCCCCTAGAACCCCGTTGCCAGGGGCGCTGTCCCCGGACCCCCGTTCGTTGAGGGTAACAATTAAACTAGAAACGCGATATGGGTAACAAAAGATAACTGACACGTGTAATTGTTATACAGTTAGTCGCGCACAACTAAAGAAAGGAATAACCATAAACGGTGAACGTAATCGCGTTCAGGTGAGTTTCTAGCACCACTTCCTTGTTTTGTTTTCGGGGCTGTGTGCATACTCGATGCGATAGTTAATACACTTACCTTAACTGGTAAGTGTATGCTTTGATATGATTTATGTATGATGATTGCTTGATGGTGCGTGAACGATCTTCGATTATTGTATGTACCGTTAGGTGGTAGTTAAAGATATGATATATATATATATATATAATGTATGAATGATGTATTCATGTTATGTATGTTATGTTGATGGTACGTGAACGATCTTCGGATATTGCACGTATTATTAAGGAAGGTATGTAAAGACATGTATGTTACAGTTGCACGAAACAAAGTGACCAGACCCTAATAATATCTGTGAGGATAGGGACCAGTCTCTAATAATATCTGTGAGGATAGAAACCGGACCCTAATAATATCTGCGAGGATAGGGACCAGACCCTAATAATATATGTAAGGATAGGGTCCAGACCCTAATAATATCTGTGAGGGTAGGGACCAGACCCTAATAATATTTGTGATGTTGGGGGACCAGACCCTTATAATATCTGTGAGGTTACAGGGCGGAAGGCTCTTTAAGTACTATGGATAGTTATGCATGTAAAGTAAAGTATGAATGATGTACACACCTTCGGGCATGTGTGCAAGTATGTGAACAGATTGTATGTTGTTTTATTAACTAAAACTCACTCAGCGTAGCTGACTTTTAGTATGCACGCAGGTGAGTAGAATGAGACAGCTGGCATGAGCGGGGACACATGGCAGAAGAATAAGAGTCTGGCATCTGAAGACGCAAGTTGTTATATGTTTAATGTTTTATTATCGAAAGACAAAGAATGTTTTAAGACATATTATGAATTAATATGTGATGTTTTATGAAAGTTTTATATTCCGCGCAAAGTTTTAATTAACTCTGATATTTAGAACTGTGTTTATGAGTAAATCCAATGTCCAAAGTAGGCAATCGATAACGAGGCCTTACAATCATCATCAACATCACTATAATCCATCATCATTAATACGGGAGATTCATTCACATTTGGTTAGATTGTTCTAGTTTAATCATGTGTTTGTTATCATCATCTCATTTTATATTCATAATAATGCTCATTATGAGCTAAATTCCAATTACCATCTATAATCTATGAAGAAGCTTTGTTTTACTTGATGATTATGTGAAAAATGTGGTTTAGTTTGGTATAGTACATGGTTATTTTGAAATTATCCATTGTTGAAGAAATGTTTTATCACTTTAACTCAATACATCAAAGTTGATGATTTATAATCATTCATGTTAACTCATGATCTTGGAAACTAGAAATGGTTAAAAAAAATACTTTGATACCTTATTCAAGATAAAACATGGATCCTTATGTTGTACTAAGAAATGATGAGATATAAGCTATGATAAATTTCTCTAGTTTTGATAATTCTGAAATAACATTGTTAACATGATTGCTTAGGTTATTATGCTTGTTAAAGAAATCGTATGTTAATGGAATTTGTAATTATAATCTAATTAAATCAACCAAGGGGAGGTTGTGTGAGTTAACTACAACCCCTCGAAGTTGTTAGGATTGGTATTTGAGAAATCGAAGTGAATACTAATCGTTGTACTATACTAAACTGATTGACTACTTAAATTGACATTCTCGTGGTAGTATGACATTAGGAAAAGATGGAATTTAAAATGCGCATGCTACTTTCTTTTATGTCATAGAATATATTCACTTAGAAATGAGGGAAAATTCTATCATATATTGAAAGGACAAGTTTATCACATGTTTATTTAATAATCATCAAGGAATAATGGAGTGGATTCTTGATATTAGATGGTAAACCTTCATATAATTGAATTACTCACTTAAAATTTCTCTTCTTGTCACCTATATATATTATATATAAGTATTTCCATTTTATAAAAGTTTAAAAATCAATCTTAAAAATGATTAAACCCTCTGATTAAAGTAAGAAGAATATTCATTATTAGAAACATTTGTATCCTCGGATCGATACTTGGTTCTTACCAATACTATCCTACATATACAATAGGTACACTTGCCTATTTTGTGTATCTTTAGTTCTAGTATAAATCACTTTTATTAATTTAAAACACGATCTTGTGCAAAGCTTAAATCTCCAATCAGTTTATAATTTAAGTACTCACACGTGCAGCACACATCAATAAAGTATCCATAGAAGGATCCCTAGATAATATCCATAGAAGTATCCTTAAACGTTACCCATCGAAGGGACCCTATATACTTTCCAAAGAAGGACCACTACTCATTATCCATAGAAGGAGCCCTATCCCTGATCCATAAAAGGAACCATATTTATTTCCCATAGAAGGAACTCTATAGAAGGAACGCACACTTAATTATATAAGATCCGTATAAGGAACACTAATAAAGTTCACAGTTCTTATTTACGCTATCACATATCGAGTCTAGTTCCAATAGAAGTTTAGAGGGATTTGCCATCCTAACTTACAATGCTGGACGTAGATCTCTCATACCATTCATGTACCTGATTACACATATCTCACATATATAATAACTACATCGTAGCATATGAACACTCTAGGCGTTCTTCACAACATTCATCTAACAATCATACTCCTTGACGATACGTGTAATATTCGAAGATCGTTCATCCACTGACAGGCATTCGTTCATTACATTCATATATTCTATCACATATATCATATATGGCATACACTTACCACTTAGGTTAAGTGTATTAACATTCACATCGAGTATGCACACTGCCCCGAAAACATAACAAGGAAATGGGGCTAGAAACTCACCTGAATGCGGTTATGTTCGGAGTTAATGGTAATCCCTTTCTTTTGCTGTGCACGACTAACTGTTAAACCTATATCTTATCGATTATTGTTTCTAATTATATCGCACTTCTAAGTTATTGTATCCCCTCAATGAACGGGGGTTTGGGGGCAGCATGGTTCTAGGGGCGGAGGCCCCTAACATGATCCAAGGGGCAGAGCCCCTGGCTCGGGTCGAGCTGCCAGGTCAGCATGGAAAAACTTTATTTACATTAACTGTTCTTAACAAAAATTCCATTAAAATTCTTAAATAAATATTTTATTCACTACCCCATTCTTATAACGAATGGCCTCTGGTTTAGCCTCATTCGTTATCCCATTCCTTATGACGAATGGTTTGATCTTAGACGAATGAGTGCATAACGAATGACTAAGGCCATTCGTGCTTTCTTTATGACGAATGAGGGCTCATTCGTTACGGGAGCATGCAAGTGTATCCTATAGAAAATGGACTGATTCGTTTTCTTCCCTAGCGAATGGATAGATAACGAAAGGCAAGTGCCATTCGTTAACTCATTAAGATGAATTAGGGGTTCATTCTTCATGAAGACACACGGATGTGTCCCAGTCATTATGGCTGCTTAACGAATGACCGGTAATTTGTTTATCATAACGAATGAGCATATGTTTTTATCCAAACTTTGACTAAGGGGGTTAAAGTCAAAATTGATAAGAACAAACACAGTCAACCTTCATCAGATCTGCAATTAGCCCTCATTTCGCGAAGAAACAACACAAATTGGGTATCATTGAACTCGTAATCCCATCGCCTACAAACCCCAATCAACCAAACCGTTAACCATTTGTTTCTAAAGGTGCGATTGATTCATTTATAAACCTGGTTCTTTATACCATCGATTAACCCATCAAACGTTAACGAAATGCAACGAAAATCGTTGCATTTGATTAGTTTTTACAATTTATACACAGATATAGTAATACTAAACAAACCGAACAAGTTATCGTTAATGAACGTATCTTAAACGGGTCGGTTTTACGAACACGATCTAATCTTGATATCGGTTTTGGCTCGTTACGATGTTCTAACATTATCAAGCTTGGGTTCTCACCCTCGGATCTTGGTTCGGGATAAAGGAGGTGTTTGTGTGTGTTTTTGAAGGTGTAGGCTATGGTGTAGAGATGGATATAAATGAAAAGAATTAGGGTTTAAGAGGTATTTATACTCCCTTAAGCCCATTGACCTTAGGCCCGTCTTTCCTTTTTGGTCCATATTTAATTCCGTCTAATTGCTTACTTAACCTGTATTTATTATTTTATTAATTCTCTACTAATTCAAGTAAACTTTTCCATCATAAATAAATAATATACTAAATATTATTTTTAGAAATTTCGGGATGTCACACAAATAATGCACTTTTTTGACTAACAGGTCTTATCGTATCATAGGTACCCAATTGTTAGTGCTAATTTGAAGGGTCATAAATCATAATGATAATGTTATATTGTAATCAGGTAGGAATTAAATTGTAATTTGATCATTAGGTGTTTCAGTGTTTTACCCAAGATTTATTATTGATTATATTGAAGACATTCAACGTTATCACACACAAAGGAGTAGCAACATGACTTGATCATGGGGATTGAAGTCAATTATCGATCGCTGGCCTCAAATTAATCATACCAAGGAACATGGAAAATTTCCATAATCCAAGAATTAAAGTTTGAACCATTTCTATGAAGGTGAATTAAACAAAAAAACTCATTTGATAAGAAAACCATTAATCGAAGAATGTAAACAACATATTAGAAAGTCGATGTAGGAAAAGCTCGATCAACATAGAAGGGCAAGAGTGATGGGAAACCAGTATTGTTGTTAGTGCACGGTTTTGCATCTCGAGTCTTTGTATTTATCATTAACGTATTTGTCGTTTATTTTTGTAATAAACAAATATTTTATCCTTATAGTTCGTTAATGTAATATCTAGTTCGCTAAGAATGTTTAGCGAACTAGATCAAAGTTATATCCCTCCTGATTCGATAAGGATGTTTAACGAATCAGGGGGTGATTCGTTAAGTTATTTTTGTTTAATGTATGTAGCGAAGTGGACCCTAGTTTGTTATGGAATGTTAACGAACTAGGTCCAACTTCTATATATAGTGACTTTTGTCACTGTTAATTTAAGTTTAGAGTTTTAATTAACGAACCTCTGCTCAGACTCTCTCTCAAAGCTTCATACTAATATTATTCACATACATACAACTAATGTATACATACATAAAACGTCTTAACTAAAGATCAATGACAATTACGAACTAGATCCATATAATGTGTTAATTATATATATAACTCAGATCTAAGATCTGTGTTAGTGAGGGTTAACTCATATCAAACAAGTGGTATTAACTCAGATCAAACAAGTGGTATTAGAGCTTTCGGTGCTCTTTTGCTATTGATTTTGATAGTAAATTCGTTATTAAGAGACGTTTAATTGTTATTTTGTGTTAAGTTTAGATTCGGTTTGATTTTGAATCAAATTGTGTGTGAATTGAATTGATTATGGACTGATTGGACTGAATTTGTGTTTGGTAAGGTATAGAAGCGGTTGTGTGATTTGGATTTGGTAATTGTATTGAGTTTGTAAGGCTTGTGGTTTGGATCTGGTTGTGACTGAAACAGGGGATGGTTTTTCGTTATATTGGATTTGAGTTAATCGATTATTGTTCCCGAAATGAGGTGTTTTGGATTCGGGTTGTGATTACTAGTGTGTTGGTAGTTTGTTTGAACGATTTGTTAATTATTGAATTGGTAATCCAGATTTGGCTTCTGGTTTTATGTTCATAAGATTTCCAGATTTCTGGAAATTTGAGTTTGAAGGTTTGAAGATTTGAAGATTCAAATCAATTCGTTACTCCTTAAGTTTGATTCGTTAACATTTAAAGCCTGATTCGTTAATCATTCAACTTAATTCATTAGTCATCTTGGCTAATTCGTTAATAAAAACATTAGCTAGTTCGTGAACCAATTCGCTACGTATTCTAATTCGTGTTACCTGATTCATGTGACACGTGTTTCACCTAGGTAATTGTTTTATAACGAATTTTGCCTCGTGGAAATTGTTGTCAGAGTTTGTTACAAACCGTTGTAACAACCTGATTCTCTATATGTTGATTCGTTATCAACAGTAGCCGGTTCGTTATCTAATTCACTAAGCCTCTCTTAGTGATTCGTTAAGGATAACTTTCTGATTCGCTAAGCCCATCCTTAGTGATTCATTTAGCTAATTCGTTAGTTGACTTGTTCGTTGACCATCTGATTCGTTGATCAATTCGTTAACTTCAATTCTGATTCGTTAACTGATCCATCTTAACTTCGTTAAGTTGTGATTCGTTAATTACTGTTCACAGTTCGTTAACCTTATTTTCATCTTTAACCCTTGGAGTTTGAAGACATTTTCCTTCAACAAACATGGCTGGTATGTATGCACTAGCTTCACAGAACATGTTAATGTAACAAATGTTGCAACTTGATACCGAGATAGGCTCACATTCAAAATGTCCAAGGTTGATGAAATTTAGCGACTTTGCTAAATGGGAACCCCGTTTTCGTGCTCATTTAGGTTCTGTTCATCCTGACTGCTCATACTGCTTAGATGAGGTATATGTTGTTCCAATGATTGGAGATGACACTATTGGTTTTACTCCCAAAGCTATTTCTCAATATTCACAAGAAGAGAAGAAAGAATTAGAGATTGAAACAAAGGCTTATTCTACTCTTACTATGGCTTTACCTGAAAACATCTTTCACCAAGTGGGTAGCATAAAGATCTGTGTTTCCTTATTTCAAAACTTTAATTTGTTGAAAGGAGAAACAGTTGAGGAGATGACTACTAGGTTTAATCACTTAATTGCTGAGATGGACAAATGAAATTGGAAATTTATGAGGTTGATAATATTAACACTATCAAGAGTGCACTACCAAGTTCTTATTCTACATTCTTAATGGTTCTGAAAGGGATTAACTATTTGTTGAATGAAGACTTGACTGCAACAGAATTCTTGCAAAAGATTGAAGCAAGAGAATACGATCTTAAATGTCAGAAGTCATATAAAGAAAGTCAAGATCCTGCTTTCTACGGTGGTAGTATGCCTCTAAGTTAAACGATTTCGCAAATCACTGCTTTTCTCACACAGCATGCAAGTGAAAATGAAACAACTGTTTATAATGGTCCAAGAGCATGTTTTTACACTGCTGGTAATTCTGGATCACCTGGTGTCTTTGTTGGATCTGGAAACTCATCTAATACAAATCCATTTGCTTCACCACATAATATAAACATGAAGGAAGCTGAACAAAATTTTGCTTTTCTGACAGCTTTCATGACTTCATATGAAAATTTGGTGAGTAGTAAGATAGCCACAAGTCTGACTGATGAGGATTATGATCAGATTGATCCGGATGATTAAGAGATTATGGATTTAAAGTGGAACATGGCTATGATTGTCCGTAAGGTTAAGAGATTCATGCAAAGGACTGGCAAAGATCTTCCTGCCTTGAACAAGAAATTGGGATTTGACAAGTTAAAGTTGAAATTTTAAAATTGTCAAGAGTTCGAGCATTTTGCAAAAGAATGTGACAAGCCGAAAAAGGAGTATCCTGGTCCTCGTGGTCAAAATCAAAATTCTTCTACATCAAAAGGTAATGATTTTGAAAAGAAAACGTCTACTTCTGGGTCACAAGCATTGTTAGCTGATGGGAATGATTGGTCACAATGATTGCTGTGTAATGAGAATCAAGCAAATTTGGCTATGTTTGGGCTAACTAAAGACTTTCAAGATGCAAGTGGAAGTGAGCTGTCTTCTAACAACTATTCTGAATCTGATTCTGACTACTCTTATGGCAAGCCTACAACTGTGTTTTCTTGCATGGCTAAGATCAATGAGGTTAGTTATTCTATCTTTGCTACTTCATCTGCAAAAGTAACGTGTGTTGTATGTGAATCTAACAAACCTAAGTTAGAATCTTTAAAGAATCATAATGATAATTTAGTGAGAGAAATTGCTTCACTAAAGGATACTTATCGACAATCTCTTGAATCTCAAATGAGATCTCGTGAGAATATTGAAGCATTGTCGACAAGTAACCATGATCTCAAAGCTGAGTTATCTGTGAAAATGACAATTAATGTCCAAAAGTTTCAAGAAATCTTGAAACATCGTTCAAAGATAACCGAGCTTGAGAATGAGGTTCTTGAGTTGAAGAACAAATTGGGTAAATTTCGAAACTCTTCTTTTCTGTTGAATGAAATTATTGAAGTGTATGGAAAACAAAAAGATTCAAAGAAAGGTATATGTTTTGTTGAAATTCCGCCACCGTTTCACAATGACTATAAATTAATCCTTTTGCTAAAAGAGAAGAAGAGGTAATTGTGAAAGAACCTATGATTTCAAAAAATGTTAAATCTGTTACAACTGAAACTGTTAAAACCCAATTTGCTCCTCAAAAACCTCATGCTGAAAGCAACAAAGTCTTTGTTGAGAATGTTGACAAAGTAATTGTTGAGGATGTGTTTGAACCAGAGGTAATACACAAAAACAAGAACATTCCAAGTTCTAATCACATTCTTTATGAACCTCATGAATTTTAGGAAGCTGTTTATGGTTCACACAAGCCATATGTGAAAAAGTAAGATCAAGTGAAAGTCAAACCTTTGAGGGCAAAGAAGTCAGAAAAACCGAAAATTTCTGATGAGGACTTGATGCGTTTCATTAATCCTCCTAGTTCTAAGCCATCATCTGCTAGAGTTTTTAAGTTGAAGGGTATGGACACAATGTTCACTGAAAAAGATATTCCGATTAGTATCATTAAACCGGAACTAATTGAGAGCGTCTTTTACAATGAAACTGACAAGTTGAAAGAGTTGGAACGTCAATATGTTTGTGCCAAAAGATCAAATTCATCATACCCGGTATTTAAAGCAAAACAATTGTTAAAACAAGCTAAAAAGGTTTAGTTTGTTAATTAACAGGAACAGATACATTGAAAAGTTTTTCCAATTGTTCTAACCTTGACTTTTATATGAAAAAGAAGTCTGTCACTTCTGATGATTTTTCCAAACGATTCACTGAAAATGTAAGTTATCAACCTTCTGTTGCTTATGTTTCTGCAAAACCTCAACATGGTCATGTTGACATGTGAAGTTTCTTTTTGTGTGGTCAACAAGGTCATGTGGTGAGAAATTGTGGTCAACAGAGATCTCAGAATCTCCATCCTTTTGTCAAGGAACATTCAAAACCGGTTCCTATGATAATGGAGATTTTAAAACGACCCGTGTCGTGTGAGGATGATACATACATTATGTTTTCAAAAGTGAATCCTCGAAAGGTAATTCATGTGAATGAAACCCATGGTCAAATGAAACCAAAATTCATTCCAACTGAGCCAATATGTAAGAACACGAATTCAAATATTGTTCAAGCTGCTTATTTAAGACGAAAGTTTAAGAAGCCAGTAACTTAGACTCAAGTGGCTGAACAACAGTTGAAATCTATTCAAGTTAATGATCAAAGAGAAACTCAAAAGGTGCCCAAGACTGAGGTCTGGGCTGCCTTTTTGAACTAATCACTTTTATTTTGTGCGTAGGGTACATCCAAGACCATTTCTGGTGAAAAATAGATAATGGATAGCGGATGTTCTCGTCATATCACTGGAAATCTCAACCTATTAACCAATGTGAGAAATATTCAAGGGGGTTATGTAGCGTTTGCTGGGATTTCTGGGGGCATGATCACACAGGAAGGTGAAGTTTCGAATGGTCACATTACTTTTGAAAAGGGTAATTACTGTGACAAGGTGGACCATAATTTATTGAGTGTGTCGCAAATCTGCGATAACAAGTACACCATGGTATTTACTGATAAAGAGTGTCTTATCTTGAAACCAGGATACGTTATTCCCGAGGACATGGTTGTCATGCGATCACCAATATCAAATGATATTTATGTCTTAAATATGAGTTCTAAAGTATCAACATCTATTGAAACATGTTTTGTCTCCAAAGCAACCGAGAAGGACTCTATTCTATGGCATCGTAGAATGGGTCACATTCATGTTCGAAAGATGAATTATTTAATGGCTAATGATTTAGTTGAGGGTGTCTCGTTGAATAACCTTAAGTTATCTGATCACTGTGTTGCATGCAAGAAAGGCAAGCAGAAGAAGAAGTCACATCCTTCTAAGTTATTGAATTCCATTAATACTCATCTTGAACGACTTCATATGGATTTGTTTGGTCCGGTGAATCGTGTGAGTATTTCTAGGGATTGATATTGTCTTGTTGTCAATGACGTTTATTCAAGATACTCATGGGTGTTATTTATGCGTTCGAAAGATCAAACGCTTGTTTTGGTACAAAATCTTATCACTATGATTGAATAACTATACAAATATAAAGTAAGGAGAATTCGAAGTGATAATGGTACTAAATTTAAAAACACTGTATTAGATTTCTTTTGCATTCAAAAAGGAATTCATCGAGAATACAGTGCACCCTATGTACCACAAAAAAACGGTGTTGCTGAATGAAATAATAGAACCTTGATTGAAGCTGCAAGAACTATGCTTGTTGATTCTAAGCTTCCTGTTTAATTCTGGAATGAGGCGGTGAATACAGCTTGCTATACGCTTAATCGGGTTTTAACTGTTAAACGACTCAAGAAGACAAGTTACGAGCTTTTAAACAATCGAAAGCCTTTTGGCTGTCCTTGTACAATGCTGAAGAAGGATGCGGGTAAATTTGAAGAAAAAGCTATCGAAGGTTATTTCTTGGGTATACATCTCCAAAGAAATGAGTATTTAATTTCACTTCTGGTTGTGTTGAGGAATGGTAACATGTGGAATGTCAAAAGTACACCACTCCTCCTCAAGGGAAAGGTCCCGACTGTATGTTTGACTATGATGGTTTATTTAATTCATTTACTCCATCAACCGAAAACATAGATAATGATCTGGTTCGAGCATACTTTGAAGATCATTTGGCTATTCCAAGATTTTCAAGTTCTAATGATGTTGAAGCTCCAACTTGTGCTCCAACTGAAGATCCATGTGATGAAACTCAGGTTGATAATGTATCTACTTCTTCATCAGATAACAATCAAGCTGATGAACCGGTTATTGAACTTGACAGTGATAATGTTTCATCTCCTGAACTTGGTGTACATTACACTAACTTATTTGATAATGTTGTTGTTCCTAAGAATCCCACTCTTCGGATTCATGGATATCATCCATAGGAAAACATCATTGGAGATCTTGATGTGGGCGTACAAACACGTCATCAAGTTGCTTCGTCAAGTGAGAATAATGTATTGTGTGCATATGCTAATTTAGATTCATCGGGAATTGTAAATCTTGCAAAATTCACTTGCTTTCTATCTCAAGTAGATCCGACAACAACTCGTAAGGCACTTGAAGATCTTTCTTGGGTAGAAACTATGCAAGAAGAATTACAACAATTTGCACGTTTGGGTGTTTGGGATTTAATTGACAAACCTGCTAGAGTCAAGAAAGCTATTCCGACTAAGTGGGTATTTAAGTGTAAGAAAGACGATCGTGGGGTGATCGTAAGAAACAAGGCACGATTAGTGGTACAAGGTTTTCATCAGAAAGAGGGTATTGATTACACAGAAGTATATGCTCCAGTTGCAAGATTAGAGTAGATTCGAATCTTTCTGGCATATGCTGCCTATAAGAATATTAAGATTTATCAAATGGATGTTAAAAGTGCTTTTATCAATGGTGAACTACATGAGGAAGTGTTTGTCCTACAGCCTCCTGGTTTTGAAGATCCTGATTATCTGGACCGAGTTTACCGATTAAACAAGGACCTGTATGGTCTACATCAAGCCCCGAGAGCTTGGTATGGAACACTCGCCGACCATCTGACTGATAACGGCTTTAAGAGAGGGACTGTCGACTGCACTTTATTTCATAAGACTGTTGGTGATGATCTTCTCCTAGTTCAGATTTATGTCGACGACATTATCTTTGGGTCTACAAACGACACGTTGTGTAAGGAGTTTGAGAAGTCCATGCAAACGAAGTTCGAAATAAGCTCGATGCGAGAGATGAATTTCTTTTTAGGGTTGCAAGTTCACCAGTCTGCGACAGGAATCTTTATTCACCAGACCAAGTATGTGAACGATGTCTTGAGCCGATTCAAGATATCTGTCAGAAAAATCCCTTCCACTCCTCTCCCCGTGGGTCACAATTTATCACCGGATGAATTGGAGGATACCGTTGATCCTACTCTCTATCGTGCCATGATCGGATCTTTAATGTATCTAACGGCTTCTCACCCCGACATTATGTTTGCTGTTTGTCTTTATGCTAGGTTTCAAGCAAGTCCCCGGGTGACCCACCTAGCTGCGGTTAAGCGAATACTTCACTATCTGAGGGGAAATCCATACATCGGGTTGTGGTACCCCAAAGACGATAACTTTGAGCTTATTGCCTTTTCGGGCTCGGACTATGGAGGTTGCAAGATGAACTTCAAATCAACGACAGCAGGGTGTCAATTTTTAGGAAACCGGCTTGTTTCCTAGCAGTGTAAGAAGCAGACAACGGTCTCCACTTCAACCGCCGAAACTGAGTATGTTGCAGCATTGAGTTGTTGTTCCCAGGTTTTGTGGATACAACAACATCTTCGCGACTACGGTTTGAAGTTTCTTACTACTCCTATTTCGATTGATAATTCTATTGCGATTTCTATCACAAAGAATCCCGTACAACATTCTAAAACTAAACATATCGAAATTTGATGTCATTTTTTACGGGATTGCTTTGAGAAGATATTAATTGACCTTGAGAAAGTACATACTGACTTTCAAAAAGCCTATCTATTTATCAAAACTTTTGACAAAACGCGTTTTCAATTTTTGCTTGGCTTAAATGGATTGAAGACCCTCGCTGATATCTTGAAACAAGGATAAATATCTTTAATTTCTGTTAATTTTTGTTTTAGAATTTATTTTGGTTTTAGGTTTTAGGGGGTGAAAAATTAGAAAATACAAAAATATATTTTGCTTTCCGTTTGTATAGATAAAACCCAAAAAAAACAATAAAAATTTTTAAATCCAAAAACATTAAAAAATCCAAAAAAATCAAAAATATTGTGATATCTTTTCTTTACTGTTTTATCTTAAAATATTTTGAAAATACAAAAACATTTGAAAACTTTGAAAAGTCAAAAAGATTGTGTTTTCCAGTTTGTACAGAAAAATCCAAAAAACCAAAAAGATTGTGAAGTTTATCTTGGTTATAAGAAAAGTGAAAAAGACAAAAAGATTGTGTTTTAATGTATGTATAGAGAAAAACCGAAAAGATTTTTGCATATGTTCGCTGAAAATTATGTCAATTACCCAAATTTGAAGGACATGTACATGTATATGTTTGGTCCTGACTTTTACTTGTAAATGATTGGGTTAGCCATTCACCTGATAATGGAAAGTAGTTGGGGCGTTTGTTATGCATTTTAGATTATTTTCTCACTGAAAATTATGTCAGTTATTTAAGTTTGTGAAGCATGCTTGCATGTTTTGGTCATATTATTCACTTGTTGAATTGATAGAACATCTATTTATTTATAGGCTTAACTTAACTGGAGCGATTAAATTTACCTTTATTTTGTTTTATGCTCCTCAAAATTTTGAGTTTTTGAAGCAAAAAGAGAAAATGATAGTACATTGACTATCTTGACCCCAAATCCAACAAGAAATAAGCTTAAAAGACTGTGTGCTTAATTGCATTGGTGCATTGGTAGGTCTTAAAACAAACAAGTAGATTAAAATATGTGATATAAACATAAAGAAATGCCAAATTGAAAGAGGTGTTAGTCTCTAGCAAAAGTCTTGGTGAGGATGGTTGAAATGTAATAACCTGTCATATTCAAGCCTTATACTTGTTTGATCACCCAAAAATAAAATAAAGCAAATAACAAGCTTTGAGGTTCTGGACACTATGAGTCTTTATGCGGCTTAATCATCTGGATATTCATATGCATGAATATTTTACTCTCTTTTAGAGCAAACCCAAAGTCATTAAACTTGATCACTGCTGTACTTCGTACAAATCTAAATTACTGACTTGATCAAAATCCGCTGTTTGTCATACATTCTTCCTCCCTTGTGCGCGTCTTAATACCATTAAGAAACGGACCCAAGGGGATACAATGTATGTAAGCCGACAGATGGACTCGTGCATATTCACTCATAGTAAAAGAAACTCAATGCATTGCTAAGAAATCTTTATAAAATTCAAATTTTGATTTGCAATATAATGGTTTAAGTCAAGTTGGGGTGATACGGCAGAAATCAAATTAAACTTGAACCGAGATTAGAGGCTGATAGTTTCTGATATTCTGTGTTTTAATTGAACCATTAATCATATCACAAAAACACTTGAAAGTTGGTTATTAGATTTAAGTGGATAACAATTCCAATGATCGACTTAACGCCAGTCACAATATTGCTGAAATATAAAGCTGTGATGGAAGGGCAATTTGTCCGCTCTGCAGTTAATAAGTAATTAGTCTAGCAGGTAATTACGTAAGCTGTAAACAACGTTGAAATGTCGCAATTGTGTATTTAAGATGAAGTAAATTAAAATATTAAAGTACTGGTAGTAGTAATTGAGAATGTAAAATATACTAATGCAAATATTTATGTATACAAACAAACTGTAAATAGATTATTGGAAAGCGGATATTCACGAATCACCGCAGGTTTTCGATAACAATCGGCAAATGTCATTAGATAATAGTGAAAATTAATAATAAAATTCCAATTAAATCAACGTGGGAATTCAATGAAATTAGTTTTTTTAATAATGAAAATTAATTTAAATAACGGAAAAATAAAATCCATAGCGGAAATAATTTTGTTTAAATAAGGACAAGTTCAATTAATAATAGAACTATAACAATTCAATCTCAACGATAAATCTTTACAAGATGAAAGGTAACTTGTAATGAACGAGATCAATATATACGCGACGTACAAAAATGTTAAAAATCAAAGGTGAGAGTAGAAATTGACACATTGTCAATAATTCAATAAGCAAACAAGGTAAATGAGAAAATACAAATTGAATAATATGAACTAATAACTGACTGTCGAAATTGTCTTTTATAATTGAGAAAAAGAAAACAATAATAATAATAAATTTTTTTCAATTTATGAGGATCTAAATATTTTGATCAGTTGACGAAATGTTAATGAACCAAATCCATAATTTTTGATTAAGTAAAACCAAACGTATAGATAAGTACGACAACCAACGATATTGATCTTTGGAAAGATAAGAAAAATTTTATTGTATGCGAAAAAGATACTTAAACTGATGGATTTTCCAAGTTGGGTTTGTTCCAAAATAACTAATTCAGACAAATAATCATTTATGGTATAATTGAATACAAAATACGTTTAGACGAAATGATGAAGACAATAAACATCTTCTTTGTGAAAACATAACTACAATGGGTTTAATCCAAAACACCTTTGTTAATTGATCTTATGAAAACTCAAATAATTGAGATCGAATGATTTGGGGCACCTCGAATAGGTTTGTGAAACGAGGTTTGGCTAAGGTAAGCTTGATGAAATTGAGTCTTGCGGGTCTAGCATCGAATAAGTGAGAACGACCTTGTTGTACATGAAGAAAGCCTGAAAGGCATAGAGTTGGTTGGTTTAAGCTAAATGAGCGTGGGTAGTATGGTACGGTGCCGATATAATTTGAACTCGGCGTGAATGAGTAAAGACTAATGCGTTGCGTAGGTGATTAGGGTCTCCATAATTGTAGAAGGCACGTGTAGCAGGTGTATAAAGCCAAGTCGACGGCATAGATCGTTGTGGGATGTCTTTGTGTCGTAGGCAGCGTCACGACAAGTGTTAACCGGATAACCATAACTGTTATAGTGAGTTTAAGAATGACACAAGAATTGAGTTGGATGACGAAAGTCACAAATAAGACGTAATGAGCGTATTCCGGTGTAAGGTTTCTTGTTTGGACACTATGATTTCGTTGATACTGATAATTGGTTTACTTAATACTGAACTCGATTATTAAGCTTGCGTTTGTTATCATCTTTGTGATGAGGGTGAGTAACAGTAAATGAATCAAAATTTCTCTGAAAGAAATTAGTGAACAAGATTAAATTTCTCTGTGAGTTGGAATTTATACCCTAGAGATTGTAGGAGCTATCTCTTTGACAGTACTTGTGGTCATAAAGCGGGTGTAGAGAATATATGATCTATATTGTTTGATGAAGAAATCTTTCTATAATTATGTAAATTGAGATTAAATGAGTATAAATAATAAGTTGTGTAAATTTCTTATTAGTTATTAAGGAAATAGTGATATTTGACATAAGTTGTGCTAGCGTTAATCATGACTTAAGGATAAGTCAGAATTTAAATGAGATTATCTATACGACAATTTGTTAAGTAGATGATATAATCAATGAGGTGATTTGATATGAGATTTTTGTCGAAGCATAACAAATTAAAATGTTAATACTTAAAATTTGACGGAGGTAACTGAGATGTAATTGATAGTTATTGGGGATATTGAGTTACTTGTGATAAGTTCGTTAATTGATAACGTGATAATCGTGAACATGAGGGATATTGTTCAAATATTAAGGTATTTAGTAATAATTTTATTATATATGATAGTTTGATGATGTTGTAATGTCCGTATGAGAAAATAGCTATTAGTTGCTCTTGATAATTTGTGAATGTAATAATATGAGTGCGAGATAACCGATTAGATAATTAAATAGTAAGTTGTTTAGATGGACTTGTGATAACAGAGTCTCAGTGAGTGAATGATTTGTGCTCCATTATGGAAATAAAAATATTTGTGAGTATGTGAATGAATTGAATTAGTAAGTCTTGGTTCGATGTAATTGAATAATTAAGTAATTGAGTCAAATCGTAATTTCAAATAAAATAAAATACATAAACAAATAAAAAAAACGTAAGTTTCTTGATATATTGGGTTTCTCATGAGCTTGTCCATGGTATTTTGTTGGCCCGTGAGTGTTACGTGTCGTTTTAACCGACCAAACTAAATAACGAATGGTAAATGCAAGTATGAGTAGTTGAAATATCTCGTGTATCACCACACGTGATATTGCTTCAACCAAATATTGTAAATATAATAATTGTGAAAATGAATAGTTGGCGTGTCCATGGCGTCCCATGGATTTTTCACCCGACTAGACATTTAAAAAGTAATAAAATAATAAAACGCAATAGAAAAATGTAACCGTTAATTGATTACCTTAAACACTTAAAATGTAAATGCAAAACTTAGGAAATCCTAAAAGAAATTCCCGTCAACGAAAACAATTAACAAATATTTAAATATAAATATATATCATGGGAATGAGGCATTGCCTCGGAGCTATAAAATTATTTTGAGGGTGAGACATAGTCTCGGGGTTGTGTGTGCATGATAGTAAAATAAGCATTAAACTAAGCAGTTAAATAAGTACTTAGTCTAGCAGGTAATTACGTAAGCTATAAACAATTAAATATAAGACATAAGGTAAACAACTAGACACGTATGGGGTCCGAAGCATATTTCTAGGACTTTTCTAACGACATATCTTAAACCTTCGGCTTTGATACTAATCGTAACATCCGGCCCCTCATACCACCAATATTGTCCGCTTTGCCCACGAAGAGCTCATGGATTTGTTTTTGGTTTCCAGATGGAGACTTCCCAGGAGGCCACCCATCCTAGTACTACTTCCACCTAAGCACGCTTAACCGTGGAGTTTTCATGTGCTCCACAGCCAATTAAGCCCAAAACGCGTTGGTGATTGAAGAGACAGGACATTTACTTATGAACCAGAGATCTCTCTTATCTACGGCCGATGTGGGATTTGCCTAAGATTGGGACCATGTTGTGTTTGCCAAGGGTGTTACAATAACTCTCTGTTCAAACTCGACAAAAATCCAAAAAATATGTACTACTTTTGAATTATCATACAAAAACATAAAAAGATTTTCCTATTTTACATATTATTTTTCGGATAATTTTCTAGTAATTATTTTATTTTTACAAAATTTAAAAAAAATATCAAAAAGATTTTTTTTTATAGTTTACATATTATTTATATATTAAATTATTTAAGTTAATTGATATACCGAGAGCAGCTCCTGCCTTGATACAATTGAAATTATTTAATTCTTTTAAAGAAATGAGTCTTAAGGTATCCAATTATCAAGATATGGGATCTCGGTAATTTTTTTTAAGTTATATGAGTAATTTAATAAATTTTATTTTTAAATTTTATTGATTGATTAATTAATATTAATTCTTTTATTTAAAATTAAATAGAGGTATGATTTGTTAATTATGGATAACGAATTAGGTTGTTTTTAACGAACTACATCCTAGTTCGTTCCCTAATTCGCTTCCGCACTCTGTAATGTAAAACATCCGATTCGTTATTTATTTTTAACGAACTAATCACGAATAAAACTTAATTCGTTATGACACGTGTTTAATTTATTTAACGAATCAGGTGATTTGTTAGTTCAAATTTCAAAAGAATCATCTGATTCGTTACATTGGAATGTGTGTTATGTCAGACTATATAGGGAAATGTGAGGGTGGTTCGTCACTTGATTCACTCTTCATCTTCCTTATACACAAAGTTACTCTACTCAAATTTTTTTCGAAATTTTTGATCTTCAGTTTTCTGTGTTTTGATCATATATTCGTGTTCATAAGGTAATACTGATTACAACGTAATCATTTTCGTCAAATCTTATATGGGTTTGATGGGTTGATTAAAAGGTTTTGAGATCGAATGTTTGAAGTTTCCTTGAACTTTAATGTATTAATCGTTATGGACCTTAAAATTGTTACCATTATGATCGAAATGTGTTTCCGATATCTTTGGTGATACTTAATCATGTTTTGAATACTGATTGTTGGGTTGATTATGTGTGATTATTATCGGGGTTTATACGTTGTTTAAAACCCTAATTTGATTACCTTATTTTATGGTTTGGCTTCTCAAATCAATACCATTTGAATCGCTATGAGTTTCCGAGATCTGTATGGTCGTCTGTTTGGCTATTCATCGATAATTATGGACCAATTGATTTCCGATTTGCAAGTTTGACCCTCACTGTTCTTGTTAATTTTAACCTTGACCAAGAGAGTCAAAGATTAAGCCATTATTGGCCATTCGTTATACTTAGCGAATTGGAACTCATTAGTGTCCAATTCGTTAAGTAACTCACACGAACTAGAAATAGCGAATAATTTAATTATTGAATCAGACGCTTATTCGGCAAATTATAACGAATTAGTTGTAATTTATAACGAACTAGAATTTGATTCGGTTATTTATAACGAACTAGGTGTTAGTTTGTTACTCTTTAATAGTAATTCGTTATTTCTTCTTCGTTATTCGTTTACTTGATAGCGAATCAGATGATTCGTTATATCCTTTATAACGAATCAGACTGATTCTTTAATGAATGACATTTTAATTATGTTTATAATAAGTGTTAAAATTATTTAAATCAATACAACATTTATTTTATCATAATTAATGGTTACTTATTCTCGACATTATTTATTCAGTATTATGGCTGATCAAATGGAACAAGATCCACCAGCTGCTGGGCAACAAGACCAACAGGTCATACCGCTATCACCGTACGATAAAAAGCACAATATCTGTGCTTTTGTCGGTACAAATTTTGCAGATGAAGCGGTATTTGGAGGCTTATTAGAGTTTCTCCGACGTTCGCGTATTCACTACTCTATCACTGCTAATCCTAAAGTCCGTCTCAGTATCATTCGTCAATTTTGGAATACGGCGAGATACATTGAAGCTGAGAACCTTATTGAAGCTACAATCAATCAGACTCTTATCAATATAGATACTGATGTGATTAGACATGTTCTCCGTTTTGCTGATACTATTGACAATCCGTGTGAGTTTGACAAGAAATTGATCAAAGGTCTATTCCGTCATGTATTTTATGGTGGTGACATCGGTGACTCACAGTACAAAAAGAAAGGCTTGTGCCCGACCTACAAATATCTACTACATGTGTTGATTCATTGTTTGGGAGGTCGTAAGGGTGGATTTGATGAGTGCCGTGTTATGTTACAATCGGCGTTTGTGGCACTTGTTCTTAACAAACCGTTTAATTTCTCGGAGATGATCTTTTACCACTTTAAAGAACAATGTCTGCAAATGGTCCAGAAGAAGAAGTTCCTGATGTATCCAAGGTTTCTTCAGCTAATTATTCAAAACCTGATTCTAAATTTGGTCATCGATCAAACTTTGGTAGATTGTGTGTTTGAATTAGAGCACATGAAGGCCGACACTGTACGTCGCATGAAGGTCTATCGTAAGGAGAGACCAAGGACTAAACGCTTGATTTGTCATATTGTGAATCCTGATTATGTATGTCCTCCCGAGGATCGCTGGATCCATGATGATTTGGACTCCGAGCGTGAGGGAGGAGAAGGTGGTAACGATGATGGTAATGATGGAGGTGATGGTGGTACTGGTGGTGATGGTGATGCTGCTATTATTGAACAACAAGCTGCAGTTGAAGCAGCTACAATTGCAGCTCAACGCAAACGAAAAGGGAAAGATCTAGCCTCTTAAATCTCTTCAAAACGTCGAGTGTCTGCTGGGGCTGGCATATTGTTTGGAGTTCAACCTCCAAGGTTGTCCACTCCTCAACGCCCGGCGGTGCTGCTTACTACTAGCACCCCGGAGTTTACATTGACGACTACGCTTACGTCGGATCCACAGCTTGGTATGATTCCTCACTCTGTCTTATCTCCTATACCAAGGCCGACGACAGCTACTTCGGTGATTCCTCCTACTCCAATGATGATGCCTCCACCAGAAATTTCATTTTTGAGGATCAGTCGACCGATGGGTCCAGTTCAGCCAGTTTCTCATTCTTTTGCTGCCTCACCGCACGATCAGCATATGAGTATGTTATTGAGTCTCTTACATTTTTATGAAAATCAAATGTCTGCTGATCGTATGAATCAAGAACGTATGATGGAAAATCAGAAGAAGCTGCTCAGCTATGTTTCTTACTGTCAGAAAGAAACAAAGGCCCTTCGTGAGATTGTTGAGTCTCAGAGGGTGAAAATCAAAGAACATGAGGAGCTTATTTTGCAACTTACGTGCAAAGACGATGCGCTTAAAAATCTCAAGAATGATGATGAGGATCCGGATGAGTCTGGTGCTGGTAGTGAGACTAAACAAACTCAAGACCTAGCCTATGGTGCAGGTATGTGTTCTGTTGATGATTCAGGCAAGCAGGTTATTGTTTATCATGATTATTCGGCTGCCAAACCAATTGAGATGATCGAGGCCGATACAATTATTTTTTTTTTGATGAAAAGGGGATGGTTAGGAGTATTGTGAATGCTGACGAGATAGCCGTAGGGCAGTTTGTTGAGAAGTCGCTGACATGAGAGCAGATTGCTATCTTGCTTGGTCTGAATGAAAATGAATTGACCGTGTTAGAGGGCTAGGAGGACGTTGAGGTAATTAATGATGATGAGATCTTAAATAATCCTAATGTTGGAAGTTTTATTTATAAGAATGAGAAGGTTGTGGTTGAGGACGTGGTTGCTGAGGAATACCCTGATCTTTTTCAACACACCAATATTGATCAGGGTGCTCCTGTATTTAATGAAGAAACCGTCAAAGAGGTAGAAGATCATCTTCAGAAGACGTCCAAAGGAAAGAAGGTTGTTGATACAAGATTTGACTCGCTTGAAAATCCAACTGATGATGACATTCTTAGATGGTTCAGTCATAAGAAAGTTGGTAAGATTATTGATGTATTTAGGTACGTGGATCAGGAACAGAAAGAAGAAGCTGCTGCACGTGCTAAAGCCAACCAGAAGACTACATTTAAGGCCGTGTCGAAAGTACAAGGTGATATTGTTTCTTGGCTTTTTGATTCTGATATGAAAGTGTGTATTATCAAATGGGAGAAGGGCGTCCAGTACTACGAAAGGATGTCTGATGTTCTATCATTACCGAGATGGGACGTACGTACTCTGGTGTATCGTCCATTTATTAACCGTGGCGGGAATCATAATGGAAGTTGGTTTCACCAACATTTATTGTTTGAGGTAAACCACGGTTTTCTAAATTTTTTAAGCCACAGATTCCAATCCGCAAGCTCTTGATGAGATCGACCCAAGGACAGGTTGGAAAAAGTTGGTCCTTAAAGTAAAGCCACCGAAAACGATGAAGCGTGTGCCGGTGAAGCCGATGAATCAACACATTTATTTATCTTTCAACCGCTGGTACTACGACAATCGTACTGGCAAGGCCGTCATTGTCCTGGGTAAAGGGTTGAAGACCGAGCTGATCAAGATCTTCGATCCGATGTGGCTGGTTAATTTAACTGAGACCGACAACGATGTGCTACACAAGAATAAGATAGTTGTTGGGTCAAGAAATTGACCTGAGGGGGAGATTGTTAAGTCAAAGATTTGTTCAATATGACATATGGAAGATTGGAATCTTCTCAACCTCCTCAGAATTCGCAAAGTATAGATCCGGGCACACCTTAGATCTCCGAGCAAGCTTTTACTTAGCCGGGTACGATATTTTGTCTATCGGGCAGGGTTATCTTCTTGAAGTCTTCTTTAGTGGAAATCCGGGCAGGGTTTGCAAATTAGTGTATTACCGGGCATGGTTCACTAGTTTATGCAAGTTCGGGCATGGTGCACTGTATCAAGCAGGTTTGTTCTTCATAGCCAAGTAAAGTTCACTTCCGATAAGCTTTAGGCTAACCAAGCTCATGAAGCCAAGTAATTGGAAGACCGGGCAAGGTATTCATTAATAAGTATGGTCCAGGTAGGCTTGATGATTTAATGATATATCTCTAGTATGATCGGGCAAGGTTCAACTCAAGCAAGGAACAGTGCTACCAAGCACACTTTGCTAATAAGCTATTTTCTAGCAAAGGGTTGAAGGGACCATTGAAGAACAAGGTTGCTCGTAAGGGTTTGTCGGGCAAAGTCAAGAAGATTGAAGTCTACCCGGTGAGTATTTTACTTGGTAAAATACTCTTCAAGTAAAGTCTACCGGAAAACTGATCTCGAGCACAATTCTATGTTACCAAGTTATGAAGAATGGCAGAGCATACATGGAAAGACAAGATTGATGCAAAGCCTACCCGGAAGACATGTTTTACACTTAGCATTATTTCTGAATATGTAACTTGAATATGTCTTATCATTTAGAGTTTCTAGAAGGAATGACAGCTGTCATAGGGTGGCAGGCCTATAAATAGAATGTTTTAGGGCACGCCGCCTAAGGCAGACAAACACATTAATTAAGAAAGAATATTGTGTGTGATGGCTATCTTAGTATAGTACGAATAAAACCTTCCTTCAAGAAACCCTAAATCGATTATCCACTTTGTATGATTGATATTATATAAATGGAAATCTTTTGAGTAAATCTTGTTTGTGTTGGTTACCTTTGAATACTGATTAAGCAACCATATGTTTATTATTGATTCCGCCTTTAACAAATGGTAATCTTTCTAAATATAGGAACTCATCATCAACTCTCTTGTCGACACATCTATTTGTGTGAGTTATGGCATGAATTGAGTAAGATCTAGCTGAAATCGGGGACCTGACAAGTGGTATCAGAGCTGATTACTGCTAGTTTGGAAAGATTTTTGTTGCTGATTGAAGATTTGAAGAAAGATGAAGTAAGCAGACGACTGTTCCATTGATTCGTGACGTTAGCAGCTCTGTTATTCATTTTTCTTCCTGATCTACAATCTGCCGGTGTTTTCTCTTCCTTATTTCAATTAAAGCTTTAATCTTTATACATAAATCTTGTTCTAATCGTACCAGACACAACAGATCTGAACAACCTGTTTTCAGATCTGATTATTTTAAAACTTTGCTTTTTATAAAGAAACTGATTTTAAGTATTTGAAAATGTCTGGATATGAGGAACAAGAGGTGTCTACTAACAAGATACCAAGATTGTATGGACAGGAAAACTTTACCAAGTGAAAAGTGCTTTTTGAAGCAGCCGTTTGCTACAATGATGTTGATATGTGGAACTCCATCAAGAATGGTCCTCAAGCTTTAGTTGAGGAAGGTGCAAACACAGCTGGGATTGCTGCTGTAAGAGAAAGAAAGAGAATGGTGGATGACAGGGCCTTAGCTATGATTAAGCTAGGACTGTCTTGGGAGATTTTAACCAAGGTGGCACATCATACAACTGCCAAACAAATGTATGATGCCATCCTTGAGATGTATACAGGGAATACTGAGCTGAAGAACATTAAGAAACAAAGATTGAAGCAACAGTTGGAAATGTTCAAGTATAAGGAGGGAGAAAGGTTAAAATCAATACTAGAACATTTTCTAGCTATTGTGAATGAGTTGAGGACAACTGATTATGTAATGATTGACTTTGATTTAAATACAAAGTTACTCAACTCAATGCCAAAGGAATGGTATACTACTTGCAAGTTCATTCGTCAGAAGCATAATTTCAATGAATTGAAATTGGATGATGTAGTATGCTTTCTTCAGGCTGCTGAACTTGAAATGACTAAGGAAGAAAGACCCTGCTTCAATGTTTCAAATGCATTGATTGCACCAATGGGTAACTTGACTACCAAGAATCAACAGCAAATTCCCATCATTGAAGAACCAGTTGAGCATAATGTTGATACTCCAAAATCTTTCATTGGAGGTAACACAAGTAATCAAGGAAATCAGCAGAGGTTCAATCCGCAACTGATTGATGACACTGATTCTGCCTCTATGGCAAGTGGGAATTTACCTCATTCTAGTGGTGGAAATGGACAAGGAAATGAAACACATGCCTTACTTTCTATGTTCACTGAGTCATATAATGCCTTTGTTGCAAAGAACTTGATTCACACAAGTGTGGTACAAGATGATTTGGAAGACATGGATTTGAAATGGCAAGCTTCCATGTTGGCATTGAGAAGTAAAAGGTTGTATAACAGAACTGGTAGGTCTCTGGTTTCTGATCCTAATGACAGGATTGAATTTGACAAGTCAAAAGCACTTTGCTACAATTGTCAGCAAAATGATCATTTTGCAAGAGAAAGCAATCAACCAAGAAACTTCCAGATGAATCAATTCCATAATCAACAGCCAAGAGGTCAGCAGCAATACCAACAAAATCAGCCAAGATTCAACAATAACAACTTCAATTCCAACAACAATTACAACCCCAACTTTAACAACTTTCAGCCTCAAATGAACAATCAACAACAAAGTATGCAACAGACTCATGGTTTTTATATGAACAACAATCAAAACCTTCAAACAACTTAAAATGTTCCAAACAACACTGTTCCAGCAAACCAAAGTCAGATCAGAAATCAAGGAAATGTGGCAGTGACTACACAACATGAAGGAAATTTTGATTGGAGCCATCATGAAGAGGACATTGCAGATGACATCAGGAAAGCAAATGTGGCATTCATGGCCATAATTGAGAAAGAAAAAGGATCATCATCTCAGGTACACTCTACTCCCACTGTTGATTTAAATGAAATTATCAATGAATTGAAAACAAAAGTAGGCAAGCTAGAAAGTGAGTGTTTTAGGAAACAAAGTATTATCAATGGGTATGAGGCTAGTGAGCTGATCAGTGAAAAAAAGATTAAAAGCCTAGAAGATGACTGCATGATCAGTTACAGAGCTCAAACCAGTTACATCACTGAGATAGATGGATTAAAGAAGATGTTAGTTGAAGAAAAGGTGCAAAACACAAAACTGAAGGTTGAAACTGAATTTTTGAAGAATTTGGTCTCAAAAGGCAACATATGTGGTATTCTGAACCAAGTAAAGGACCAAGACAAATACAAAGCAGTTCCACCTCCATTCAACAACAACTTCATGCCAAAAGTTGACAAAGAGAAAAGAGATGCATACTTGCAACAATTCAGAGATGTATTTCAAGACAAAGAAGAATTTGTTGATTTATACAAGAAGGTAGAAGTGAATGAAGAAGGAGACTTTGTGATTAAGGAATAAGTAAAAGATGATAAGTCAATTGGTGTTCAAGTCTCCGGGGAATGCTTTGATCCTGTTGAATTGGATCAAGATGATTTAAGTGATCTAAGTGATCAAATCACTGATGAAGAAATCAAATCTACTAAGAGGAAGAAAATACAAGAAACCAGAATCAGTTGATAAACTTCCAAAGTATCCACCAGTCACACCAAGAATGAAGAAACAAAATGACAAAATAAAAAGATAACATGTTTCCTTTGATATTTGTGAAAGAAAGAAGATAAGCTACAATGCAGTCAGGCCACCAAGAAAGGCTGTATTAGAAAGGATAAAACACAACAAAAAGAAGATGGTTACTGAAGAAGTTGATACAGAAAATTTTATCCCAGTTTATCCAATTTTTTCTAGTCATGAGGTGTTGGATGTTGGAGAAATAAAAACTATGGAAGAGTATGAGAAGAGACAGTCAAGGGTTAAAGAAAGTATTGATGAAGAACCTATGATTATGGAGAAAGTTGTCTTTGTCAAAAGCAAACTTGAAAGACAAGACATTAAGATTGAGGAGTTTGTGCCATTCTCAATTAACTTTGACAGTTTAAAGAATCAGAAGACTCTAGGAGTCAAGTCACCTAAGCCAAGTGAAAGATTCAAGAAACCAAAAGAACATGAAATATTCAAAGGCAAGGTATGGTGCAAGAAGTGTGATGAATATGGTCACCACACAGACTTATGCAATGAAAGATTGAAATTTCAACCATTTCATGTCCCAGATGAAACAAAGTATGGCCAAGACTTTGTCCTGTACAAACAAAAGTATGATGTATATATGGGAAAAGGAAAGGTGTGTGGAAATGAAACCATGAAAAGAGAAGAAAACAAATCTGCTAAGGAGACAATGATTGAAAAGAAAGCTGATGACAAAACAAAGAAGCAAGGGACTAAATCAGCAAGAAGTAGTATATCTCCTAAGAAGCATGAAAATGTGACCAAAAAGAACTCTCAGCCATTGAGAATCAAACAAGATACTCAATCAGTTAAATCTGATGAATCTCAAGGTTCACCTAGAAGTGAAAAGATAAGAAACAAAGGTGTATTTTCAAGAAAGAAATCAACAGAACTGACAGGTGATGAGAGGTTCGTATTGAAACATGGATATGAACCATAAGGTTTTCTTTGGAAACCTAAGACTGAGATTAAGGTTGAGACAGTTGCTGATATGAGAGACTATTCATAAAAGAAGGACTATGTGATTAAGGAGTATGACACTAACTCAGCTGAGTACCAGAACTCAACCTAACTTGTTAAAACCCCAAGAGAGTGTGGTTATGAAACTGATAATTCAGACAACTTAGAAGTCACTCATGAAGATCCTGAACCAACAACACTCACTTCCCAAGCTATCACAGAAACTGAAAATGATGAGTTGCAAGCTGTAGAAGCCTGCACTTCATCACTCAACTAATCAAACTCTTTCTTTTGTGCAGGAACAGTTCACTCCTCTGAATGACATATGGTATATGGATAGTGGTTGTTCTAGGCACATGACTTGTGACAAAAGATCACTTGTCAATTATGAAGAAAAGTATGAAGGACCTGTAGCCTTTGGGAGTGATGAAAATGGTGGAAAGATTGTGGGGAAAGGAATCTTAACAAATGGAAAAGTCTCATTTGATAATGTATTTCATGTTGAAGGTCTTCAGTATAATCTACTGAGCATATCACAAATGTGTGATAAGGGATACAAAGTCAGTTTTGATGATTCCCACTGTTTCATCTTAAAACCTGAGTTTGTAATTCCACCTGAAATGATTATGATGATGGCACCAAGAAAAGGAAACTTGTATGAATTGAATATGAAAGAAGTTGTTTCAAGAGGGGTGCATGTTTTGTTTCCAAATCCACTGAAAATGAATCCAAATTGTGGCATTGGAAACTATGTTATGTGAACTTGAAGAACATGAACAGACTTGTGAAAGGTGAGCATGTGATTGGCTTACCTACAAGAAAATTCAAATTGGAAGATCATTGTAGTTCATGTCAGAAAGGAAAACAACACAAATCTTCTCATAAGCCAAAGCTCGTCAACTCAATTGATCAAGTACTTGAATTACTTCACATGGATCTTTTTGGTCCTGTGAGTGTGCCAAGTATAGGTAAGAAAAGATACTGCCTTATGATCATTGATGACTATTCAAGATATACTTGGGTTTATTTCCTAAGTACCAAAGATGAGACTGTAGAGTTGATTAAGGGTTGTGTAACAATTATTGAGAACAAGTTGAATAAGAAGGTTAAAATGATGAGAAGTGACAATGGTAATGAATTCAAGAATGGAGTTATGCAAGAATTTTGTGCAGAAAAGGGAATACTTCAACAAATCTCAGCTCCTAGAACTCCTGAACAAAATGGTGTTGCAGAAAGAAGAATTAGAACTTTGATTGAAGTTGCAAGAACCATGTTAGCAGATGCTACCTGCCTGTTACTTTTTGGGCTGAAGCCATAAACACTGCTTGCTATGTTCAGAACAGGGTTCTTGTAAACAAAAGGCATAACAAGACTCCATATGAAATATTCCACAACAGAAAGCCTTATATCAAGTTTTTCAAGCCTTTTGGATGCTAATGTTTTCTTCTAAACACTAGGGATTATTTGAACATGTTTCAAACAAAATCTCTCGATTGTTTCTTTGTTGGATATTCTACACACTCAAAAGCATACAGAGTATATATCAAAGACCATTTGAGTGTTATAGAATCTTCTGACATCATCTTTAATGAGAATCAATTCAATACAGTTGATGGTGCAGCATGGCTGTTTGATCATGAAAAGTTAATAAGGTCTTTCAAGATTTATCCTGAAGACTTTGATGACTCATTCTACAAGACCAGTGTAATTGAAGAGAAAAAGAAGAAACCACTGGACTTAGAAGAATTGTGGAAAAAGGTTGCTAGAAAAGAAAAGGAATACACTTTTGTGAAAAATTCCTCATGTGATGTTGTTGAGCAAGTTCAAGAAAATATACAAGAAAACAATCACAGTTCTGAAAATGATCACACTGAGATCAATCAAGACAATCAAGATGTACAGGATGTTCAAATTTAGAATGAGGGAAACACAAGCAACCAATCAAATGAAGATGAAGCTGCGTCTACTGCAAGGTTTCAAGACTTGTTTCCAAGATTGAACTTAGAAAACAATGGTGCATCTACTTCAGGACAAAATAATGATGAAGCACCCGAATTTCATGATGCAGATACTGATTTGATCATTGAAGAACCAGAATTCAATGAGTCAAATCTTGACACAACTGTGTCTACATATATGATTGTTCAAACTCCTTATGTAGAAAAGAATCATCCTTCTGAAAACATCATTGGAGATTTACATGAAAGAGTCACAAGAAGTCATTCAGAAATTGCTAACATCTGTCTTTACTCATGCTTTCTATCCCAAATAGAGCCTAAGAACATTGCTCAAGCACTAAAAGACAATAGTTGGGTAGAAGCAATGCAGGAAGAACTGGCACAATTCAGAGATCTACATGTGTGGGATCTTGTTGATAGACCAATTGACATATATGCAATAGGAACCAAATGGGTTTTCAGAAACAAAAGGGATGAGAGGGGTTTGGTGATTAAGAATAAAGCTAGGCTTGTGGCACTGGGATGCCTTCAAGAGGAAGGAATAGACTTTGAGGAAGTTTTTGCTCCTGTGGCAAGACTTGAAGCTATCGGGATTTTTCTTGCATATGCTGCCTCAAAGAACATTAGAGTATTCCAGCTTGATGTAAAGTCTGCATTTCTAAATGGAAAGATTGATGAAGAGGTGTATGTTGCTCAACCTCCAGTTTTTGAGGATCCAATGTATCCAAACAGGGTGTATAAGCTAAACAAAGTCCTTTATGGATTGCATCAGGCTCCTAGAGCATGGTATGATGAGCTGTCAAATCATCTTATTTAAAATGGTTTTCTAAGGGGAGCCATTGACAAGACACTCTTCTACAAAAGAAAGGGATCAGACTTGCTTCTATTATAAGTCTATGTTGATGATTTCATCTTTGGGTCAACCAATGAACAAATGTGTTTGGAGTTTGAAGAGGTGATGAAATCCAAATACAACATGAGATCTATGGGAGAGATGAACTTCTTTCTAGGACTGCAAGTTCAAAAAAAGGCTGAGGGGATTTTCATTCACCAAACTAAATGTGTGCAGGACATCTTGAAAAAGTTCAACTGTCATGAGTACAAAACTGCTTCAACTCCAATGGACACCTAAGAAAAGATGATTGCTGATGAAAATGGAGCCTGTGGATGAACATGAATACAGAGCCAAAAATGGATCTCTGATGTACCTGACTGCTACAAGACCTGACATTATATTTGTTGTGTGTGTCTGTGCAAGATTCCAAGCAAGTCACAAAGTCTCCCACATGAATGTTGTTAAAAGAATATTCAGATATTTGAAGGGAAGACCAGACTTAGGAATTTGGTATCCAAAGAACAAATCTTTTGATCTGATTGCCTACACAGATAGTGATTATGATGGCTGTAACATGAGCAGAAAGTCAACCTCAGGTGGATGTCAATTTTTGGGGGAAAGGCTAGTGTCTTGGCAATGCAAGAAGCAGACAATTGTCTCAATATCAACTGCAGAAGCTGAATATGTTGCTGCATCTGCTTGCTGTGCACAAGTTCTACGGATTCAAAATCAGATACTGGATTATGGTTTGAATTTTCTGAACACCCCTATTCTTATTGATAATACAGCTGCATACTTTACTGTTAAGAATCCAGTTCAACATTCTAATACTAATTATATTGAAATCAGACATCACTTCATTAGAGATTGTAATGAAAAAGGTTTAATTGAAATGCAGAGAGTTGATACAAGTGACAACTTGGCTGACCTATTCACCAAGCCACTTGACAGAACCAGATTCAACTTTCTTTTGAAAGCTCTGGGTATGATCAACTCAGATGAAGTCTGATTGAGGATATGTGCTTAGTATGTGTCTCTATGTGCTAATTGATTATTTTTTATTAAGAACACATACTTTGAATGTTGAATGAATATATTGAATGAATATTTCTTGAATGTGTTACTTGTTTACTGTTAACTGTTTTGTGCTTAACTGATTATCTGTGCTATTTATGTGTCATTGATGCTAATGATTATTGGTCAGTTAACTGTTTTGACATTATGATAAGTAGTTTAGATTAATTAAATTAATTAAATGCTTATCTGATGTCATGAGTAATCACTTGATTTTGATTGCTTGAATATGTGCTTTATCTGATCTTCTGATGTTATTAAGATAGGATAGACATTGAATGTTAGTGCTGTCTGCTTGTCTTGATGATGTTATGTTTGATTAAGATTTGATTATGTGCTGCAACTGTTTATGTCAAAATGTGTTTTATGTCAAAATTAAGTGATAAAATGAATTTTCTAATGAATTTTGCATAAATACTATATTTTGAATCAAAACATGAGCATGTTGTTAATGGTGCTGAGACATGATAATACTATTCATTTCAAGCTTTACAGAAGCTTAAAAGAAGGATTTTTCAATGAAAAGTCTCAGGTAGTTATCTTTGCTGAAAATTATGTCATTTGCCCAGTTGGAAGGACATACTGTTGGGTTTTATACAAGATTATCAAAGTTCAAGTTAACCATATTTAACATGAAAACGCAACGGAAGCTTAGATTTTAAAACTTGTTATGAACATACCATTATGTTAAAACTAAAACCCAAAGAACAAGGATCAAAATTACAAGAACAAAATGCTCACAAAATGTAAATTGTACCTTCTTCTACCTTTAGAAGAACAAGTGATTTGTTGAAGGAGATGGTGGATGAACGACAAGCCTTCAAAGAAGAAGACCTCAAGAGTGTGATACCCCAAGCTATTTGTGACAACACCAAGTGATTGCTAGGATTTATGAACACTATATGAGCTCCCAAAGACTCCCAAAATCTGCCCACCTTGAGCCGTGGGTTTAGAGAGAAAGAGAGAGAATATGAACTTGATTTTTAACACTTGAAATTCAAATGAAAGATGTTCTTGCATGTCTTGGATGTGGAGATTCATAAAGAGGCATCACATGGACCAAAAGAAAGCCTTGAATTTGATTGGACCAAAACCTTCCACCCACATGGGGTGGACGGCTCCCCTTTATTTATTTATTTATTTATTTTTTTTTTTATTATTTTGTTTTAACCATTTAAAACCATCTCCATTCATTTTATAAAACTTAATTTTATAAAATGTACATGCATTTACATAATTATTTAACCAATTAAATAATTAATTTATATAAATAAATTATCCAGATAATTTATTTAAATCCTCAAGTGTGTTTGTTTAGAAAACCAATTTCCTAAACACGTAGTGTTCGGTATTCTTTTAAATGATCAAATCACTAAAGGAATACATTTGGTGTTGTCTAGCTTGTTATTGGGTATGACCCGACTTGGATCAAACACAGTTAGCCACATTAGTATAAGTATGTGTCTCGGGCATACGTAATTCCAACAATCTCCCACTTGCACGAGATACATAGAAAATTAATGCAAGTGGTGAATACCGCCTAACAACAGTTCACCACCCCTAATGTGTTTGACGAAGTGCCATTCAATAACATCATCCCTTCAAGTTCCTTACTTGATATGATTTAGGTGAATCTATCATTATATCCCTTTGTTACTAGATGTCATGTTGAATCTAAGAGACATAGGTGATCATTCTCTTTACAATTCAACTTTATCAGGCCTTAGACATCTAAACTCTCAACACATAAGAGGAACAAATTCCATCTTGACTGTATACGCCTCCCACTATCACTTTTATACTCCACCTGAGCTCATCCTTATGTACCATCTTTTACGAATAGCGAAGGGGAGAGTCAAAGTGTAATACTTGGTGAAAATCAAGACCCAATATACATCTCAGGTCTAAGGATAATATGAAATTCTCCTTTACTCAAGATTACTAATGATCAAGTCAATCGACTCCATGTAGTAATATTGAGAGCGGGTCAGTCCAATATTTGTATCCCACAAATATCTATGAACTTTGGCAGCAAACCTATGCTCCATATTCATTCCTTATGAATATCCACCAATCCTAGTTCATAATAGTCTTGCTTCATATTTGTTCCCACAAATGTGATCGACTACGGACTTTTGGAATAAGATAACTTATTCATGGATTAAACATGCAAAATTAGAATTTAACTCAAGATTCCATAATCATATAAAAGAGTTAAATTACAAAAGTCTTTTAAACTTTAATACAAAATAGATCAAATCCAATTACTAGAATATCGAAGTCCTAAGCCACTCGCATGACGCTCATGTTTCGGTCTTTCTAGGAGCTTCGTGAATGGATCCGCAAGATTTTGATCAGTTCCAACTTTGCGAATACATATCTTTCCTTTTTCAACTTCATCCCTTATGTAGTTGAATCTCCGCTCTATGTGCCTTGTCTTTTGGTGCGAACGAGGTTCCTTGATTTGTGCAATCGCACCCTCGTTGTCACAAAAGATTTCTAGGGGGTCTTGAATGGAAGAGACCACCCCTAGATCAGTAATGAATTTCTTCAACCATGCAGCTTCCTGAGCTGCCAATGAAGCGGCGATGTATTCTGATTCTGTAGTGGACAATGCTACCACTTCCTGTTTTGAGCTCTTCCAAGAGACAGCTCCTCCATTAAGAGTGAACACATACCCAGACTGTGATCGAGAATCATCTCGATCAGTTTGGAAGCTCGCATCCGTGTAACCTTTTATAGCGAGTTCCTCCTCACCAGATCCATATATCAGAAACATATCCTTAGTTCTCCTAAGGTATTTCAATATGCTCTTAACAGCCATCCAATGACTGTTTCCTGGATTCTGTTGGTATCTGCTTGTCATGCTCAAAGCGCATGACACATCCGGTCTAGTACATATCATCGCATACATGATGGATCCTATAGCAGAAGCATATGGGATTTGTTTCATCGTCTCTTGCTCACCCTTTGAGCTTGGACATTGAGCTGAACTCAATATGGTCCCTCTTTGAATAGGTACAAAACCTTTCTTGGAGTTTTCCATCTTGAACCTTTTCAAGATCTTATCAATGTATGTACTTTGGTTCAAACCTATCAAGCGCCTTGACCTATCCCTATAGATCTTTATTCCCAAAATATAGGCAGCTTCACCAAGATCCTTGATGGAAAATCTACTTCCAAGCCAAGCCTTAACGCTTTCCATGGTTGGAATGTCATTTCCAAATAGTAGGATGTCATCGACATACAATACTAAGAAGGTAATTATACTCCCACTAGCTTTCTTATACACACAAGCCTCATCAGCGTTTTTGATGAACCCAAAATTTTTGATTTCTTCATCAAAACGATGATTCCAAGTTCTAGATGCTTGTTTCAATCCATAGATTGATTTCTTTAACTTGCATACTTTATTAGGATGTTTCGGATCGACAAAACCTTCAGGCTGAACCATATAGACATCTTCCTCAAGATATCCATTTAGGAAAGCGGTCTTGACATCCATTTGCCAAATTTCATAATCATAATGTGCAGCTATGGCAAATAATATCCTAATAGACTTTAGCATTGCCACAGGCGAAAAAGTTTCATCATAATCAACCCCTTGAGTTTGAGTGAAACCTTTAGCTACAAGTCTTGCTTTATAAGTATCCAAGTTTCCATGCATATCAGTTTTTCTTTTGAAAACCCACTTACTTCCAACAGCTTTGGAGTTGAGTGGTGGTTCAACCAATTCCCAAACTTGGTTGTCATACATGGATTGCATCTCAACGTTCATGGCTTCAAGCCATTTGTCACAATCATTCTTGGACATTGCATCACGGTATGTGGTTGGTTCATCCGAATCTACCACGTAGCAACCTTCTACAAAAAAATCCATATCTTTCAGGTGGATTGCTAACTCTACCAGATTTGCGAACGTTTTGTGTGTTTTGATCAACCACTTGATCACTATCAACAACCTCTTGTTGAGTGCTAGTATCAACCAATTGTGTATCATCTTGTGATTCTTGATCCTCATCAAATTTCACTGTTCTACTATTAGTTCCTTCCTCAAGGAACTTAGTTTCCAAGAACTTACCCTTTCGAGCAATAATAACATTTTGCTCACTAGGGTCGTAAAAGTAATATCCTATATCATCTTTAGGATAACCTATAAAAATACATTTAGTGGATCGGACTTCTAATTTGTTTGGGGTGTATTGCTTTACATAAGCTTCACAACCCCAAACTCTTAAGAATGATAGCGATGGAGCCTTTCCATGCCATATCTCAAAAGGTGTCTTCTCCACTTTCTTGGTTGGAGCCATATTCAATATGCGAACAGCGGAAAGTAAAGCATAGCCCCAAAATGATAGAGGTAAAGTGCTTCTAGCCATCATCGATCGAACCATATCTAATAGGGTACGATTTCTCCTTTCAGACACACCATTATGTTGTGGTGTTCCAGGTGGAGTAAGTTGTGAAATAATTCCACAACTCTTAAGATGATCTTGAAAAATACCACTTAGGTATTCACCTCCTCTATCACTACGAAGTACTTTGATTGTGGTCTTGAGTTGTCTTTCTACTTCAGTTTTGAAGTCTTTGAACATTTCAAAAGCTTCATCTTTGTGTTTCATTAAGTACACATAACCATATCGACTATAATCGTCAATAAAGGTAATGAAGTATCTTTCACCATTCCTAGTCATTGGTCTAAAAGGACCACATACATCCGAATGTATGATACCCAATAATTCTTTTGACCTTTCAAAAGTTTTATTAAAGGGTTGCTTTGTCATTTTGCCTTGTAAACAAGATTCACATACATCAAATGAATCATACTCATTTGTTTCTAGAATACCACTCTTGCGAAGAGTTTGCATGCGATTCTTGCTTATATGTCCAAGGCGACAATGCCAAAGATAGGAATCACCCAAGTCCTTCTTGAGTTTCTTGGTGCTGACATTGTACATTGAACTACTATGTGACATACCACTTTGATCTATTTCATATATACCATTCATGGGTATAGCTTTAAAATAAAATATGCCATTCATCAAAACATGAATATCATAGTCAATAAACTTAAGATCAAAGCCACATTGTTTTAAAAGGGACACGGAAATAATGTTTCTCCTTAACTTAGGAGCATACAAAACATTCTTCAAAATTACTTCCAAACCACTTGGAAGCTTTAACAAGTAGTCTCCTTGGGCTTGGACTTCAACTCTTGCTCCATTGCCCATAAAGAGACTAATGTCCCCTTTGTTGAGTTGTTTACTTCTTTTGAACCCCTGCAACAAATTGCAAATGTGAGTTCCACATCCGGTATCAAGTACCCATGTATTTGAAGAAATAACATTTAGTTCAATATGTATAGTAAAGATAATACCTGAGGTATGCCCCGCATCCCTCTTATCTTTTAACGCATTGAGATAGGTCGGACAATTCCTTTTCCAATGACCTATCTCTCCACACTCAAAGCATGGATCTTGCGCCGCAACCTTTTGCTTCTTTTCCTTCGGTTTGATGGGCGTGATGGCTTTCCTCTTTCCCTTTCCTTGGACGTGGCCCTTGCCCTTAGCAACACTTGCTTTGGGTTTGGAGTTATGTCCCCTTTTTCCTTCATTGATTGTTAGAACGGGTAAAACCTTTTTACCCATTCCCGCTTCGGCCGTTCTTAGCATTGCGTGAAGCTCACCAATGCTTTTGTCCCACCCATTCATGTTATAGTTCATGACAAAAGTTTCAAACCTTTTGGTCAAAGAGTTGAGGATCAAATCCGTAGCCAACTCATTAGAGACGGGACAATTTAACCTACGAAGCTTTTCAATGTAGCTTTTCATCTTTAGGACATAAGATGAGACGCTTTGGGTTTCCTCCATACGACATGCATGAAACGCTCGAACCGTTTCGAAACGTTCCGCTCTAGCTTGTTGAAGGAACATTTCCTTCAATTGAGTTATCATGTCGTATGCCCCATGATGCTCGAAATCCTTTTGGATTTCGGGAATCATAGTCCCCAACATGAGGCAAGAGGCTTGCACCGAATCTTTGGTGTACTTGACCCAATTGTTATACGCCTCCTCATCTTCCACGTTAGGCTCATCGGGAATGGGATCGTCTAAGACATATGATATCTCTTCTTGCTTGAGAACTATTCTCAAGTTGCGATACCAATCCATAAAGTTATTATGGTTTAGACGATCCTTTTCAAGGATGGTTCTTAAGGATAGGTTACGGGTGTTATGGGTAGAGGTGTTTGCATTGTTAGCGGCCATCTACAAAATTTAACAAAGTTCTATTTAGTATTATAATCAATTTAATTATTAATACCCTTTTATTCCAGATTTTAAAATAATAATTAAATTCTAGAATCCAACGATAAATCAAATTTCGGTTAGGTGACCTTTATCCCGTTATTTGATTTAACAAGGTAGTCAATCTTGACAATTGCAACCCTTTGCAACTTCTAGAGGTATGGGACCATTCGAAATCCTTATTTCGTGTTGGCATGTTAATCCCATCAACACCATTAGATCCCATGCTTAGGTGACCTTTATCACATGGTTTCCAATTCAAGTCGTCCTACTTGTATAAACATGTAAGATTAACATACAAGTGGTTAGGTGACCTTTATCCCACAAATATGTTAATATTACCCTAAGTATATTAGTTTGCTCAAAAATGGTTAGGTGACCTTTATCCCATTTAAAGTTCCCTAATACGTTAAGTGTCATACAAAAGGATGGTGTTAGACTTGTTTCCTTGGTAATTATGAAAAAGGGATTTTAAATTTTCAAATATTCTAGTTGAAAAACATTATGCCATATCCTAACATGCATTTAGAAATATGGCGATTTTGAAAACCAATTTTCAAGGTTCTAGTTATAATAAAACCAATTTTATTATAGGTGAGTGATCGCTTAGTTTTAATAAACCCATTTAATTAAACTAATTGACGCGATATTACCAAATATATATTAGAACCCGTTTTATGCTTGTTGTCGTTCCTATGTGACGGTTTGGATATCCTAATATCTATCAACCACACATTACATAAAGTAAAACAAACAACCAAGCATACATATGCAAAATATAGTCATAACCGAGAACCGCTAAGTTTGACCATACTTGTTAGCCGAAACAAGTATAGGTCATAAGTCACACCTAAGGGACAAAACATGACACAAGGATGGAATGTTGACTCCCACTTGACCTTGCATCCAAATGCTTCAAGTATCCTTTCCAAGTTGTTGTGTTCTTGTTGGGCTTGTTAATGGGCTCCAAACTTCCAAAAGTCTTCTTGGGCCCAAGAGTGAAATTTATGGGCCTAATGGGCTTGAATCCCATGATGGGCCGATGAGGCCCAACAAGCCCAAAATTTCGGTCCAAGGCCCAAATCCACCAATTCTTGCATCTTCAATTTTTACAAAATGTATCCTAATACATATTTTTCTAAAAAAAAAGAAAATGCAACTAATCTATTTATTACAAACCAACTTATGAATAAATAAATTACACAAGCCTAAGATTATGAATTATTACAACCATATTGAATAATAAACATAATCAACATACACAAACAACAATCAACACATCCAAGGTCTAGGTTTCGGTTATGACACATCCAAACATACCAAATGTTCTAAGCATGCAACCTAAGCAACCAATGCCCAAAATCACCAAATAAAATCGGTCCCCCCCCCCCCAAGAGGCTACGGCCCAAAATTTTTTTTTATTATTTTTTTTTTATTTATTTATTTTTAACATCCAAATGTTAATAATGGTTTCCTAAGATCTTTCCATGCATGTCAAGATCTTACAAATCCATGAGGGGTAAAATCCACCAAAATTTCGGACCCCTTTTTCACCCATGAAAAACCCGAAATCTATGAACATGTAAGAAGCATAAGTCCTTGTAACCGGCTCTTGATGCCATTGTTGGGTTTTATACAAGATTATCAAAGTTCAAGTTAACCATATTTAACATGAAAACGCAACGGAAGCTTAGATTTTAAAACTTGTTATGAACATACCATTATGTTAAAACTAAAACCCAAAGAACAAGGATCAAAATTACAAGAACAAAATGCTCACAAAATGTAAATTGTACCTTCTTCTACCTTTAGAAGAACAAGTGATTTGTTGAAGGAGATGGTGGATGAACGACAAGCCTTCAAAGAAGAAGACCTCAAGAGTGTGATACCCCAAGCTATTTGTGACAACACCAAGTGATTGCTAGGATTTATGAACACTATATGAGCTCCCAAAGACTCCCAAAATCTGCCCACCTTGAGCCGTGGGTTTAGAGAGAAAGAGAGAGAATATGAACTTGATTTTTAACACTTGAAATTCAAATGAAAGATGTTCTTGCATGTCTTGGATGTGGAGATTCATAAAGAGGCATCACATGGACCAAAAGAAAGCCTTGAATTTGATTGGACCAAAACCTTCCACCCACATGGGGTGGACGGCTCCCCTTTATTTTTATTTATTTTTTTTTTTTTATTATTTTGTTTTAACCATTTAAAACCATCTCCATTCATTTTATAAAACTTAATTTTATAAAATGTACATGCATTTACATAATTATTTAACCAATTAAATAATTAATTTATATAAATAAATTATCCAGATAATTTATTTAAATCCTCAAGTGTGTTTGTTTAGAAAACCAATTTCCTAAACACGTAGTGTTCGGTATTCTTTTAAATGATCAAATCACTAAAGGAATACATTTGGTGTTGTCTAGCTTGTTATTGGGTATGACCCGACTTGGATCAAACACAGTTAGCCACATTAGTATAAGTATGTGTCTCGGGCATACGTAATTCCAACACATACACCTATGTATGTTTGGTCCTGCAATCTGCAGAGATTAAAAGGATAGCCATTAATCAGAAAACTGAAAGTATTTGGGGCAATTATAACTTGTTTTCTATTCCTTCACTTAAAACTACGTCAATAGCTCTGACTTTGAAAGGACATATTCTCACAATGTATGTTTGGTCCTGTTAACCACCTGTAGTCAAACAGAATAACCATTTACCTGACAATTAAGAGACATTGGGGTGATTGAATATTAAACTGAATATATTGGGAAATGATAGTACATTAACTACTTAGCCAATCATATGGATTTATTAGGCTAAAAGGACTCTAAGTACAGTCATTGACATGTATTGTTGCTTTCTCATGATATGTAAAATCTATGGTGATATAAACGTAAAGAATATGCAAAGATTTATGTGGAGTTACATTGTTGTCTATGCATGTTCCTAGATAAATCTTTTCAAATGATAGGCAGAAAAGTGATTATCCAGTCATACACAAGCCTGTTGGTATTTGGTTACCCAAAATGAAACATCTTTTAAAGAATGACAAAGAACAGTTGTGAACTACTTTAATTTCAAAATTTTGTCAACCAAAAGTTGATACTTGTTCACAAACTTTTATTAAGAAAATACAAACATGAGGGTTAATTCCAGAACTACAAGGGTGGAGGCAATCATATAGTTCCTTTAAACATCCTGAATGAAAGGCCTGTAAGTTCGACTTGCGTGGCATGTAAGTCTAACGTTCAACCTCACATTTGTTTGTAGATTTGAAAAGAAATATCTTATAAATTTTCAAAATATGTTCTGTCATTAAAAGTTATTAACATAAACCAGGGGGTCAAAGTCAAATTGAGGTAATCTGGAGAAAGCCAAATATGTCTTGAGGATAGATAAGGAGCATCAGAAAACAATATGTGTTATCCATTGAATTTTCTGCAAAATTAATTGAAATTAACCATATCACCAAAGAAATGAAAATCATGTTAAGTCTAGACCTGTTGGTGACCTGTCTTTATAGTCATAATAATGCTGAGAGTGAAGTATTGAGAAAGCTACTTAGTCAATATTATCTCATTCCTGAGATCTTTTCAGTTTACAAAAGAAATTGTTTTGAATTGAAACATAACTGAAATTTGATCTCTAAATGCACCATTTTCTCTTAAACTATGATCTGTAATGATACATACCTTAGAAATGTCTTTGATAAGTGGTTTAAGTCAAACAGTGTTGCATTTTGCCTAAAATAGGTTGAATATGTATTTTCGAGTAAGGTTTAATGTTTTATAACCTTTCCGGGTACACTTAGATGTTTTTATATAAGTTTACTATTTTCGGGCATGTTTTGAAGTATTTGATACTTTTCAGGTAGAGTTACTATTTTAGTCACTTTCCGGGCAAGCCTGATTGCTTATAATTGAATACGTATTTTCGTGTAAGGTTTGATGCTTTATAACCTTTCTGGGCACACTTAGGTACTTTTATCTAAGTTTGTCTTTCTCGGGTATGATTTGATGATATGAATTTTCTCGGGTAGACTATCCTGTTTAGTTTAGTTCCCGGGCGTACCTGATGGTTGAATATGATTATCCTAGCAAGCTTTGAGCTAACATAGGATTGTCGGGCAAGCTCTTTGAAATCTTAGACTATAGTACACTTAGGTGGTTTATATTTAATTTCATTTCGGGCATGCTATGTATTATGTGTGATTATAATTGCTTTAAAATTACAAGTGTTTTTGGGCAGACTTTGTCTTCCGGGCACACTTTATATTCCGGGTACACTATTGTTCCCTCAATATACTTGGTAATTTCAAAATTTGACTTTCCGAGTACACTGTCTGCAAGATATCATTTCGGGCACACTTTGTACTCTAGGATGATTATTCGGGTATTAGTTTGCATGGAAAGCCTATTCGGGCACACATTTGTACTCTTATGAAGGTTGCTCGGGCACACTGTTCATCAAAGTGTGTTTGTGTTTGATTGAATGTGTTTCTGATTTTGATAGGGTATATGCTAGATGAAGTTACTTGATTTATATTTGAGAAATTTATTTGGGTATCTTAATTGATTCCTAGCAAGAATGGTTATTTGATACTTTATACTTGATTATTTAACTTGTGATTAAGTTCTCGAGAAATCAGGTATTTCGGGTAAGCTTTCTTCATATGTATTTGACTTTAAATCATCTAGCTTGACCAAGCAATGTATAAGAGTAACAAGGAATCGGGTAAACCTTATAATATTAAAAGAAAATGTTATCAAGAAAGGTTTAATATTTTATCGGGTAAGCTTTGTGTAAGTGGAAGTATACCGAGTAAACTTTGCAAAGGTTTACTTTTCCGAGTAAGGTTTGCTAAGCCTAAAATGATAAAGAGTTATATGTGTTCAAATTGTTTTAAAATATCAAGTGGATAATGTTACTTTTTGACAGCTAATAATTCACAAAATGACAAAAAGCATTTAAAACCCACTTTCAAAAGGTATATAAGAGGGAGTTAGGCAAAATTTTCAACATTACATTTCCCTCTCTCTCTCTCTCTCCTTCCACTGCAACTGCTTACTCGCAAAGAAACCCAAACCGACCTATCGCATTCATTCTTAATCCAAACCTTAATTTGAATCAACCCTCTAATTCCGACTCGGTAAGCATTAATAATGTGTTTTCCGATCACGATTAGACTCGTATGGGCTTTGATTGTGTATTTGATTACTAATATTTTGTTTATGTGTTTAAGTTATAAACTTGTCGAAGAACATGTTCTTGATGATTTTTCTCTCTTTCTTCTTCATTTTTATACCGTGAAATTACTTAAAGTACTGAACTTTATGACTAATTTCACTTTGAATGTGTTTGATTGTGTTGTTCAGATATGGTAGAAGAACAACCCAAGTACTTCTTTGAAAAGAAGCATAACATGTGTGCACTATTGCAAGTCACACCTGAAAACGAGCCGGTGGCGCCAATGATTACCTGGATGGCTCGATCAAATGTCAGTTTTGCTTTCACTGAATGTCCTGTCATCTACAGAAATCATTCACTGGATTTTTGGAGATCTGCAAGACTGGTTGATGATATTAATGGTCGGAGAATCGAAGCAACAGTTGCAAGACAAGAAATACAGGTCACTGAAGAATGATCAGGGGATGCTTGCAGTTACGCGATGATGACCATAATCATATAAACTTCAATACAGCACACCTGATGAGAATATTTGAAGAGACGATGGGTTATCAGGGAACTGTACATGATGGGCAGTTTCAAAAGGGGATGTTTCCTATGTTGTATAGATTTCTCATTCACCATGTGATACAGGGATTTTCCCCATGAAAGGGATCATGGACTCTGATGAGTCGTGATCTAGCAAATGCCACTGTGGGGATTATTTATGATTTGCCTTTCAATTTCTCAAAAATGATTTTTGATGGATTGGTATCAAACTTGAAGAAGGATGAGGTAGATAGATTTCTGCAGTACCCAAGGTTCTTACAAATAATCTTCAGTTGTGAATTACAAAATCTACCCACTATTGGCACTACACACCTACTGCAGAATCCAGACACTTACAAAAGAAACAGAAATCCAGGTGTGGCCAATAGATTTGACTCAAATGTTCCATTTGAGATCTTGCCATGGTTGTTGGACCATGACTTGAATGTGATGCCAGTGCCTGAGTTAAGCTTAGAGGAGGAAAGAGGTGAAGATGATGATGAAGATGATGATGATGATTCTGATGATGGAAATGATGATGTTGATGATGGAAATGAAGGAGGAGCTGGAGTTGCTATGAATGATGATGCACCTGATCAGGGGGGGCAACTTGAGGATCAAGAACAACCTATACCAACACCACCACAATCACCACCACACATTGACCAACCCATTATACCATCACCACCACTAACTCCACCCTATCAAATAACTCAATCCCCACCCCAAACCCTAACCATTAGCCAACCTGCAACTTCAACACATACATCACCAACACCACAAACACCACCAACATTTAGCCCAAGTCATTCTGATCCATTTATCCCAAACCAACCACATACACAATCACCACATCAATCCACTTTCCAAACTCACACCACAGAACAACCTGATTTTGAACCTTTTTCTACATCACCACCTACAACCTCACATACAGGCATAGACCTATTTGAAAGAAATCTGGACTTAATGTTAGAAAATGCTGAGTTAAAAAGAAGAAATGAGGAGGTTACAAATGAGAATGTAATGCTGATAGAGAGGTTGGTACAAGCAAATTTGAAAAATCAAGCCCTGGAGTAGGAGGTTGAAAAGACCTCAGCTGCCCCAAAGCAGGGGGAGAATGAGAATATGCCAACTGTCTCTAGTGTAAACGTTGTTGAAACTGTAATAGTTGTGAAGACTACAGACAGTTTGAAATTGATTATGATGATGGAGAGGAAAGTAGTGAGGAGAGGAGGATTGAGGATGATGAATATGAAGGTGATAGATCAGATTTAGGTGAGCAGGATTATGATTACAATGAAGAAAGAAATGATGAAATGAGAAATGTAAAAAGGGATGAAGAGAATGTTGAGTAAGTGGATGAGATTGAAAAGACAGATGTTGAGGAGAATGTAGCTGCTACTGACATAGCTACTGATGTTTTAACTGACATAACTACTGATGTCTTGATTGATGTACAGACAGAAGTAGAGACTGAAGTAATGAATGAAGAAGATGCTGCTACTGAGGAGTTGGTACTCACTAAACCAGAAACTGAAAAAACGGAAACCTCCAAGACTGTAGAGCATGATGAAGAGATGGATAGACTGGATAGAGATATTGATGAAATTGAGCCTGAAACAGAAGAAGAGATCCAGAGAAGGTTGTGTAAAGGAAAGGCTAAAGTGACTGAAAAAGAGCCTGTTAAGGCATATCCAAAAAAGGATGTTTTGTTCAGAGAAGATGTTGAAGTTGCTGCTGCTGTTCTAAGGGAACAAGAAAATATTTTGAGAGAAACAAGGGACAGAGAGATACTGGCTCAAACCATGGACCCTGTAGAGTTGGCAGAGCAGGAAACTTTGATCAATCAAGCCAATCTTGCTAAAAAAATTATTGAAGAAATGGTTGATCAAGATGTGATTGAGGCTCTGATAGATCTAAAGAGAAATGAGGTAGTTGACAATTCCTTAGCTATGGTGGTTAGCATGTTTCAAACCCAAAGTCAACAAGAAACAAAGTCAAATGAAACTGCTGAACCAATGAATCTGAATTCTGATATGATGGTTGAAGAGGAAATTGGTGAGTCCATGGCCTCAATGGCTGCAAACAAATGGGCTCAACAGATTAAAGATGACATTAGACAAAATCCTGATGAATGGGAGTATGTAGATGATCTCGAATATGGAAAGAAATACTCAAGAAAAAGGGATAGACCAGAAACATTTATGCCAGCTGAAGGTACTGAGTCTGCAAAGAAAGGAAGATGGGATGACAAGAACAAGTACTTTGTTGAAACTCCAGATGAAGATGCTAGTCCTGTCAGGGCAGTCCCACTACAAACCTTGCAACCAGGTGAAAGGGTTCAAGGTGTTCCTGATGTGCATGTTAGAACTAAACAGAATCCAGATCATCCACCCTCAGATGAACCAAAGATAGATGCAGTTAATGTATCAACTGAAGAGGATGATGAAATTGATAATTCTGATGAAAAAAATGATGATCAAGGGAAAGGAGGTGAAGCTGTTATTGTTGAATCTCCACAAGTTGAAATTACTAATAAGCAGAGAGTTAATATTGAGTTAAGTATGAGAGAAGCTAAGAGAAATCATCCATTGATAGTAAAGTTGAGGAGTTATGGCATAAGTTTTGAAACTTTGGCTGATTTTGATGATGATCAGTTGCAAAAAAGACTTGACAAGGAGAGGGATGGTTTCAAGAAAAATATGGAACAAAAGAACAGAGACAACCAGAAATACAGAGAATATCTCAGAAGGCACAATTATTCAGAGAAAGATTTGTCTCACTTCAACTTTGATCAACTACAAGATCTGTATAATAGTGAAAGAGAAAAAGTGATTGAAAAGTATGTAAGAGAAAATGAGAAACTTGAAAAGATTGAAGATTTGAAGAAAAAGTATGGAGGCATGTGTGGTTACTTGCTGGAAAAAGGTTTGAAGCCAGAAATTGTTGAGAACCTATCTAGAGAATCAGTGTTGGACCAGTACAATAATCTGAAAAGAAAAGAAAAACTGAAGAGGGTCCAAACTGAGAGCTCTACCAAACAAGCTGAACCATCTGATGAACCTCAGGCTAAGAGAAGAAGAATTCAGACTTTGAGGGAGAAGATGAAAGAACAAGTAAGAACAGATGAAACCCCAATCCCTCAAGAAGTGAAGCCTGAACCGGAAGATTAACCTTTTGTCTCTTGGGAGAATGAAGAGATGATCAACATTCTGAGGAACATAATGATTACTCAAAGGGGAATGGATGAAGCCTCTTTTAATGCCTTGGAAAAGGAGGATTTGAAATACCTCTTCTATACCCAAAAGGCTGAATGGGAGAAAGCTCTAAGGGAAGGTGAGAACCCTAAATACTATGCAGATGGGAGATTTGTACCTGCTGGTTTGTCAAAAACTCCAGGTATGGAAAAAATGTTGCTAGCTCTTAAAGATGCAGGAGAAAATATTGTTGAATTTGCCTACCTTCGAATTGAAATGGTAGAAGCAATCTACATCAAAATCTTTAATTTTGGGCCTAGAAAACCCAAGAAGTCTATTCCTTTTAGGCCACCAATTTCAAGAAGATATCCACAAGGTGGAAGAGGTGAAGGTGGAAGAGGTGAATCAAGTAGATCTACACAACAAAGAACAACAAGACCACAATCACATGTGGATCTTCCAAGAGAAATTTACTATGATTCTGTGTGTGAATGCTTAAGAGTGATTATGGAAAGTAGACAACTAAGAGATATAGTTATGAGGAGTGATTTTATAAGTATACTCAAGAACAACTAGAAAGAATGGCAACACTCCCTCTGTATGATTATAGAAACAGAAACAGAATGGCTGGAAGACAAATGAATGATCTCTCTAAGTTCTTAAGAGATGAAGCTGACAAAGGATTCAGATTCCTAAAAGAAAAGAGAAACTGGAGAACTGCCCAACTCCACAGATCAAAGAGAACTGCAAAGTTAAGAAGGATGGACATAGCTGAAAGGAACTACAAGATGAATGTAAGAGACTTGAATCCATTGTCAAACATGAACACATGCATAAGTCTTGAAAGAAGAATGACTCGCCCCAACTACACAGTCCAAAGAAATGGCATCATAACTGAAGTAGAATACAAAGAAAATGTTGACCATTACTTGATGTGAAACTCTGATGGAAAAATACCGGGGATTATCAAGAAGGATGAAGACTTGAATTGCTTACATGATAAAGATCTAATGGATATAAAGGACTTGTTCATACCTGAAGGTCATACTCATTACCGAGCCATTGATATCTTTAAAATGAGAGTTGCATCAGTGATCACAAATAGAAGGCAAGCCGCATACAATGCATGGAAGAGACAAATTTCCTAGATTAGGCTTTAATATGTAATGTCTTCGGACGACATTTTGAATATGTAATTTGTTTATGTTAATTTATTATGTAATTTGACTTTTGATTTGATGTGTATTTTGACTAAGTGTAAGTAACTTTAGAAATGTTTTGGGTCAGCTGAGGTGTTCCAATCTAGGGGGAGATTGTTGGGTCAAGAAATTGACCTGAGGGGGAGATTGTTAAGTCAAATATTTGTTCAAAATGACATATGGAAGATTGGAATCTTCTCAACCTCCTCAGAATTCGCGAAGTATAGATCCGGGCACACCTTAGATCTCCGAGCAAACTTTTACTTAGCCGGGTACGATATTTAGTCTATCGGGCAGGGTTATCTTCTTGAAGTCTCTTTAGTGGAAATCCGGGCAGGGTTTGCAAATTAGTGTATTACCGGGTAAGGTTCACTAGTTTATGCAAGTCCGGGCATGGTGCACTGTATCAAGCAGGTTTGTTCTTCATAGCCAAGTAAAGTTCACTTCCGAGTAAGCTTTAGGCTAACCAAGCTCATGAAGCCAAGTAATTGGAAGACCAGGCAAGGTATTCATTAATAAGTATGGTCCAGGTAGGCTTGATGATTTAACGATATATCTCAAGTATGATCGGGCAAGGTTCAACTCAAGCAAGGAACAGTGCTACCAAGCACACTTTGCTAATAAGCTTTTTCTAGCAAAGGGTTGAAGGGACCATTGAAGAACAAGGTTGCTCGTAAGGGTTTTTCGGGAAAAGTATGAGAAAGTCAAGAAGATTGAAGTCTACCCGGTGAGTATTTTACTTGGTAAAATACTCTTCAAGTAAAGTCTACCCGGAAACTGATCTCGGGCACACTTCTATGTTACCAAGTTATGAAGAATGGCAGAGCATACTCAGAAAGACAAGATTGATGCAAAGCCTACCCGGAAGACTTGTTTTACACTTAGGATTATTTCTGAATATGTAACTTGAATATGTCTTATCATTTAGAGTTTCTAGAAGGAACGACAGATGTCGTATGGTGGCAGGCCTATAAATAGAATGTTTTAGGGCACGCCGCCTATGGCAGACATACACATTAATTAATAAAGAATATTGTGTGTGACGGCTGTCTTAGTATAGTACCGATAAAACCTTCCTTCAAGAAACCCTAAATCGATTATCCACTTTGTATGATTGATATTATATAAATGGAAGTCTTTTGAGTAAATCTTGTTTGTGTTCGTTACCTTTGAATACTGATTAAGCAACCATATGTTTGTTATTGATTCCGCCTTTAACAAATGGTAATCTTTCTAAATATAGCAACCTGTCATCAACTCTCTTGTCGACAAATCTATTTGTGTGAGTTATGGCATGATTTGAGTAAGATCCAGCTGAAATCGGGGACCTGACAATAGTGACCGAGTGCAATGAAGACTATGATCTGGCTATGCAGTTCCAACTCGTGGTGCGTGTATGTTATGAGAACGGGATTCAGAGATGCAGAGATTGGCAGTCCAAGCGCTTCAAGTAAAGTAAAGACAAAGAGCTCAAGACGAGGGGGTGTCTGTTAGTGCACGGTTTTGCGTCTCGAGTCTTTGTATTTATCATTAACGTATTTGTCGTTTTATTTATGTAATAAACAAATATTTTATCCTTGTAGTGTGTTAATGTAATATCTAGTTCGCTAAGAATGTTTAGCGAACTAGATCAAAGTTATATCCCTCCTGATTCGTTAAGGATGTTTAACGAATCAGGGGGTGATTCGTTAAGTTATTTCTGTTTAATGTTTGTAACGAAGTGGACCCTAGTTCGTTATGGAATGTTAACGAACCAGGTCTATCTTCTATATATAGTGATCTTTGTCACTGTTAATTTAAGTTTTGAGCTTTAATTAACGAACCTCTACTCAGACTCTCTCTCAAAGCTTCATACTAATATTATTCACATACATACAACTAATGTATACATACATAAAACGTATTAACTAAAGATCAATGGCAATTACGAACTAGATCCGTATCAGGTGCTAATTATATATATAACTCAGATATGAGATCTGTGTTAGTGAGTGTTAACTCAGATCAAACAAGTGGTATTAATTCAGATCAAACAATTGTGAAATTTATCAAAGGTTAAGGAAAGAAGTCACAATTAAGGCCAATAAGTCTCCTAAAAAAATAGTGCAGTTATACAAGTATGCATCAAGGCTAAATCCATGACATTATATGTTGTGGAATTAGATATTCCAAACTAATACTAACATTAGAACAAGATTTTAATAACACAATGGATATTTTCCAGAAACACTTCATAAAACTTTTGCAAACTTTATATAAACTTAAATCTTTACTATATCTTGAAGTTCAATCTCAAGATAAGATTTAAAATTTTATCACAAAAAACACGAACACTCTTGAAAAGTTATGTATCCAAATCAAATGTGGAAGACATCTTTCGTACTTTTCAAAATATACAGGCATGTTCGGGTATGGATTAATGAAATGGATGAGGGAATAAATAGATCATTATCAATTCATTGTCGTGCTTAGTTAACGTATGAGAGGTAAATATATCATTAGCCTATCATTTTTGTAGACAAGAAAAGACGCGGGAAGAAATACAAATGATAAAAATACGTCTGCCTCAAAATAAAATAAAAAACCAAACCTAAAACATGGTAACCATAGCGGTGGCGGAGACGGTGGTTGTGGCGATGGTGGTGGCAGCAGTGGTGATGTCGGCAGTGGCATCGATGGAGGTGATGGTAATGGTGGACATGTGGTGGTGGTGGTCAAGTGGTGGTACCAAGAAAGTTTGGTGAAAGGGGGGTTAGAATGAAAAAGGACATGGGTGTCACACCCAACCGACAACGCAATTTGTTGAGGCAAGGCGGTGATTGCTCATAACTCGTGATCGACTAAAGTTTCATAATTCATTAATAGATTTGAAAAGTAGCAAGCACAAATTTTTCAAACAAAACCGAACATATAAATCATGATAAGAAATAAATAATGTTTTATTCATTATCTAAACTAGGCCGAACATCCTATATCTTGCACATGAGTCAACAAACATTATCATCTAAAACATGTTAGAAAAAGTGCCAAACTAAAAATAGTTGGTGAGTACATAGGTTTTGACACCACAAAAATGTTTAGAGGAGTGTACAATTCAACATGCATATCATATGTGTGTAAAGCATATATGTAAGCAATCAAGAACAAACAAAAGGCGCACAGTCAAACCTAAACGTTGACATGTAAAATATTGGAAAACATACACCAAGGGCTCCCCCAAAGGGTAAATCAAACAAGGTGGAATTGTTAAGTCAAATAGATTTATCTACGTTTACCGTCGACTTATACGGAGTTACTGATTACACAAAGTATCAAGTGTAGTTTAAACCAAGATGCACAAATAAGCATATTACAGATGTAATAATATCATGTTTGATTTGTAATATCATGTTACACCCCTAGTTGTAAAATAAAACGTAAAGTGGCTATTTAACTCACCTGATAGCATTGATGTATGTTTCGTAGAATCCACAATTAGGATTAAGCGTTGTCATATGTGAATGCTACAACACATCCATAGCGTATAAGGACTAGTTTAAGTTGATGGATAAGCATTGTGTTAAGTTGTAATGTTTTGATAATTATTTAAATACCAAATTATGTAGGTCTAGATACGGATCCGTATACATGGTTCGATTATACTTATTCATCATAAACTTTCGGAAAGGTGTTTATGGTGCTAATCGGTAAGAGACAAGGATTGTAACATCTACTAATTTTCAAACCCGAAATCAGACTCATTTTCAAATTTTCGAATCTTGATCTATTATTAAAATTATGGTAATATTATTTTTACGACTTTGATCTCAAGTTCAATTTTAAGTATATTGTATTTTAATTGCGTTTAGAATAAAGTCCAAGGACCAAATGCGTTAAAACTCGAAAATATAGAAACTCTGGACATGCTGACGCCGTGCATTGCGACGGGCACCATCTGTGCCAGTCGCTTAGCATGATAACTCTAGGATTTTCAAAGTAGCATTTGGATAGCACTACGTGACAGAGTCCTCACTGGCCCGTTGGGATACACTACCTAAGTGTCTGTTGTTTTTCTTGTTTAATCTTGTCATTAAACCGATTTTGACCCGTTTTGAACTATTTATATTTCTTGTCAAGTTGTTATAACAATAATAAACTAATTTGATTATAATTATTATGTTTAACTCATCAACTGAATCAATTAAATAATTTTAAAGCTCTTTAAGCCTCTTTAACTTGTTAGGAATAATTCAAATGAACTGAAACACCTTTGTCCCAATTCGGTTATAAATTGGACTCCATTTCTCTGCATTTCACTTTATCACATTCCAATTTACGGAAATTCTTTGTTTTGAACCATCCATGGAGTTCTTGCTAAAGTTTGACTTCAAAAAGTCAAACCCTCAAATGATTTAAGTTTTCTTCTTTTGTCTTGTGTTCACTCCTCGGGTTAGTCGTGCAATGTTCTACATGTTTATTTCGTTTAGGAGGTAATGTTGGGTTGAAAATAATTTGACAAGGTGTTAGTTTATCAAAAACGAACTTGACTTGTTTTTGCATATATTTGGTTTGGTTTAGTTAATTCTTATCTAACATATAAAAAAACTAATTATTTTTCATCCCAATTTTCGAAATATATTATTTTACCATGTTGGAAACGAACTCGACACAAAAGTTGAGTTCGACTAGAAACGAACCACTCGCTTAAACTCGTTTTTGGGCCATTTTGGATTTTTTTTTCTCGAAACGAGTGCGTCATTATAATCAACTAAAATTATTGTAACCCAACTTTATATAAAATAAACTAACCAACTTATTACCTTTACGACGGAAAGTCAAAAATTGCAATTATAGAGTTAATATATTTTTGTCTTCAACGGTTTAAAACACTAAACCATGGAGCGAATTTTTATAAGTCTCATAATCTTTTATTTTCTCGAATCCTATATTGAACCTAGAAATATTTTCTAGGGTTGCGCGTTAAACCAAACTCGTCCGGTTCAGCTCGCTTAACTTCGTCTTTTGACGCATAACTTTACAAAGTGAGTTTCATAACTCCTTTTTCAAATTTTAAAAATTTTTGGGGTGTACTAGGTTACCATGTTTCTAGTTTGTTTATACTTTTTGGTTGCCAACCGATTTGCAAAACTTCGTGCATGTTAATAATAGTTCTTTCATATTGTTTATGATCACTATACGTGATATGTGAAATATGTTTACTATGCGCTACTTAACATTCATATTCGGTTGTAAATAATGGTGGTATCATTATCATTCCCCTAGGTTGGGATGCTATTGTTGATTGCATTCCATTTATTTATGATTATATATATTGCATTTGTAACATGTGAATCGACAAACATTTTGATACTATATGTATATTAACTTATGAAATCTCACCAACATACGTGTTAACAAAAATTTATTATTTAAACATGTTTCAGGTTGAACCGATTTTGTGCTAAGGATGAATAAAACTCGTCGACCTTAGGATTTATTTAGTAAGAGTTTAGTTGATTATTGACGTAATGTTATTTGCTTTTAAACTTTAGTGTACTTTTGATTTGGTTGAAATGAAATAATTTTTATATTGGCACTTAAATAATGTTATGAGCTTTTGATTGATCTATATGTACCGCCCCATCGTAGTTTGCTTAAATCTGGGGTGTTAGAATGATCGAGTACAAAACCGAGATGCAAATAACGCGATGTAGCTCGTTTATAAAATTTGGCAGTGTTTCGATACAACCGGTCAGTCGTAAAATGTGTGCTGTACCCATACACTTATGAAATGAGACTATTTATACTCTTTAGTAGTTGTTACGCTTCAACTGCTTGCCTTATGCTTGGCATGCTTTTTATTCGCTAAATCTCAAGCAAATGGCCAACCATTTTCTTATTTTCTAAGTGTGTGGACTCACCATTAGCGTATGGCAGTCCATTCGCTAGCCTAGGAGTCCATACGCTAAGATTGTAGAGTATGGAGTCTCATTCGTATACTAGAGAGCCCATTCGTTTTGGAATGTAGCGAACGGGGGGCCATTCTCTTAACATATCACCCTATTTGCTAGTGTGTGTCCAGCGAAGAAGGATGGACCTATAAATAGGCTTTGAAATCTTGTCTATTCTTTATTGTGTACCGTTAATATGCCAGATTCTTCCTAGAATGATAGAACGCCTCGAGGTGCACATCGAGGCGGATCGAGCTTAACTGTATGTATGTATGTGTGTGTGTATATATGTATGTATGTATGTATATATGTATGTATGTATGTATGTGTCACACCCCGACTGGGTAATTGCGGAAGCGTAACACGGGAATGTAACAGACACCTCTGGTATCAACTACATTGTTATAAAGTAAAATTACAACTAATTTACATCATATTATATTGGTTGGTACTAAGTTTACAAACTAGGTGAAAAACACATAACTAGTTCTCGGGCTTCTTATTCATTACTATGTACTTTACAGCGATTTAACTTTACTTTGTAACATCGAGCACATAAGCAATCATTCCAACTTTGGCTCACCTGAAAAGCATGTTAAAACGGGTCATCTACGTTTAGTTGGTGAGTTTCAAGTTTCATGAGATTGAACAAAAATCAGTATACGGGTTCGTAAAGTTCACAACATGTATGTATGTATGTATGTATGTATGATGTTTTTACACCAAGCCACAAGTGAAACCGAAACGAGCTAAAACACATGGCCACCCTTGCCCGTGCACTCTCGTTGGCATTTAACAGCCACTTTACCCCAAGTTTGTACTATGTCTAACACCACATAGCAGAATGTAATAAATTTAAATGACAATGTGCAACTGGGTTAACATGTTCCGGCATACTCCTCCGGCCCTGTCAGTTGGGTTTGTCAAACCAATAGTACTATTTACACGTCACCGGCACGAAGTTAATCACTTGTGTTTGTGGGGACTTTCAAGTGTTAGTACTTAGATAATTCACATCATCACAAGTTTTCAAGTATTAAAGAAAATGTAAACATGCTTTCCACTCCAAAAGTTCGTAAAACAGTTTAGAAAGTGGGGTAATGAAACTCACCTTAGCATAGTATTGATCGGTTACACGTGTAGTATGTATAATGCCTCGACTATAACTCGTATCCTATAATCGGTATAGTACGGTTAACACTAGTACATATTTAAACTATATCGGGCTGTTTAACTAGTCTGGGTATAGCTGTTACGCCCAGAACATGTCAGTATTATTAGATTGTGACTTTGTACGTTATGAAATGCTTAAAACCAGATTTGGCTCAGTTTCACCGTTTTCCGTTCCTGGCCAAGTTGATCGTTTACCGCGTTTTGGAAATAGTTAAGATCACACAAACTTACGTAAACATACTGTTTAATAAAATGATTTGATTTATAAAAGAAATCTTGTCGCAGGGTCCGTTTCCGTTTTTATACGGGTTTGAATATACAAAAGGCGTACAATCCACCCGAATTGTCCGAAAATCTCGTAAAAAGTTCGTTTTTATCAAAATTATCCAAAACTTTTATATTTGACCACTTTTTGCGTTTTGACGTACCAGTCAGTTCGTTAAACATAAAAGTGCAAGATTCATTAAAACATATATAATCTAAATATTTAAATTATCATAACTATTTATGTATTTATATATAAATTATGAGAATTTTTGTAAAATAAATTAAAATCTGTATAGCTTTATAATAATATTTTCAGAATTTTTACACTTAACCATTTATTTATAAAAATTCATTTTATTTGTTGGAATTAACCGATAAATAACCCGTTTATATCAAATGATTCCAAAAAAAACCAATAATTTTTTTGAGTGGTCAAAATACCATAAAATAATCCCTATAAAATTTTCAGAACCTAATTAGTTTTCCAAAATACTCTTTTATGCATTTTTCCACTGCTAAAAACCCGATAAAAACGCAAATGTACAAACTGTACATAGACATTTCCAAATGATCCCAAATTTTACCAGTGCTCTTACCATCACATTTAGTAGTTCCAAACCAACTTTCATAATTTTCCAAGAAAATTAACTATTTTTCATAAATAAACGCTAATAAACGGTAATAAATTGGCCAAATATTCTCCGTTTATCAACAAATTACCAAATTTGAACAAGGACTCAATTATATGATAATTAATATTCCTAAATGGTTTAATAGTTTAAAAAAAAGCACGTCATAATCAAAGCACAAACAACCTCTAAACGAGTAAATCGGTAATACCTTGTCGGTTCGATCGATTAAACTTTCTGTTAGAGTTTTGGGGTCCTTGATCACAAAGTCAGTGTATGTACATATCATTTAAAACAAAATCAAGCATCAATCATCCATAATCAACCCTTTTTAACTAGGGTTTCAGTTAGCGTTTCAAACCGAACTTTTAAACCGTTAAAACGTTATATCAACGGTCTAATCCGTGTATTTGGTCAAATATCCATATGTTCCTGGTTTGTAATCATATTTAAGATCAATACATGATTTTAGCACATTTTAATAGGTTTTGGATGGATAAACATGATTATTACCAATTAAGATATGTTTATAGGATTATAACATCGTAAAAACAAGTTTAAAACTCATATAATTTAACCTAACCTTTAAACTTTTTGCTGGAAAACTGAAGAACATAGGTACTTACGTTTTATTTTGGGTTAATATGTAAAATATATCAAGGAATAAACAATATATAAACCAAAATATCTAGAGGGTTATTTCTCATGGTTGGCGGCCGCAAAAAAGGGAGGTGCTTCTAGGCCCCTCTTTTGACATTTAATTTCTCGTTTTGTATGCATGTGGTTTGATCTTGGCAATAAGTTTAGTTTGAGTTCGGTTTTTTGCGAGAAAAATAGTTCGGGTGCGACGAACAGCGCGTAAACGAACGTTTTTTGGCTTAATTTTGAAAGATAATAAAAACATTTTAAATGGTTCTAAAAACCCAAAATATTTTCATGTATTGCTTAAAACATGTCATATTAGTGTTCTATAAATTTTTTTTGGCTTGACGGATGCTACAATACTTGTTTTTATGTTAACAATTGCGTTTAAACACATAGCGTATCATTAAACGAAATCCTTTTCGTCTAAACGTAATGAGGCCTTAATATCAATATGTTAGCCAATAATATATATATATATCTATATATATATATATATAACTAATATATAACCCTTCAGTTTATATATACGGGTCATAATCAGTATCGGTCGGTTACTCGTTTAATCACTACTAATTAACCGATTTATTGTTTACTTGCTACGTAGTGAATAAGGTATATCTCGTTGTGTCACGAATGTCACATTCTCCCCCCATTAAAAAATTTTGTCCCCGAAATTGGTTGTGTCAACGGTATTCTTTTTAGGAAACAAGTGTGGGTATTTATTTCGGAATTCGTCCTTTCGTTCCCAAGTAAATTCGGGGTCCTCGTTTTGAGTTCCATCGAACTTTTACCAACAAGATTTTGTCATGTCGTAACTGTTTGGTTTTCCCGTACACAATTTCTACTGGTTGTTCTACAAATTTTAGCTTTTCATTTACATGAACATCTTCCAGTGGTACTATTGCCGTCTCATCAGTTAGACACTTTTTCAGATTCGACACATGAAACACATCGTGAATATTTCTGATATCTAAGGGTAGTTTTAGTGGGTAGGCTATGGGAATTTTTGCAATAATCTCGAAAGGTCCAATTTATCTCGGGGCTAATTTACCAGTCTTTCCAAACCTTATAACTCCTTTCCAGGGACACTTTCAGAAACACTTTGTCGCCTATTTCAAAAGATAACGGTTTTCTACGAACATCGGCATAGCTCTTTTGTTGATCGCGGGCGGCTATTAGTTTCTGTTTAATCTTATGAGACTTATCAGTTGTTTCTTGAATCGAATCGAATCTTGTAATTTGAGTATCACCCACTTCTGTCTAACAAGCGGCGATCTACATTTTCGCCCGTATAATGCTTCATATGGTGCTGCATGTATAATACTGTGGTAACTGTTAATGTACAAGAACTTAATGAGCAGGAGGTGTTGATCCCAATTCTTTTTGAAATCCAGTACATAAGAACGAAGTAAATCTTCTAAAGTTTGAATGGTTCGTTCGGATTGGCCATCTGTTTGGGGATGGTAAACGGTACTCAGGTCTATTCAGGTTCCCAAGGCTTCTTGCACTGTTTTCCAAAAAATGTGAGTTAAAATGACTGTCTCGGTCTGAAATAATCTAAAGTGGAACTCCGTGTCGGGACACAATTTCATTATATATAAATTTGGGCGAGTTTTTCTGTAGTGTAGTTGTTACGATTCGGAATGAAGTGTGCGGATTTGGTTAATCGGTCTACAATTATGTCCTCGGGAGGTTTTGGGAAGGTGTGTTACGAAGTCCATAGTAATTTGTTCCTATTTTCACTGAGGTATTTTGGGTTGTTGCAACATTCTTGAAGGCTTTTGGTATTTAGCCTTAACACGGGCACAAGTCGCGCATTTACTTACATATGTGGCTATATCCATCTTCATACCAGGCCACCATTAAAATTCTTTAACGTCATTATACATTTTGTCGGTACTTGGATGAATAGAATATTTGGACTTGTGCGCCTCATCAAAAATCAATTCTCGAAGATCATTAAGAGTAGGAATCCATACTGGATTTTTGATGTGTCACACCCCAAACCATAGCATAGGCGTATGACACATATATTGGTACCAAATTTGGAAATAAATCAGAGTTACGTGTTTAATGCAGAAGTTATAATTATGTGGTTTTAAAATATTATATATTTACTTTACAAAAGATGGGATTATAAAATACCCATTAATGTTACAAAGATTACTTGTTTATCAAAACTACCATTTACATATTAAGAGTTTAATAAAACAAGTTTTATCCGTGCCGTCGGATATCAAAGCACTTAGAGCACTCCAAGCTCCTATTCTTGATTACATGCAAAATGTAGAGAAAATACGTCAGCAACACATCTGGTGAATAAACTGATGCATAAAATATTTTCTTTTACTTGATAACCCCTCTAGACATAACTTAGGTCCGGACAATCGTGGCTTAGGAATAATCAAGTTTTAAAACAAAGCACAATTATAAACTTAAGTCACACACAAGACACCCTAGCAAACACCGCAACGTTCGACATTACTTAGGTACCATACGTATACACATGATCACCCTCACTCAGATGTAACTTAGGTCCGGCCCATTGTGGCGGAGACTCATGACCAGATGTGGCGCGGTGTGCCCACTGCCTTTTTACCACATATGTAAGGATCCAAAAACCGCATACTATAGCATGAGGGCTAGCGATTACCTTTGTTTATAATGTTTTAGAGATACGTAATCTCATGTAATTCATTTAATTTATTTGACTCGATTAAAAAAGTTTATAAAGTTGGGCGTATTCACCTTTCTTTTGAAATGATCAGCTTCAATACACTGACCGGTTCTTCCTTTCTTTGCTATCTCGCACCTATAGTACGAGTATAACTTTTTTTAGTCAGATTTAATCCGACTTAAGACCTCCAGTCTCTTTTGTATAATCTTTACATCGATTATATTTTCTTTATAAACCTTTGGTTCAAAACATCTTTTTTTTTATTTTAAACCTTTAGTTTAAAATATCTTTTCTTTTTTTTCTTTTTACAAGTTTAAAACCTTTAGTTTAACTTGTTCTACTTTTTCTTAAACTCTACGTTTCTTCTTCTTCTTTAAGAAACTTATACTTAAATCCTTTATTTATTATTATCTAAGAATTCTCAATTAATAATATTAATAACAAAGATGTATTTCATATCACATATTTCTTATTCACATTTACTTTGTTATATTTTTTATATTGACAAAATGGAAAAACTCGTCCTCTATGTTTGATCGGTTTTTCAATGATCGTCCTTTAGCAAACTAAATGATTGAAAACACCTTCATGTTCAAAAACCTTTCACGGTTCGTCCTTTTCACTAACGAGGGGTAGTTTTTCTCGTGAAATCCAGTCATGTGCGAGTCATGTGAGGGAAATTTAGTCTTTTTATCCACTAATCACTATCAGCCACCATTAAAGAACTACATATTATATAAATAAATTAATTAAAACTCTCTCTCTCTCTCTCCCCAGATCACACACTCTCTCTCTCTCCCCAGGACCAATTCGATTTTAGGGTTTGCACAAGATAGAAAGGGGGTTTAATCATCGGCCGATCCCCACAAAACCTCCATCGCCACACCTGAAAACGTCTGCTGTCAAGACAATTATGTGTGTGAAATCAGGCCCTTGGAGCTTTTGTAATAATCTATGGTGGAGGCGACGTGTGCATTCGGAGAGCATTAAGGGAATCTCTAGTCTGCTGTAGAAGCTTTTGCAACAATCTACATTGCTCCAACTGAATCGATTGCCGGAGTTGATGAGTAGATGGTTGTATAGTGGTATTTCTAGTGTGGAGGATGAGAAGAGATAGAGAGAGAGAGAGAACGGTGGCGGGGATGAGAGAGAGAGAGATAGAGAGAGAGAGAGAGAAGAATGTTCACATGAGGCGCTGGTGGTCACATGAGGCGCTGCTGCGAGACTCAGCCGGAGAAGAATGTTCCGACGAAAGAGACGGTTAGTGAGGCAGTGGATGGTGGTGGCCGGAGAGGGAGAGGGAGAGGGAGAGAGAATGGGGTTTATATATATTTTTAATACCTTTTAGTTTTAATTAATAAATAAATATGTGACTTTATAATATTACCCTCATGTGCCTTACACATAACCATATTTAACTTAAAAAATTAACCGGGTTAGAGCCAAAGGACGTAACATGAAAGATATTTGAAACATGAAGTATGCGTTTTGTCATTTCTTTTACCAAAGGACAACCAGTGAAAAACCGATCAAACATAAATGATGTCTTTTGCCATTTTGTCTTATTTATTTTACTCTCATGGTATCGGGTATCTTTTCGGCTTAGGGTTTTAAGCCTTTTAATATTTTATTATTATTTTACTCGGGCGTTATGCCTACCTTTCTTGGCCTATATTGACCCTAGAAACTTGAGCAACACTTTGATGTCGTCACGTTTCTTGAACTCCTTGATCAATTCCTTCCTTGGCACGCGAATCGACTCACATCGTTCTTCCAATTTTATTTTCATGTACTTCGAGGCGGTTCATCGGGTCGTCTCGAGACGACTTGACCTTCAATATAACGTCGTCGGTGTGTGGCACGGATTTCGAGGAACGTCAGGTTTTAGGCACGAAAATTGAGGAGATCGGCACGCTTATCGAGGTGATTTCTAGAGAGAGGGAGTATATTATAGAGAGAAAGAGCTGTGATGTTTTGGTGTGGTGAATGGGAGAGCCGATGGCATCCTTTTATAGGCAAATCAGAGGACCCATCGACATACACGATGGTTTGTTGATCATGCCGTCAAGTATCGCGACGTAGGCATGGCCAGTCACCCATAGTGTTTCCACGTGGCGACACGTGGCAGATGCCGTACCAGGTGTCGACACGTGGTGGGGCACGTGTCACACTTGTCAGACCACGTCTTCGCCATACGCGATGAAGTTGGTACTATTGCAATCACCTATCACCCACCACCCACTTCCTTGGTTTCATAAACAGGCCCTCCGCGATCCGCGATGGGCTTGCCTTCTGATCCATCGCGTGTGACGATGGTTCAGAAAAATAGATTTTTTTACTTTTGGTCCTTGGACTATTGGAACTTGGTATTTTTGATCCAATATTTTCTCGATGTTACATCCTTCCCACATTGGAATGAATCTTGTCCACGAGATTCGCTCTTAGAACAAGTGGGGGCACTTTTTCTTCTTTTCAAATTCAAGTTCCCAAGTGTATTCGGGGCCTCTTCGTGAGTCCCTCTTTACTTTGACTATTTTTACAGTTCGTCTCTTAAGTTGCTTTGTTTTCGAATCTTCGATTTGTATTGGTCGTTCTACGAATTTAAATTTTCATTTATTTCGACGTCTTTTAAAGACATAGACAAAGATTCATCAGCTAGATATTTTCGCAGATTAGAGACGTGGAATACATCATGTATCCCATTCATTTCTTAAGGTATTCAAAAACGGTATGCGACAGTACCAATTCGCTCGAGTATATCAAATGGTCCTACGAAACGTGGACTAAGTTTTCCTTTCTTGACGAAGCGAACAACACCCTTCCAAGGCGAAACTTAATAAGACTCTATCGCCTACATTGAATTCTAACGGCTTATGACGGACATCGGCGTAACTCTTTTGTCGGTCACATGCCGTCTTAAGTCGTTCAAGGAATTGTAACACCTTGCAGTGGTCTCTTGGACTATCTCGGGTCCAGACAATTGATTATCTCTGGTTTCAGACCAGCATACCGGCATTCTACATTTACGACCATACAACGCTTCAAACGGTGCGGCTTGAATACTCGTGTGATAACTATTATTGTACGAAAATTCCATTAGGGGAAGATGGTCATCCCAACTTCCACCTGAGTCAATCACACAAGCGCGGAGCATATCTTCAAGAGTTTGAATTGTCCATCCGCTTTGTCCATCGGTTTAAGGATGATAGGCGGTGCTAAGGTTTAACTTTGTGCCTAACGCTTGTTGAAAACTCTTCCAGAAGTGAGACGTGAATCAGCTGTCTCGATCAGAAATATTAGACAACGGTACTCCATGCAAAGCAACGATGTTGTTCACATAGATACGCGCTAATCTATCCATCGAGTATAACTCGTTGATGGGTATAAAGTGTGCAGATTTTGTTAGTCTATCATCTATGACCCAAATTGCATTATGCTGACGAGTTGTTTTCGGGAGTTTTGTGATGAAGTTCATTGTTGTTAATTCCCACTTCCAAACGGGGAGTTCGGGTTGCTGAAGCAATCCTGATGGGTTTTGATGTTCAGCCTTGACTGTCAAACAAGTTAAACATTTTGCAACATGCAACGCGATATCTTTCTTCATTCCATTCCACCGGTAGTTCGAATTGAGATTTTGATACATTTTGTCACTATCGGGGTGCATTATGTACTTAGATTTGTGAGCATCACTTAAGATCTTTTCGCGCAAGACTCCAACGATTGGCACCCAAATTCAATTTCTGAGTCTAAATATGCCATCGTCACCTTTGACTAGTGAGTCAATGGTGCCGTTACGTTTTTTGTCTGAGATCTCGTTTTCATTGATTGCTTGAAGTTGTGCGGATTTGATTTGCTCGATGAGATCAACTTGGATTTCTAGTCATAGAGCTCGAACTCTTTTTGGCTTTTCATGTTCTTTACGACTCAAGGCCTCAACCACAACATTGGCTTTACCTTCGTGATAGACGATTTCACAATCGTAGTCATTTAAAGTTTCCATCCAGCATTATTGACGCATGTTGATTTATTTTTGTTCAAATATGTGTTTTAGACTTTTAAGATCGGTATACACGACAAATTTTACTCCATAGAGATGTGCCTCCATATCTTTAAAGAAAAGATTATGGCGCCTAACTCTATATCTTGAGTTGTGTAGTTCTTTTCGTGTACCTTGAGTTGACGAGAGGCGTAAACGATCACTTTCTTTCTTTCCATTAGTACACATCCTAAACCAGAATGTGACACATCACTAAAGACAACAATGTTCTCAGTACCTTATGGCATGGCCAATATAGGTGCTTGGGTGAGTTTTTGTTTGAGTATCTCGAATGCCTCTTGTTGTTTACTTCCCCGTTCATACTTGATGTTTTTACGAGTCAACGAGGTTAGGGGAACGACTATATGAGAGAAATTTTCGATGAACCTACGATAATAGCCAGCCATACCTAAGAAACTTTGGATATCGATTGGCGAATTTAGAATTTCACACTTAGAGATAGCTTCAATCTTCACAGGATCGACTAGAATTCCATTCACGTTTATGATGTGTCCAAGAAATTGCACTTCATGAAGCCAAAACTCGCATTTCGAGTTGGCGAAAAACTTCTCGGTTCTAAGTAATTAAAGTAATGTTCAAAGGTGAGTTTCATGATCTACCTTAGACTTAAAATAAATAAGTATGTCGTCGATGAATAGTATAACAAATTTATCTAAGCACGGTTTACAGATTCGATTCATCATGTCCATAAACGCGGATGGGGCATTAGTGAAACCAAACGGCATGATCTTGAATTCATAATGTCCATACCTTATTCAGAACGCGGTTTTCGGAATGTCTTCGGATTGAATTTTGTGTTGGTGATAACCAGAACGCAGATCGATTTTTGAGAAATAACTCGCGCCTTGAAGTTTGTAGAATAGATCGTCGATTCGGGATAGAGGGTATCGATTTTTGATGGTTACTTCGTTTAAGGCTCGGAATTCGATACACATACGCATTGATCCATCCTTTTTTTGACGAAAAGAATTGGCGCTCCCCACGGTGATGAACTCGGACGGACGAAACCTTTCTCGAGTAGCTTGTCAAGTTGTCTCTTTAATTCCTTCATTAGGTTGGAGCTAGACAATACGGGGTTTTGGAAATTGGAGCAGTACCAGGCATAAGATCGATCCTTAATTCGACTTTTCTATCGGGAAGTTCATCGGGAAAGACGTTAGAGAATTCAAAAAAAATATGTACGTCTTTTATTTCTTTAGGTTTGGATTCTTTGATGACGTAGGCCATGAATGCTAAGCATCCTTTAAAAAATTTGTTAGCCCTAATCATGGAGATTATGCTAACTTGGCCAACATCTTTGTCCCCTTATATTCGAATGGTTCGTTTATCAGGGGCTCGAAGTTCGACGGTTTTGCTATTGCAAATGATACCAGCATGATTGTGTATAACCAATACATACCAAGCACAATGTCAAAAACAGCGAGAGTCATGGGCAACAATTGAATAGGCCGAACGTAACCAGCTAATAAGATTTTTCCGTTTTCTATAGATTCATAGATTTTAACAATTTCACCACTAGCGATCTCGACGCTTAGAGTTTTATTTAATTTTGTCAGTGGTTCGTTTAATAGTCTACAAAAGTTTTAATCTATAAAACTTAAGTTGGAACATGAGACAAACAAAACTCTAGCATATGTGTCGTTAACTAGGAACGTACCAGTGATGGTTTCCGGCATGTCGACCGCCTTTTTGGTGTCAAGAATGAAGACTCTTGTGTTTCCCTTATTTGCCTCAGTCTTTTGGCCACTTCCACCCACACCACCAGCAGCAGGTTTGTTCTCGGGACACTTGAAACTGAGGTGGCCCATCTCTTTGCCATTATAACATGTCATCGTTTTCTTCCAACAGTTGGCCGTTGCATGACTGGGTTTGTGACGTGAATTACATACGGTTGTTGCAGACGTTGTGAAATGGAAATGGCCTTAGTGGTGTTTCTTGCAAATTTTGCATCGAGTGAAGTTGGAATTGAATCTAGAATTGCGTTGATCTACACCTTTGGCCTTGAATCGGGCACCTCGACTCTTCTTGTGATCGTTCGACAGCACTACATTTTTATCTTCTTCTTTATTGCGGATGAGACCGTTGATTAGATAACCAACCAATTCCTTCGCAGAGTCGGCGGTTTGTGGAAGGTGAGACCTTACCATGTCGCGAATTTCCCGTGGAAGGACCCATATATAACGAGTGACTTTTCTGGACTTGGGGGTTACCAGCTGGGGCACAAGATGACAATATTCATGGAACTTGGTGTTATACTCACGGAGGTTCGTTCCTACAACTCTATGATTGGGGAATTTCGATTGAATTTGATTAGTTTCATGCATCGGGCAGAACTTTGCCATCAACATTTCCTTGAACTTGTCCCACATCATATTATATAATACTTGCCTTCCCTTGCTCATTATCAACGTATTCCACTACTCTAGAGCCTCTCCCTTGAACATTTGAGCCGAATATTGAATCTTCTCTTTTTCAGAACATTTGCTTATTATCACAATCGACTCCATCTCTTCAAGCCATCTAACAGTCGCAATGGCGCCCTTGTCACCATAAAATTCTTTCGGTCCAAAATTCTTAAAGTATGTAAATGAGAAACTTTAGATTTTTAATTTCTTAAACTTTTGTTTAATATAACCATCAGCATTGGACTCGTGAACACTCTCTTCGATATAAGATGGTTTAGGGTGGGATTTAATGGATTTCCGAGACTGTTCAATGGAATGAGATTGCCAAGATTGAGTTCTAATATGAGATTCGGCTCTCACGGCTTCTTTTATCATTATTTGAATTTGGTTCATATGTTTTTCAGGGATTTCCTCTTGTTCTTGTTCTTTTTCCTTTTCTTTATTTGCATGATTTTATGCTTCCTTTCGAGAAGCTTCCACATTATTTTGGTTCGACAGAAGTTTAAATTACATTTTTTTCTTAATCACACACTTTACATATTCATTTATTAAGCACACACACATATATATATATATATCATAAAATATATATATATATATATTATTACATCACATACTTATATATACATCATTACTTGATGTATATATATTTCCTTATCCTTATTACAATCTCATTACAACACACATTACAACATCCACACATCACTCAACCCTACTCTTAGTCCTTCATGAACTTCTTCACCATCTTGGTCATTTTGTTGCATTTTCGAAGAAGCTTATCTCCTATCTTCTTCTTTTTGTTTCCATCCATGACTATCTTCTTTCTTAGATCGTTAGTCTCTTGTAAGGCCCTATCAAGACGCTCTTCTTGGGACTATGGGATCTCAATTGCGTATTCATATCGAGGTGGCGGATCGTGGTACCCCATCATAACGATGTTGTAGTGGTTTTTGGGGTATGGCGACGAGGTAACGTCAGACGGATAGTTGTAGAAAGCTTCAGCTGCTTCATTTTGTTCACGGATATCATTTACTTGTTCTTCAACTGATGGAATCTTGCCTTGACACGGTGGGAAACTTGGTGGTGACTTGTTCCAGAGTTCTTGATGGTATTGCATGTACGGGTCCATGAGCCATAGCTTGGACTTTGTGAAAGAACGATTGCACACATCCTTGATTTGGCGGACAGTCACAACTTGTTGGTTCCTCCATTGAGGTTGTTACTTATTCAGAAATCTCTTAGTCTGATTCTTCCTCAGGGTCTTCCTCTTCCTCGAGATCATCATCTTTTTCCATAGCCTTGGTTGTATCGGCCACCGACGGGTGCATGCGAAAACTCTAGTAAGGTAGCATAACTCTCATTTTCGGCTTCCAAGATGGTCCGTCTTTGGGGTGAGAGTCAACAGCATTGGAGGTTCCGGTGTGACATCGCCTTTGGTCGGATTGGCATTGCATCCATTCGGAAGAGTGAGGCTTAGGTTCCTCCTTGATTGATCTATTGGCTTGGAATGTGTAAGATGGATGATGATTGGGTGGTTGATACGTCGGGACATCAGACGGATGATACGTCGGGATATTGGACGGATGATATGTTGGAATGTTGGACGGGTGATACATTGGTATGCTTGATGGATGATAACTTGAGTGTCTTGATGCTTCATATTCTTATCTTGGTGGATCATCGGGTAGGTTGATCGGTAATTGCTCAGTTCCAGGGAAGTACACCGGCGTGGGTCGTTTGATTGGATGATCTTGATTGAAGAAGTTTTTGTAGTAATCCTCACTCATATTGTCTTTTGGAATCGGGTCGGGACATCTAACTTTCCTTGCTTCCCTCATGAATCCTTCGATCACTTTCTTGAAAGACATCTAAGGGTGGTTTAGATTGAGGAGGGATAGAAAAGGTTTACCAGCCTATCTTATTCCTATTTAAATTTAACAAGTAATAAAAATTAAACTTTCTTATTCACTTGGATCAAAGCTTTGGTATTATCTTTTAATACCTAATTCGCTAAGATCGTTGGCTCTGATACCAAACTTGTCACACCCCAAACCACGGCCTAGGCGTATGACACATATGTTGTTACCACATTTGTAAATAAATCAGAGTTACGTGTTTAATGCGGAAGCTATAATTATGTGGATTTAAAATATTATATATATACTTAACAAAAGATGGAATTATAAAATACCCATTAATGTTACAAAGATTACTTGTTTATCAAAAACCACCATTTACATATTATGAGTTTAATAAAACAAGTTTTATCCGAGCCATCGGATATGAGAGCACTTCGAGCATTCCAAGATCCTATTCTTGATTACCTGTAAAATGTTTAGAAAATACGTCAGCAACATATGCTGGTGAATAAGCTGACGCATAAAATATTTTCTTTTACTTGATTACCCCTCGAGATATAACTTAGGTCTGACCCATCGTGGCTTAGGAATAATCAAGTTTTAAAACAAAGCACAATTATAAACTTAAGTCACACACAAGACACCCCAGCAAACACCGTAGTGTTCGACATTACTTAGGTACCATACGTATACACATGATCACGCTCACTCGGACGTAACTTAGGTTCGGTCCATCGTGGCGGAGGCTCATGACCAGGTGTGGCGCGGTGTGCCCACCGGCTTTTTACCACATATGTAAGGATTCAAACAAACGTATACTACAGCCTGAGGGCTAGTGATTACCTTTGTTTTTATTGTTTTAGAGATACGTAATCTCATGTAATTCATTTCGTTTATTTGACTCGATTTAACAAGTTTATAAAGTTGGGTGTATTCACCTTTCTTTTGAAATGATCAGCTTCAATACACTGACCAGTTCTTCCTTTCTTTGCTATCTCGCACTTATAGTACGAGTATAACTTTTTGTTAGTCGTATCTTTAATCCGGCTTAAGACCTCTAATATCTTTTGTATAATCTTTACCTCGATTATATTTTCTTTATGAACATTTAGTTCACATCTTTTCTTTTTTTTAAACCTTTAGGTTAAAATATCTTTTCTTTCTTTTCTTTTTACAAGTTTAAAACCTTTAGTTTAACTTGTTTTACTTTTTATTAAACTCTAAGTTTCTTCTTCTTCTTTAGGAAACGTATACTTAAATCCTTTATTTATTATTATCTAAGAATTTTCAAATAATAATATAATAACAAAGATGTATTTCATATCAAATATTTCTTATTCACATTTACTTTGTTATATTTTCTTTATTTTATTCTCGAGGTATTGAGTATCTTTTCGACATAGGGTTTTAAGCCTTTTAATATTTTGTTATTATTTAACTCGGGCGTTATGCCTAACTTGCTTGGCTTATATTGACCGTAGAAACTTGAGCAGCACTTCGATGCCGTCACGTTTCTTGAACTCCTTGTTCAACATCTTCCTTGGCACGTGAATCGAGGCACGACGTTCTTCCAATTTTGTTGGCACGTACTTCCTGGCGGGTCGTCGGGTCGTCTCGGGATGGCTTGACCTTCAATATAACGTCGTTAGTGTGTGGCACGGATTTCGAGGAACATCGGGTTTTGGGCACGGATGTCGAGGAGATCGGCATGCTTATCGAGGTGATTTCTAGAGAGTGGGAGTATATTTTAGAGAGAGAAAGAGCTGTGATGTTTTGGTGTGGTGAATGGGAGAGCCGATGGCCTCCTTTTATAGGCAAATCAGGGGACCTATCGCGATATGCGATGGTCCCTTGTCGCGATAGGTCCCTTGATCATGTCGTCGAGTATCGCGACGTAGGCATGTCCAGTCACCTATAGGGTTGCCACGTGGCGACACGTGGTAGACGCGGTGCCACGTGGTGACACGTGGCGGAAGATTTTGCCTCGTGTGGACACGTGGCAGGGCACGTGTCACACTTGTCAGTCAAACCACGTAATCGCGATACGCGATGACGTTGGTACTATGGCAATCGCGTATCGCCCACCGCCCACTTCTTTGCTTTCATAAACAGGCCCTTTGAGATACGCGATGGGCTAGCCTTTTGATCCATCGCATGTCGCGATGGTTAAGGAAAACAGGTTTTTTACTTTTGGTCCTTGGACTTTTGGAACTTGGTATTTTTGATCCAATATTTTCTCGATGTTACATGAAGTAATATATTTCATCAATTTTATTTTCAAAGTTCTTTTCGTTCCCATGAAATTATTCATTTTATAATTGATCTTCTTTTAAGGCTTCGTCTTGAGCAACACAAATTTGTTTGATAAGGCTATTCTGGACAATCATTTCAAGTGTCCATACTCTTAGGGATTTAATTTGTTCCTTCCGACTTAATGCATCAGCTACTATATTTTCCTTACCCGAATGGTATTTAATCGTAGTCATTTAACAGTTCCTACCATATTCTTTGCCTCATGTTCAGCTCTTTTTGATCAAATATGTGCTGTAGGCTTTTGTGATCTGTGTATATTGTACATTTGGTTCCGTACAAGTAGTGTCTCTAGATTTTTAATGCAAATATAACTGCTCCCAATTCCAAGTCGTGGGCTGTATAATTCTTCTCATGTGCTTTTAATTGTCGAGAGGCATACACTATTGCTTTCTTTCGTTGCATCAGTACGCATCGTAAACTTCTACGAGATGCGTCACAATAGACTACCAAGTCATCAGTTCTATCTGGAAAACTTAATATTGTAGCTTCACATTACTTTTGTTTTAACGTTTGGAAGGCCATTTCTTGTTCTTCTCCCAGTCATACGTTCAATCCTTTTGAGTTAGGGGTTAAAGGTTGGGCAATACTAGAAAAGTTTTCAATAAATCGTCGGTAATACCCGGCTAATCCCAAATATTGGCGAATTTCTTTCGGTGATTTAGGTACTTGCCAATTTTTAATAGCCTCAATTTTACTGGGGTCTACTTGGATTCCTTGTTGATTCACAATGTGTCCTAAAAATTGTACTTCTTGTAACCAAAATTCACATTTGGAGAACTTGGCATATAACTTTTCTTGCCTCAATAATTCCAAGATTACCCGCAGATGTTGTTCGTGTTCCTCCTTACTTTTCGAATATATCAAAATGTCATCGATAAACACTATCACGAATTTGTCAAGGTAGGGTTTGCAAACTAGGTTCATAAGATCCATAAATACTCTAGGTGCATTGGTCAATCCAAACGGCATAACCAAAATTCATAGTGACCGTACCGAGTTTGGAAGGCTGTTTTTGGGATATCTTCTTCCTGAATTCTTACATGATGATAACTAGATCTAAGATCGATTTTCGAAAAATATTTCGCACCCTGAAGTTGAACAAACAAGTCATCAATTCGAGGTAATGGGTATCTATTCTTAATAGTCACTTAACTTAATTCCCGGTAGTCAATACAAATCCGAAAACTTCCGTCTTTTTTTTTTGACAAATAAAACCGGTGCTCCCCATGGTGAATAACTAGGTCATATAAAGCCCCTATCTAATAATTCTTACAATTGGTTGGAAAGTTCTGGCATTTCAGAAGGTGCCAGTCGATAAGGTGCTTTAGCAATGAGAGCTTCTCCAAGTATTAGGTCAATACCGAATTCTACTTGTCGGGTCGGTGGTAAACCAGGAAACTCATCAGGAATACATCTGAATAATCATGTCCCACTGGGATGTCTTATATACGTTTTTCAAAGGGGTCCTTAATTGTTACACTCTCCAAGTATAATGTACAACCTTGACGCAAATACTTTAGTGCTTTAGTAGGGATACGAGAGACAATACAATACCAGATTTCTCACCTTAAACAATCATTGCCTCGTCATTCGAAAGAGGTATCCTAACAGTCTTATCCTTACAAACAATTTCAGCTTTTTTACTTAGACAGCCGGTCGATACCGACTATAACATTGAAACTTCCTAATTCCACTGGAAGTAAATCAATAAGAAACGGGTGGTCGTTTAGGATAAGGGAATAGTTTTGGACTATTCGGTTAACAAGTATAGACTTACCGTTAGCGCGTTCTATAGTGTATGGTTTTGTTAGCTCACTAACCAGCATATTTTCTAAGGGTAAAAAGTTAACAGCTACGAAACATTTATCAGCGCCCGTATCAAACAAAACTGAAGCATATTTACTGGAAACTATGAATGTACCTGTTACCACTTTCGGATCATGACGCACTTCACCCGATCCTCTTACAAAAGCGCGTCCCCTAGCTGTGTTGGAAGTTGATTCTTGTGCTTGGTTCTCTCTCCTCACTACACCCTAATTCAGCTTGGGGCAGTATCTCCGATAGTGTTCCGTACTACCGCATTCATAGCAGGTACGAAGGTTCATGGTAGGTGGGTTTTATAGATTGAGTTGTGGTCGGGTTGGTTGATGTCGAGGTAGTTGGTTTGCTTGTTGTGGTCTATTTACATTATTAGTGATGGTTCTACAATCGGGGGCGTAATGTCCAGTCCTTCCACACTTATGGCATATTACTAGTTTTCAATCACCCACTTGATGAAGATTACATTTCGCACATTTCGGTAACGTCCTTTTATATGTTACTTGTTTCACATTCGAATTGGTCATGGCATAGTTTCGGGTAATTGGGTGGACTTGTTTATTTTGAGGGTTCCATTGCATCATAGTTTCATAATCAGATTGTTTTAAACTGGATGTTTCTCCCGGCATCCTTATCACTCCAATCCTCATAAGTTCAAAAGTAACTACACCAGCTAGAGATACCGCACTTTACAATGTTGGGTGGGCTACTGAGTTTACGATGCTCCTTACAGCAGGGGTTAATCCCCAAATAGAACGTTCGATACGTTTGGATTCCGGTGTAACTAACCATGGTACTAAGCGAGACAGTTCATTAAAACGTTAGTATATCCCACGTGGTCTGCACCCTTCATTTCCAAGTTCCACTGCTCATGTTCTAACCTTTGAATTTCACTTTTTGGGCAAACATGTTCTAGTAAAAGGGTTTTGAGTTCGGCCCATGACATACGGTCTATAGCATGTTGTACCCTCATTTGAACCACTGTGTTCCACCACATCAAAGCATGATCTAGAAACATATTGGTAGCGAATTTGACTATACGGTCTGGTGGATATTCACAAATTTTAATTACAGACTCGGTCTTTTCTATCCATTTCACTAATCCGTTAGGTCTCTCAATACCTTTGAATTCAGTCGGATTACACGATTTGAATTGTTTAAATGAATATTCTTGACGTGGGGGTTCTTGGTTATTACCATTGTTATAGGTATTTGGTCGGGACGGGAATTGGATTCGTGACATTACCGGTGTTCAAAATGGGTTCAGGGTTTCCAACAACATTAATAGTCGGGAAAGTATTATTAATGTTTAAAACATTTTCAGTAGTCAGCGGGGTAGTAACGCCTGAGACTACATTAGTATCCGGTGGAGGTATGTTATCAATGGCCGTAGTGGTGCTCGGGGGTTGATTAACAGTATTGTTGGCATGTATTCATGCAGTGACTTGTGCTACAATTGTTGGTATCACTGCTTGTAGTTGGCGAGCAATCTTTGCGGTACTTTCGCCTCAGATAAAGAGTTAGCTTTCTTCAGGGCCATTCTATAACAATAACCAAATATATAATAATTAATACGGTTTCCCCTATAATAAGCAAAATATCACGATATTATAAATCACAAAACACACAAAAATGCCAAAGAACACGTTTGTATTACCCATAATCATTAGTGTACATATGCATCTCCAAATTTAGCACATAGGCTTAACCTGGAATAGGCCAGTGCTTGTATATGCGTATCAAAATTTGTAACTAAGTGACATATAGACTTAACCCGATATGGGCCAGTGCTTATAATCATTAATGTACATATGCATTTCCAAATTTAGCACATAGGCTTAACCATGTATAGGCCAGTGCTTGTATATGCGTATCAAAATTTGTAACTAAGTGACATATAGACTTAACCCGACAAGGGCCGGTGCTTGTAACCAAGTCAGCCCAACATGCCGTACAAAATGCTGCATGGGATGTCAAAAGACTATATGAAACAAACTTTACTACTAGTGTTATACCCATTCATGATTACATGGTATAACAACCACACAACAGCAGCCACCAGGGCTGTAATAATCGCTATACAAACTCCCAACGGTGTCATCGCCAGATCCTGATGCCAATGGTTGTGAGAATTTGACCTCTGTACGTCCCTCACTTCTCGCTGCATGTACCACATGTGATCTTGTATGTCGTGTCTGTGCAGGTTAAGGTTGTTTATCGAGTGTGATTGTTCCAATATCTGATCTGTGACTAAACCCAACCATGCTGAATAGGATAAGAGGTGGATCCGGTATCGGCGTGAGTAGTCCCAGGTGGAACATTTAAGTCAGTGACCTGGATACGTGATGTTTTTCCCCTATGGATTGTTGACCATGGTGGGGGAAGAAGTGTGCTCAGGTGGGCGTACGCTCATGCGGGCAGCCTTACGGTTCCTAATAGTGGGTCTGGGTACTGGTGTATGATGCATAGGTGGAATAGAGGATCTTGGTGTTCTAATCGGTTAATGACAAACACTACTAGCTCCAGCCTCTAGCCTAGGTGTTTCCCTAAGAGGATAACTATCACATCTGTAGCCCGATAAATCTGGCTGGTCAGTCGGCACCTCGTGTGGTACTAGGGCATCCCCCAAACTCTCACCATTTCGTCTTCCTTCGACCCCTCTTCGGGTTCCTCATCATCATTATCATGCAGTACTGGTACTTCGTCAGATAGCCAATTTGTAGCTCTCGACATATGTTTGCACAAGGGTTAGTAATAAGAATAATATTTTTCAATAATAATAATCATAATACAATATATACAGATATTCATACACATTAGCAAAGATAATTGTTTATATAAAATATTATATTTTATACACATATGTTGCTAATTTTACCTATTAGATTGTTCAACTACTTCTTCTCAAATTCCCACGTACAAGCAAGTCCGTTATTACGTTCTGGACCATAATAACCCACTTGCCCATTCAAGTTCATCCCGAGAATCATCTGTATATATTATTTAATATTATTTTATTCCCAGAGCTAATCGAGCCTACGGTTATATTAGGGTATCCTAAGGGACATCCTAATTTTTTATAACCAATGACTCTGATACTAACTTCTGTCACACCCTGACTTGGTAATTGCGGAAGCTTAACACTGGAATGTGACAGACACCTCTGCTATCAACCACATTGTTATAAAGTAAAATTACAAATAATTTACATCATATTACATTGGTTGGTACTAAGCTTACAAACTAGGTGAAAACCACATAACCACTTCTCGGGCTTCTTATTCATCACTATGTACATGCATCTATTTACAGCGATTCAACTTCACTTTTTAACATCGAGCATGTAAGCAATCATTCCAACTTTGGCTCAACTGAAAAGCATAATAAAACGGGTCAACTACGTCTAGTTGGTGAGTTTCAAGTTTCATAAGTATGAACAAAAATCAGTATACAAGTTCGTATAGTTCACAGTATGTATGTAAGTATGTTTATATATATGTATGTATGTATGTATGTAAGTATGTATGTATGTATGTATGTATGTATGTATGTATGTATGTATGTATGTATGTATGTATGTATGCATGCATGTATGTATGTATGATGCATCCAATTGCGTCTAGATCTTGGCTCGTATGGCGTTTTCACAATTAGAAAGATTTTGAATGATTTGGTTGTACATGAAGATGTGTGACGAGGTCAAATGTAAAGATATTTATGCTTTACTAGTGTTGATGGATAGTTGATTACTTGATTCTAATTGTTGAAAGATTGATATACATCATTTTCCATTTGGATGATCGAAATGATCACTTGGAGATGCTTATTTAAGGGGAGATCTGATAGAAGAATCTACGATTTATTGGTTCGCGTATAAGAGTTAGAGATTTGTGTCGGTCCTGTTATCGATCGCTCAAACTCACAATAAATGTCACAACCCACACAATAAATGTGTCGACAAGAATGCTGATGACGTTGCTATTTATGGAAAGATTAGTAATTTGTTTATGGCGAATCACTAACAAACACAAATGTAAATCAATTAGGGTTTCTTGTAAGGAATGTTAATCCGTACAAATCCTAGGATAGCCGCCACACTCAAATCAGGAATATTCGATTAGTCTGAAAAGTGTAAAGTGGCAAAATCCGTGGTAGGTGTGTCCTAAATTATTTTATTTATAGGCATGACACCACCTGAAAACTGTCCTGACTTCTAGAAACCCTAATGATAGGTACATAATCATATTGCATATTCAAAAATATACTAAGTGTAAAAAAAGGTCTTCCGGGTAGGCTTTGTGCCTTTTGTCTTCTTCGAGTAGACCTGGTAACCTTGAAGTGTGCAGGTAAACAGTTCTTCGGGTAGACTTTACTTAGAGTATTTTTCTTAGAAAATACTCACCTAGCAGACTTCAATCTTCTTGACCATTGAAAAATTTGCCCAATATGATCTAACGAGCAAACTTGTTCTTCGGAAATCCTTTCAACCCTTTGTTAACGAATAACTAGTTAGCAAATCCAAGTGTGCTGGTAACACTGTACCTTGCTCGTAGTTGAACCTTGCCCGACAAAGTCCTTAAAAATATTCTTTATCAACTTTCATTAAGCATACTCAGATCACTGTTTTATTAATGAATACCTTGCTATATATTCCAAATACTTGGCTTCAAATGCTTGGTTAGCCAAGAGCTTACTCGGAAGCAAACCTTTCTTGGCTATGAAGAACAACCTTGCTAGACATAGTGAACCCTGCTTGGATTGTCACTAAAGAAGACTTCAAAAAGATAACCTTGCCCGAAAGGAAAAATACCTTGCTAGGACAAGTAAAACCTTGCTGGGAGGTCCAAGTGTGCTCGGTTTCCATTCTTAATCATATCTGAGAAGTGTTTAGAAATTCAAATCTCCCTTATTCTCCCTTAAGTCATTTCATATCAAATCTTTGACTCAACAATCCCCCCTAGATTGGAACACCTCAGCTGTCCCAAAACACCTCTAAGGTTACATACACTTAGTCAAAATACATATCAAATCAAAATCATAATTACATTACAAAATCAAAAGATTACATATTTCAAATTCTGTCCGTAGACATTTCAAAGCAAACCATAATGCTAAACAAAGTCTTCATCTCCTTGCATTGTAGGCTGCTTGTCTTCGATCAACTATCACTGATCCTTCCCTTCGCTTGAAAATAGACAATGTTTGATGATGAGGGTGATTCTCAGGTATTGTCATGTCCATTATATCCCTCAAATCTTCATTGCTTACAAAGGTCAGGTCATCATCAGTCCTGGTTATACCCAAAATCAGTCCACCGAAGTTGCGAAGAATGTAGTGGTCTTCATTAGTATTGTAGTCAATCTGAGCAATTCTACCATTCTTCTGCACTTCATGGTTGGGTCTTGTCATACGTCTCCTCTTACTGATGGGAGTATTCAAGTTGGACAGTGGGTACTTGTTTATGACTTTTAAAAGGTAACAAAGTTCAGCACTTCTTATACTACTTATACGCTTGGCTCCTATGTTCTTTTCCTGCTTAGTAAGCTCCCACTTTTTTCTTTGATCAAACAGAGGAAATTTCTTCTCTGCTTTACTCTTAAAATATTTTGACAACTCATTTTGTTGTCTTCCTGCCATCTTGTTTCTATCATATTAGTCATACAAGTCAAGATTGGCCATTATCTCAAGTTGCTCTCTCTTGTAATCAGCAATGTCATCTTTGAAGACAATCTCCCTTAGTTCTCTGCTTTGCATTATCACTTTCAAAGTATTAGAGACAGAGTCATAGAAGAGTGTCATTTGTAAGTCCACATCAGTTTTTGGCCTTTCTTCCTTTTGAGTTCCAGCTCTTATTGCTCATTTTGGATGTTGAGATGTGTCTCCTTGAAGCAGAGGGCTTTGTAGGAATAGACTTCATTGGTTTAGTGGGCCCCACTAATCCAAATTTCCTTTTATACATCTGAAAAATTAATTCAACAGGCATCATCATCAGATCCACAAGGTTTTCACCTCCATCCGTGTATAATCTAACAATCATTTCCATAATCTTTTCATCATTGAGCCGATAGGCTGGTACAAACTTTCCACCAACAAAGCTTTTGGGAATTTCCTTTTCAGGTAGTAGCTTCTCCCATTCAGCTTTTTGTTCATAAAACAGTTTCTTCAGTTGTGCCCTTCCCAGCATGTCAAATACATTTTCTGTCATGCCCTTTTTCGTCATTACATTATTCAACAGTTTAATCATCTCCACATCCTCCCATGGATCTTTGTTTTCATCAGGCTCTGGTTTAACCTCCATAGGAATAGGAGTCTTGGATGTTTCAGCCTTTTCCATCTTGGCCTTCTCACTTTCAGCTCTCTTCTTCTCTTTTAGAGTCATAATCCTTCACTTCTTGGTAGAAGGTTCAGGTTGATCTTTCTTTGATTGATCTTTCTTTGATAGTCTATTGAAGTGAGATTCAACCACTACCTTTGGCAAGTTATCAATAAACTCAGGTGCCATACCTATGTCAATCAAATATCCCCACTTTCTTCCATACTTTTTCTTTACCTCCTATACTCTTTCTTTCAGCTTTGATTCTCTTATAAATCTTTCCTTCTCTTATTTCTAAATAATTTCCATTGTTGTGTTATACACTTTCTCCAAATCATGGAAGCTCATCCTGCTTAAATCCTTTTCATTCAAACCATGTTTTTTTTTAAATATTCTCTGTACTTCATAGAGTCAACATTCTTCTTTTGAAGTCTTTTCTTTATCTCATCATCTTCTTTATCAATCAATTTTTGCAGCTCCTCATCAGATAGAGGAGCCAATCATTCAAATTTATAACCAAGTCTGATCAACATGATCACTAATGGATTATACCTGATTGCCTCATACAAACTATGTTGAATATTTGTCCTTTGCTCATCAGTCATTTCAACTTGTGGGGATAAAATATCAATCTTTTCAGCAACATTACCCTGATCATCATTATTATCATTGTCAGAGTCATCTTCTTTAGTAGTATATTCTTTTTCTATAGAATCATCTGCAACATCAATTTTTGGTTCCTCTGGATTTGGGACATCTTGAGGAATATCCTCCGGCCTTATCATCTGAACTGGAACAGGCCTCAATGGGCTTTCCTGCTCCTCAGGACTTTCAAAAAAAATACTCATTCTTATCATCCCATCTAGACTTTTTTGCTGATTTGTCTTTATTAGTCTGTTCACCGGCCTTCCTCCTTCTAGTATAAGTCTTTTCAAACCTGTTCACTTTGGATGTGAACTCCTCCTGTATCTTGGAGGCCTTTTTCAACAATGTTTCTACTGTTTCCTCAGTCACCCCCTGTTTCATAGATTCTTCATTTTCAGCTTCCATCTCAGGTTCATTATGCGGTTGACTGAATACATTCAAAACTATTGCCAAAGAATTATCCACCTATTCAGCTCTTTTCATTTTAATCAACATGTCAATCACTTCCTGATCCTCTTTCTCTTCTTGATTCAATGTTTTGGCAATGTTAGCTTGCTCAATCAAATCTTCTTGTTCAGCCAATTCTTCTGCTGTTGGGGTTTGGGCAATATATTCCCTCTCCCTTGTTTCATTAAGCAGTTGTTCAAGCCTTTTGGCTGCTTTAGCATTCTCATCCTCTTCATCATCATCATTTATTTTCTTTGTACTAAAAGGCTCTTCAGGATCTTTTTCATCATTAGCAATTGCTTTCCCCCTTTCCATCCTTCTTCTCTTTTCCTCTTCTATTTCTGAAGGGAAATTGTCATTATCATCAGACAAGTAATCCATCTCCTTGTCCTACTCAACCCTTTTGGAACTTTCTTGATTGGTTTCTCGTTCAGTAAGTTCTAGTTCCTCAATAGCAGCTCCTTCATCCATCACAACATCTGTCATTACATCTGTGGCCATTGCATCAGTCATTACATCAGTAGCAATAACATCAGTTTCTATTGCTTCTGTTGTGGCCACATTGTCAGTATTTTGATTTTCCACATCAGCCTCAATCTCTTTCTCTTTTCTGAGTAGATCATCATCAAATTCACCATACACAGTATTCAACACCTCATCATTTACATCATAGTCTTGTACATCATCAACAAACTTATCACCTTCATAATCTTCATCAAAGATCATTCTCCCTCCATTATCCTCATCCTCACTATCACCATTAGCATTTAAGATATTTTTCAAACCATTTTCTTCAATCTCTATTCCCACATTCACCATCTCTTCATCAACATTTCCATTAGCAATAGTGGCCACTTAAACATTCTCCCCCTGTTTTGGTCCAGCTGAGGTCTTCTCAACCTCTGCCTCAAGGGATTGAATTCTTTGAAGTGCTTGGGCCAGCTGTTCTTTCAAATTATCATTTTCTTTATTCAGCTCATCATTTTCTTCTCTTAACTCCATATTTTTACATATCAGATCAAGATTTCGTTTGAAAAAATAATTACCACGGGTAGGGGTATTAGGTGGTGAGTCAAAGAAAGGAAATGGTAAGTGTTGAGTTGTATCAGTGGGTGGGTTTATTTGGGATTGTGGTTGGATTAGGTCTGTAGGAGGGCTTGGACTTTCAATTATGTTATGGTTGGTTGAGGGTAAAGGATTGATGTTTAGTACTGGAAGAGTCCTGGATTGAATTATTCTGAATGTGGGTTGAAATGGTTGGTCTGAGGTCCGGGAATGTGTTGATGATGTTTCACGTGTTGGCTGGGTTAGGTCTTAGGTAATGGATTGGGTTTGGGTTAGAGGTTGTGATCTAGTTTGGTTAATGGTTTGAGGTGGTGTTTGGTTTAATGAGTCAGGTGGGCTTTGAATTAGTGGTGGGGTTGGTGGAGATGGAATATAGGTGTCTGACGGTGGTGGTAAGGGTGGTGAAATTAGTGGTGTGGTTAAGGGTGTGGTTGGTGGTGTTGGTATGGGTTGATTTTCCACCTGATCAAGTGCATCATCAACAAATACTCCTTCAGCTCCTCCATCATGTCCATCTCCCTCATCTCCACCATCATCATTTTCAGAATTATCATCAATCTCCATCTCATCATCATCTTCCTCCTCTAAGGTTAACTAAGGAAATGTCATGATCTCAGAATCATGGTTAACCAACCGTGGTAACAAATCAAACTCAGACGTTGGATTGAATCTGCTTGTGCTAGCCAGATTAGAAATCTGTTTGTAAGTACTTGGATTCTGCAATACATGTGTTGAACCCATTGTGGGTAAATCTTGTAACTCACGATTAAAAATGATTTGCAGAAATCGGAGATAAGCAAGGAATTTTTCTTTATTCGGCTTCCTCAATATGCTGACCATCCATTCAAAAATCATCTTTGAAAAATTGAATGGCAGATCATAGACTATGGCAACAGTTGCATTTGCCAAGTCTCAACTCATGAGAGTCCAAGATCCCTTTCTCGGGGCAAATCCCTGAATGATATGGTGAATCAAGAACCTATATAGGTTTGGGAACATTCCCTTCTGGAATTGTCCTTACTTTTCATCCCCTTGATACCCCATAGTTTCACAAAAATCTTCAGTCGATGATCGGTTGTAAAATGAATTGGACTGTGATCATCATCATGCAATTGCAATCAGGTTCTGATTTATCTTTCAGTAATACAAATTTCCTGCCTTGCCATGGTAGCTTCGATATGCCTACCATTTACATTATCGTACAGTGTGGCTGAGTGCCAAAAATCTAGTAAATGATTTCTATACAACACCGAGCACTCTGTTAAGGCAAAGCGAATATTCGATCCTTGAAGCCACCATATCATATCAGCCACCTCCTCATTGTCTGCATTAACTTGTAACAAAGCACACATATTGTGCTTGTTCTCAAACGTGTATGCCGTTTCGTCATCCGCCATATCTGTTCAAACAAATAAACATATTCAAAGCAAAAGTCAGTCACAAAGTTCATAGCTTTAAGCAGTTTTAGGTTATAATTTGAAGAAGATAAAAATAAATTTCAATAAAAACCTGAGCTTCGACAAATTTATAACCTACACAATAAACATAGAGTTAGTACAAATGAATATTGAATGCCCATTATCATTTAATCATTGTCGGAAAACACCTAATTGTTGCTTACCGATTCAGATTGAGTGGGCTGACAAATTAGGGTTAGGAAGTTTAGATGATTGCAATAAGGCGGTTGAGTTTCTGAAACGAGAGTAAGATAGTAGAAGGTGAGAGAGAAAAGTGGCAAAATTTTCTCTAACTCCCTATTATATACCTTTTAAAAGTGGGTTTTAAATGTTTTTTGTCTTGTAGTGAGTTAATAGCTGTCAAACAGTAATATTATCCATTTAAATATATTCACATTTAAAACCTTGCTCGATAAAATTCATTTACCAAACCTTGCTCGGCAAAGTAATTATTTACAAGGCTTGATAGGAACCTGCCACTTTCTCAAACCTTACTCGTTTAAGATTTAATTCAAAAATTATAGGTTATTTTTAGAAATAAAGCTAAGAAAATACAATGAAGGAAGCTTACTCGAATTGCAAGATTGCTCGAGAAATGAATCACAAGACTAATAATCAAGTATATACTATCAAATAGGCAACCTTGCTAGGAATCAGTTATGATCCCCAAATAAATACCTTAGACATACTTCTAATAACAAACCTTGCTCGAATAACTGAACCTATCACAAACCTTACCCGAAAATGTCAAATAGTTCACAGATATTCAGTGAAGTATATTTTGAAACATAGTATGCTTGATATACTTCAAGAATACAAAGTGTGCTAGAGAAGGATTCTAAACAAAAAGTGTACTCGAAAAGCAAAGTTTTTGAAATTACCAAGTATGTTAAGAGAACACTTGAAAAATTTTAAAGTATGCTCGGAACTTAAAGTGTGCCCGGGAAACAAGGTTTGCCCGAAAAACACTTGTAATTTCAAAGAATCATATTCACAGGTAACACATAGCTTGCTAGAATGAGTTTAAACAGTAAAAGTAACACCTAAGTGTGCTATAAAGTCCAAAAACGTTGAAGCTTGCTAGAAGTAACATATTCAATCACAACGCATGCTAGTATAACTTAAACAACCTATATAACAGTTAAGTTTGCTAGAAAGTTTAGAATTCAACAAAGCTTGGTATTGAATAGTAACATATCAAATAGCTTGCTAGTAAACAGTTGTACTCTCAAACAAAATGTTAAAGTGTGCTAGGCAGTACAAACTATATAAAAGCTTGCTTGAAATTTCATATTTAGCATCCAAAAATGCAAAGCGTGCTAGAAACAATTCAAATATCCTACAAAATAGTTAAGTGTGCTGGAATAACTTGAACTTGTTAAAGCTTGCTAGTAATAACATATTTAAATTCCAAGTATGCTTGAAAGGGTTAAACTTTAACTAAAACAGTCAAGTCTAACCGAAATAATGTAAAACACCAAAGCATGCCCGAAATTGATAAACTTAGACAAACAACATCTAAGTGTGCTCGGAAAGGTTGAAAACATTAAGCCATACCCAAAAATACATATTCAACCTTTTAATGGTAAAATTCAACTCTTTTTGACTTAAACTGAATATCAACCATATTTATCAATAAAAAATAATTGTTTAAGAGCAAATGGTGCATTTAGAGATCAAATTTCAGTTATCATTCCTTTCAAAACAGTTTCTTTCTTTTATGAAAAAGATCTCAAACTTGGGATAATATTGACTAAGTAGCTTCTCAATACTTCATTCTTAGCATTATTGTGACATATTAGACAGGGTAACTGCATGTCTAGACTTATCATGAATTTAATATCTTTGGTGATATGATTAAGGTTCATTTAATATGCATAATACTAAATGGATATCACATATTGTTTAATAGATGCTCCATATTTATTCTCAAGGCTTATTTGGCTTTCTCCAGATCACCCCGAATCGACTCCGACCCCCGGATATATGGTCAAAAATTTAAATGACAGAACAGTTTAAAGATTTTAAATATTTCTTTTCAAGTCTTAGAAACATATTTGAGGTTAAACATTAGACTTATAGGCAACACAAGCTGGACTTAAGTGCCTTTCATTCGGAATGTTTAAAGAACTTATATGATTGCCTCCACTCCTATAGTCACCCTCATGTTTGCATTTTTCTTTATAAAAATTTGTGAACACTTATCAACTTTTGGTTGAGTAGATATTTGAAATAATGTGGTTCACATTTGTTCTTTGTCATTCTCAAATAAGATATTTCATTTTTTGGTGACCAAATACCAACAGGCTCGTGTATGACTGGATATTCACTTTTCTGCCTATCATTTGGAAAGATGTATCTTGGAACATGCATAGACAACAATGTAACTCCACATTAAGTTTAGCAGTTTCTTTATGTTTTTATCACCTTATATTTTACACATTATGGGAAAGCAACCATACATGTCAATGACTGGACTGTGTCTTTTTAGCCTATTAAATCCATATGACTGGCCAAATAGTCAATGTACTATCATTTCCCATTTTAAACAAAGTTTAAGATTCAGTCACCTCAATTTCTCTTAATTCTCAGGTAAATGGCTATCCTGTTTGACCACAAGTGGTTAAAAGGAACAAACATATATGATAATACATGTCCTTTTAAATTAGAGTTATTGACATAATTTTAAGTAAAAGAATAAAACAAGTTACAATTGCCCCAAATGCTTTCAGTCTTCAGATTAATGACTATCCCTTCAATCTGAAAACAGATGAAGGACCAAGCATATACAAGTATATGTCCTTCCAACTTGAGAAAATGACATAATTTAATCAAAAGTAACTCTTTGATTCATTTCATTGAAAATCCCATTTTTAAGCTTCTCTAAAGCTTTGAACTGAATAATATTATCATATCTCTGTACCATTAAACAACTTGCTCTGTTTTATCAAAATTTTTTTGAATAAAAGCTTCTTAAAAGTTTTCATTTGAGCATATATTTTGACACAAAATCACATTTTGACACAACCACAAGTGTAACATATTCAAATCAAAATCATCAATGACATCATTAAAACAGGCAAACTTCACAAAATTCATAGTCTAACAAATCCTAACAATATCACATTAGATAAAACACATAATCATGATATCAGACAAGCACATATTATCAAGTCAAATAAGGTACTTATTTAGATATCATACACATTCACTGATCATTATCCAAAGAATCAAAATACCTAGGATTTATAGTTAATCAATTAAGCACATATCAGTGAACAACAAACAGAACTGGATTCAAACATAACAATTTGTAGATCCTCTAACAAAAAAGTCAACTAGCACAAAGAGGCACACATATCAAACAAACATTCATCAAAACTTTGAAAAGATAGTCAGTTTGCACAACTAGCACACATCATTAATCAGACTTCATTAGACTTGATCATTCCCAGGGCTTTCAGAAAAAAGTTGAACCTGGTTCTATCAAGTGGTTTTGTGAATAGGTCAGCTAAATTATCACTTGTATCAACTCTTTCACCTTAATTAAACCTTTTTCACTACAATCCCTTATAAAATGATGTCTGATTTCAATGTGCTTAGTCTTGGAATGTTGTACAACATTCTTAAATATAAAAGATGCAGCAGTGTTATCAATGTAAATAGCGGTGTTTAAGAAGTTCAGACCATAATCCAGCATCTGATTCTGAATCCAGAGGACTTGTGCAGAGGAGGCAGTTGCAACAATATACTCAGCTTCTACAGTTGAGATTGACACTGTAGTCTGTTCCTTGCATTGCCATGACACCAATCTGTCTCCCAAAAATTGACAATCTCCAGAAGTAGACTTCCTACTTATATTACACCAATCATAGTCATTATCTGTGTAGGTAGATAGATGAAAGGACTGGTTCTTTGGATACCAAATTCCTAGATCTGGTCTTCCCTTCAAATATCTAAAGATTCTTTTCACTACATTCATATGAGAAACCTTAGGACTTGACTGGAATCTTGCACAAACACAAACAACAAAAATGATATCTGGCCTTGAAGCAGTCAGATACATCAGAGATCCAATCTTTGCTTTGTATTCATGTTCATCCACTGGCTCCCCCATTTCATCTGCTACCATCTTCTCTTTTGTATCCATAGGAGTTGATGCAGTTTTAAGATCATTACACTTGAATTTGTCTAATATGTCCTGCACATACTTAGACTGGTATATACAAATCCCATCAGTCTTCTGTTGAACTTGCAATCTAAGAAAGAAGTTCATTTCTCCCATTGAGCTGATACTCTATTTGGATTTCATCACCTCTTCAAAATCCATGCACATATGTTCATTGGTTGACCCAAAAATGATATCATCAACATAAACTTGCAGCAACATCAAATCTCTTCCTTTCTTCTTGTAAAAGAGGGTCTTGTCAATACCAAGCTCTTGAACTAGTAAAAGATTGTTCGTGCACGGTTTTGCATCTCGAGTCTTTGTATTTATCATTAACGTATTTGTCGTTTTGTTTAATGTAATAAACAAATAATTTAACTTGTAGTTCGTTAATGTAATGTCTAGTTCGCTAAGGATGTTTAGCGAACTAGATCTAAAGCTTTATCCCTCCTGATTCGTTAAGGATGTTTAACGAATCATGGGGTGATTCGTTAAGTTATTTTCCTTTTAATGTATGTAACGAATTGGACGTTAGTTCGGTAGGGGATGTTAACGAACTAAGTCCATCGTCTATTTATAGTGAACAATCTTCACAGATTAATATAAGTTTTGAGAATTAATTAACGAACCTCTGTCCAACTCTCTCTCAATCTTCATATTAATATTATTCATAAATACAACTAATACATATATATATATATAGATAACGTATTAACCATAGATCAATGGCAATTACGAACTAGATCCATATAAGAAGCTAATTATATACAACTCAGATCTGAGATCTGTGTTGGTAAGGGTTAACTGAGGTTCAAACAAGTGGTATCAGAGCTTTCAGTGCTCTTTTGCTCTTGAATTTGATAGTTAATTCATTATAATAGACGTTTAATTGTTATTTTGTGTTAATTTTATGTTCAGTTTGACTTTGAATTGAATTAAGGTTGATTTGGTTTCTTTATGGAAGGATTGGATTAGATTTGGATTTGATAAGGTAATTGTGAGCTGTGGTTGACTGGAATTGAAGTTTGGATTGAGTTTGGATCAAAATTGGTTTGGATCTATTTTGACCGTAAACAGGGGTTTGGTTTTGGTCAAATCGGTTACGAGTTAAGTGTTAATTGATTTACTGGATGATGCAAATGGATTCGCGATGTGATTACGAGTAATTTGATGGTTTAAGTGTGCGATTTGGTTGAGTAGTGGTTAAGTATTACTGATTTGGTTCTGGGTGGTGTTCATACGATTTCCAGATTTCTAGAAATCACGTTTGAAGATTTGAAGATCTTCAAAAGAATTTGAAGATTCATCAATATCTGACCAATTCGTTATACACTGTTCATCAATTCATTGGTTGATTCGTTAATTTTTAAGCTCATTCGTTATGGGAATTGATTGATTCGTTAATCAATTCGTTACAAGTTCTGATTCGTGTCTACTAATTCGTGTGACACGTGTCATACCTCGAAAACTGTTTTATAACAATCTGTGCCATGTGGCATTCGGTGTCAGAGTTTGTTACAAACCGTTGTAACAACCTGATTCGTTATTAGTTGATTCGTTAATCAACTGTAGCTGATTCGTTATCTAATTCGCTAAGTCTCTCTTAGTGATTTGTTACAGAAAACTTTCTAATTCGCTAAACAATTTGTTTAACCAATTCGATAGTTTGACTGATTTGTTGACCTTCTGATTCGTTGACCGTGTAATTCGTTAATCATCGGATTCGTTTAAACCTTTTTTGATTCGTTACTTGATCACACTTTATTTCGTTAAATTTTGATTCGTTAATTACTGTTCACAATTCGTTACCATTACAGTTTCCCATTCGTTAATATTAATTTTCAACTCTAGTCCTTAGATTTTAAATTTTATCAAACATGGCGAGTATGTATGCATTAGCTTCTCAAAACATGATGATGCAACAAATGTTACAACTCGACACCGAGATCGGTTCACATTCGAAATGTCCAAGGTTGATGAAATTTAGCGATTTTGCTAAATGGGAACCTCATTTCCGTGCTCATCTAGGGTCAGTTCACCCTGATTGTTCGTACTGTTTGGATGAGGTTTACACTGTTCCAATGATTGGGGATGAGACTATTGGCTTTACACCTAAGGCTATCTCACAATACTCGGTTGAAGAAAAGAAAGCTTTGGAAATTGAGGCAAAGGCTTATTCAACTCTTACTATAGCTTTACCTGAAAACATCTTTCACCAAGTAGGGAGTATAAAGATTTGTGCTTCTTTATTTCATTATATCCGTATGCGAAGTATGGGAAACACCGCTGAAAGCAAAAAGTTTATGCTCAAGTTTCAATTCAGAAACTTTAATCTGCTTAAGGGTGAAACTGTTGAAGAAATGATAACAAGGTTTAATCATTTGATAGCTGAAATGGATAAGATGAGATTGGAAACTTTAGAGATTGATAAAATTGATACCATTAAAAGTGCACTACCGAGTTCCTACTCTACTTTCTTGATGGTTCTGAAAGAAAATAATTATTTCAACAATGAAGATTTGACAAAATTGGAATGTATGCAAAAGATCGAGGCACGAGAATATGATCATAAATGTCAAAAATCTTCAAAGGATAGTCAATATCCTGCTTTGTATGGTGGAAGTATGCCATTGAGTTCAACCATTTCTCCTATCACAGCATTTCTCACACAAAATGCATGTGAGAATACAACAACAATGTATAGTGATCCACGAGCATGTTTCTACACATATAGAAATAATGGATCTTCTGGTGTTTTTGGTTCATCTAGAGGATCTGAAAATTCATCACCTACAAATAAATTCTCATCTCAAACAAATGTAAGTGATTTAACCGATGAAGACTATGATCAAATTGACCCGATGATCTAGAACTTATGCACTTAAAGTGGAACATGGCTATGATAGTCAGGAAAGTAAAAAACTTTATGCAGAGAACGGGTAAAGATCTTCCTTCATTGAACAAGAAATTGAAATTTGATAAGTTAAAGGTCAAGTGCTACAATTGTCAAGAGTTTGGGCATTTTGCAAATGAATGTGATAAGCCAAAGAAAGAGTACACTGGTCCTAGAAAGCAAGATCAGAATTCATCTAGTAAAAGTGGGAGTGATGCGGGAAAATCTTCTGGTACAAAAACCATCGGCTTCTCGAAGTCAGGCACTGTTATCTAACCTGGATGAAGATGATTGGTCTCAAAGATTGTTGTGTAACAACAATCAAGCAAATCTGGCAATGTTTGGATTTACCGAAAATTTTCAAGATGCTAGTGGAAGTGAGCTATATTCTGATGCTGATATTGAGTCTGATTCTGATGATTCAAGTGTAAAGATTCCAACCACTTTTTGCGTGTATGGCTAAAATCAGTGACCCAACCTCTTTGGCTTGCATGGCTAAACAAAATTTGGTTAGTTCTTATAATTCTAAACTCTCTGTTAATGTTTCATGTGCTGATTGTGAACTCAACAAGCCTAAGATAGATTCCTTAAAACTTCAAGATGATAATTTGTTAAAAGAGATAGTTTCATTAAAGGACACTTATAGACAATTCTTAACTTCTCAAATGAATTCAAGAGAGAAAATTGAGGCTTTAACTATAAGCAATCATGATCTTAAGGCTAAGTTATCGGTTAAAATGACGATCAATGATCAAAAGTTTCAAGAAATCTTGAAACATAGAACCAAAATAATCGAGCTTGAAAATGAGGTTTTGGAGTTAAAGAACAAATTGGGAAAATTCAGAAACTCTTCATTTTTACTAAATGAGATAATTGAAGTTTCAAGTAAGCAAAAAGATTCAAAGAAAGGAATAGGTTTTGTTGAAATTCCTCCACCTTTTCACAATGATTACAAACCAAATCCTTTTGCTAGAAAGGAATAGGATGTGATTGTCAAAGATCCGTAATTTCTGAAAAGGCAAACCTAGTAAAACCTGAAACTGTTAAAGCCCAATCTACAATTCAAAAACCTCATGTTCAAAGCAACAAAGTCATTGTTGAAAATGTAGACAAAGTCATCATTGAAGATGTGTTCGAACCTGAAATTATAAACAAAAACAAGAACATCCCAAGTTCTAATCACATACTGTGTGAACCTCATGAATTTGAGGAGGCTGTGTATGGTTCGCACACAACTCAGGTGAAACAAAATACTCTTGTTAAGGTTAAACCGGTTAAGGTGAAGAAACCAGAAAAACCTAAAGTTTCTGATGAGGATTTAATGCGCTTTATCAATCCTACTGTTTCAAAACCGACAAATGGTCGTGTGTTCAAGTTGAAAGGAATTGACACGATGTTTACTGAGAACGACATTCCAATTAGTATCATTAAACCGGAACTGCTTGAAAGTGTGTTTCACAATGAAACTTCTAAGATTCAAGAACTTGAACGTCGGTATGCTCAAACTAAAACATCAATGACATCTAATCCGTTGACTAAAGCAAAACAAGTTTTAAAACAAGCTAAGAAATTTCAATTTGTAAAATCAACTGGAACGGATACTTTGCAAAGTTTTTCTAATAGTTCTAATTTGGATTTTTATCTAAAGAAGAAATCAATGTCATCTGATGAGTTAGCTAAAAGTTTTACCAAAAATGTGAGTTATCAACCCTCTTTGTTATATGTTACTGCTAAACCTTAAAGCGATCGTGTGGACATGCGAAGTTGCTTTCTTTGCGGTCAACAAGGTCACGTTGTGAGGAATTGTGGACAACAGAAATTTCAAAATCTTCATCCTTTTGTGAAGGAACAATTTAAACCGGTTCCTTTGATAAAAGAGATTCAAAAACGTCCGGTATTGTATGATGATGATACTCACATAATGTTCTCAAACGTGAATCCCCAAAAAGTTATTCATGTAAATGAGACACATTGACAAGTAAAACCAAAGATTATTCCAACTGCACCGTTATGCAAGAATGAAAATTCAAATGTGGTTCAAGCAGCTTACTTAAGACGAAAGTCTAAGAAGCCGATAACTTATTCACAAGTTTCTGAACAACCGTTGACTTCTGCTAAGTTTAAAATTTCTCAAGAAAACCAAAAGGTGCCCAAGACTGAGGCTTGGGCTGCCTTTTTGAACTAATCATTTTCTTTTGTGTGTAGGGTACATCCAAGACCATTTCTGGTGAGAACTGGATTATGGATAGTGGATGTTCTCGTCATATCACTGGAAATCTTAACCTATTGACCAATGTAAGAAATATTCAAGGAGGTAATGTAGCGTTTGCTGGGAATTCTCGGGGCATGATCACATAAGAGGGTGAAGTTTCAAATGGTCATATTACTTTTGGGAAAGTTAACAACTGTGACAAGGTGGATCCTAATTTATTGAGTGTGTCGCAAATTTGCGATAAGAAGTACACCACGGTATTTACTGATAAAGAATGTTTGATTATGAAACCAGGATATGGATTCCCGAGGACATGGTTGTCATGCGATCACCATGATCAAATGATATTTATGTCTTAAATAAGAGTTCTAAAGTATCAACGTCTATCAAAACATGTTTTATCTCCAAAGCAACCGAGAAGGAGTCTATTCTATGGCCTCGTAGAATGGGTCACATACATGTTCGAAAGACGAATTATTTAATGGCTAATGACTTAGTTGAGGGTGTCTCGTTGAAGAAATTTAAGTTATCTGATCACTGCATTGCATGCAAGAAGGGCAAGCTAAAGAAAAAGTCTCATAGTTCCAAGTTATTGAATTATATTGATACTCCTCTTGAACGACTTCATATGGATTTGTTTGGTCCTGTGAATCGTGTAAGTATTTCTGGATATTGGTATTGTCTTGTTGTCACCGATGATTATTCAAGATACTAATGTGTGTTCTTTATGAGTTCGAAAGATCAAACGCCTGTTTTGGTACAAAACCCTATCACTATGATCGAATCATTATACAAAAAAAAGGTAAGGAGAATTCGAAGTGATAATGGAACTGAATTCAAAAACAATGTATTGGATTTCATTTGCCTTCTAAAAGGAATTCACCTAGAATACAGTGCACCTTATGTAACTCAACAAAATGGTGTTGCTGAATAAAAGTATAGCACTTTGATTGAAGCTGCAAGAACTATGCTTGCTGATTCTAAGCTTCCCATCCAATTCTGGAATGAGGCGGTGAATACAGCTTGCTATATGCTTAATCGAGTTCTAACTGTTAAGAAACTCAAGAAAACAAGTTATGAGCTTTTAAACAATCGAAAGCCTAATTTAATGTACTTGGAACCAATTGGGTGTCCTTGTACAATGTTGAAAAAGGATGTGGGTAAATTTTAAGAAAAGGCTATCGAAGGATATTTCTTTGGATATGCATCTCAAAAGAAAATTGTATTTAATTTCGCTTCTAGTTGTGTTGAGGAATGGTATCATGTGGATTGTCAAAAGTACACCACTCCTCCTCAAGGGAAAGGTCCCGACTGGATGTTTGATTATGATGGCTTATTTAATTCATTTACTCCATCGACTGAGAACATTGATAAAGACCTGGTTCGTGCTTACTTTGAATATCATTTGGAAATTCCAAGATTTACAAGTTCTAATGATGTTGAAGCACCAATTTCTGCTCCAACTAAGGTTCCAAGTGATGATAATCAGGTTGATAATGTATCTAATTCTTCTGTTGACATCAAGTTGATGATCAAGTTATTGAGTTTGACAGTGATGTTTCAACTCCTGAGCTTGAAGAACATTACACAAATTTATTTGAAAATGTGGTTGCTCCTTAGAATCCAACTCTTCGGATTCATGGTTATCATCCACAGGAAAACATCTTTGGAGAACTTGATGTGGGCGTTCAAACACGTCATCAAGCTGCTTCGTCAAGTGAAAATAACGTATTGTGTGCTTATGCTGATTTACATTCCATTGGTATTGTAAATATTGCTAAATTCACTTGCTTTCTATCCCAAGTTGAGCCTACAACTCCTCGTATGGCTCTTCAAGATCCTTTTGGGTAGAATCCATGCAAGAAGAATTACAGCAATTTTCACATTTGGGTGTTTGAGATTTAATTGAAAAACCTGCTAGGGTCAAGAAAGCTATTCCGACTAAGTGGGTATTTAAGTGTAAGAAAGACGATCGTGGGGTGATCGTAAGAAACAATGCACGTTTAGTTGTGAAGGTTTTCATCAGCAAGAGGGTATTGATTATACTGAAGTGTATGCACCAGTTGCATGATTAGAGTCGATTCGAATTTTTCTGGGGTATGCTGCTTATAAGAATGTAAAGGTCTATCAAATGGATATTAAAAGTGTTGTTCTCAATGGTTAAATACACAAGGAAGTGTTTGTTTTACAGCTTCCTGGTTTTGAAGATCCTGATCGTGTTTACCGATTAAACAAGGCCCTGTATGGTCTACATCAAGCCCTGAGAGCTTGGTATGGCACGCTCGCCGACCATCTGATAGATAACGGCTTCATACGAGAGACTGTCGACTGCATTTTATTTCATAAGACTTTTGGTGATGATCTTCTCCTAGTTCAGATCTATGTTGACAACATTATCTTTGGGTCTACAAATGACATGTTATGTAAGGAGTTCGAGAAGTCCATGCAAACGAAGTTCGAAATGAGGTCGATGGGAGAGATGAATTTCTTTTTAGGGTTGCAAGTTCACCAGTTTGCAAACGGAATTTTTACACCAGACCATGTATGTGAACGATGTCTTGAGCCGATTCAAGATACATGCCGGAAAAATCCCTTTACTCCTCACCCCGTGGGTCACAATTTATCACCGGATGAATTGGAGGATACCGTTGATCCTACCCTCTATCGTGCAATGATCAGATCTTTAATGTATATAACGACTTCTCGCCCAAAAATTATGTTTGCTGTTTGTCTTTGTGCTAGGTTTCAAGCAAGTGCACGAGTGACTCACCTAGCTGCGGTTAAGAGAATACTTCAGTATCTGAGCGGAAATCAAGACATCGGGTTGTGGTACCCCAAGGACGATAACTTTGAGCTTACTAGCTTCTCATACTCGGACTACGGAGGTTGCAAGATCAACTTCAAATCAAAGACTACAGGATGTCAATTTTTGGGAAACCGGCTTGTTTCCTGGCAGTGTAAGAAGCAAACAACGGTCACCACTTCAACCGCCGAAGCTGAGTATGTTGCAGCCTCGAGTTCCTGTTCCTAGGTTTTGTGGATACAACAACATCTTCGCGACTACGGTTTGAAGTTTTTTACTACTCCTATTTTGATTGATAACTTTGCTGCAATTTCTATCCCAAAGAATCCCGCACAACATTCAAAAACAAAACATATCGAAATTCGATATCATTTTATACGGGATTGCTTTAAGAAGAAGTTGATTGACCTTAAGAAAGTATATCTGTTTACCATAGCTTTTGACAAAACGCGTTTTCAATTTTTGCTTGGTTTAAATGGATTGAAGACCCTCGCTGATATCCTTAAACAAGGACGACTATCTATATTTTTCTGTCATTTTTCTTTTAAAATTTATTTTGGTTTTAGGGGGTGAAAAACTAGAAAATACAAAAATATTGTGCTTTTCGTTTGTATGGTGACAACCCAAAAACATTAAAAATTTTAAAATCCAAAAACATTAGAAATTTAAAAAAAAAATCAAAAATACTGTGTTTTTCTTTTCTTTAATGTTTTCCTTTAAAATATTTTGAAAAACCAAAAACATTTTAAAATTTGAAAATCCAAAAAGATTGTGATTTCAATTTGTACAGAAAAATCCGAAAATCCAAAAAGATTGTGTTTTCAGTTTGTACAGAAAAATCCGAATAATTAAAAAAATTTGTGAAGTTATTTTATTTATAAAAAATTTTGAAAAAGACAAAAAGATTGTGGTTTTAAGTATGTATAGAGAAAAACCAAAAATATTTTTTGCATACGTTCGCTAAAAAGTATGTCAATTACTCATATTTGAAGGACATATATTTGTATATGTTTTGGTCCTGATATTTACTAGTGAATGTTCGGGATAGCCATTAACCTGATAATGGAAGGTAGTTGGGGCGTTCGCTATGCGTTTTTACTTTATTTTCCCGCTGAAAGTTATGTCAATTATTTAAGTTTGTGAAGCATGCGTGCATGTTTTGGTCCTATTATTCACTTGTGAATGGATAGGATAGCCATTTATTATAAACTTAATGTAACTGGGGCATATAAATTCATTTTGTTTTATGCTCCTCAAAATTTTTAGTTTCTGAAGCAAAAAGAGAAATTGATAGTACATTGATTATTTGACCCCAAATCCAGCAAGAAATAAGCTTAAAAGACTGAGTGCTTAATCATTGGTGCATTGATAGGTCTTAAACAAGTTGTTAGAGTAAAGTAAGTGATATAAACATAATGAAAAGCCAAAATTGAAAGCGGTGTTAGTCTCTATCAAAAGTTACGGTGAGGATGACAGAAATGTAATAACCGGTCATACTCAAGCCTTATAGTTGTTTGATCACCAAAAATATATTAAAGCAAATAACAAGCATTAGGATTCTGTACACTGTGAGTCTTTATGCGACTTAATCATCTGGGTATTCATAAACATGAGTATTACATTCGCTTTTAGAGCAAACCCGAAGTCATTAAACTTGATCACTGCTGTACTTCGTACAATCCAAATTACCGACTTGATCAAAATCCGCTGTTAGTCATACATTTGTTTCTCCCTTGCGCGCGTCTTAATACCATTAACAAACGGACCCCAGGGGATACAATGTATGTTAGCCGACAGATGGACTCGTGGATACTCACTCACAGTAAAGGAAACTTGATGCATTACTAAAAAAATAATAAAATTCTCAATTGTTATCATTTCAAAAATTTTGATCAACACTAAAATGGTTTAAGTCAAGTTGGGGTGATTTGGCAAAAATAAAATCAAGCTTGAACCGAGATTAGAGGCTGATAGTTTTTGATATTTTGTGAAGTAATTGAACCATTAATCATATCACAAAAATGCTTGAAATCTTGTTATAAGATTTAAGTGGACAACAATATTAATGACCAACTTAACGCCAGTCATAATATTGCTTAAATATAAAACTGTGATGGAATGGCAATTTGGTCAATTTGATTCTCTGCTCAAACTCTACAAAAATACAAAAATATTTACTATTTTTTGAAAATCATATAAAACACAAAAAAAAATTATATTTCTTGTTTCTGATTCTTTTCATGTAAATACATTCTTTATAAATTACAAAATATCAAAAATATTTTTCATTTCGTTTTACATATTATTTTTAAATTTTTAAGTAATGTTTCGAAAACATGAAACATTTTTAAATTATTCGATTATCAAGATAAAGGTTCTCGATAATTCATTTAATATATTATTAATTTAATTGATTTATTTATTTGATTTATTTATTTTATTTAATGTTAAAAATTAAATAATTTATAATTCGTTAATTATGGATAACGAATTAAGGTGCTTTTAACGAACTACACTCCAGTCCGTTTACCTAATTCGCTTCCGCACTCTGTAACGAAACACATCTAGTTTTTTATGCATATTTAACGAATCCAGACACGAATCAAGTCTAATTCGCTATACCACGTGTTCAGTTTGAATAACGAATTAGCTGATTCGTTGGTTCAAATTTCAAACGAATTAGTCTAATTCATGCCTTGGGAAGCGTGTAAGGACAGAGTAAATAGGACGGCGTGTATACGAACCGTCCTCTACTATTCACCTTTCTTCCTTACACTTAACATTACCCTGCTCAAATTTTTCATAAATTTCCGATCATCGAAATTCGGACTTTTGAGAATACCAGTGTGTTGATAAGTATAGATGATCACTTCTTTCTGATTTTCGTCAAAAATGATACAGCTTTGATATGATAATTATGTGATTTTGATATCAGGGTTTTACGGTTTTTGAAACCCTGCATATTTGGATTCATACTTTGTTTATGTATTTTATTTTGATATCATTGTGATCAGAATGTAATTCTGAGACCCTTGGTGGTCTTTAATCAGATTCTAAGACCCTTGTTGTTTTGGGTGTTTATGCTCGTTCACATCCTTAATAACCTAACTTATTTCATGCTTTTAAACTTCAAATCAACACCATTTGCTTCGTATTGTGTTTCCGAGATCGTTACGCATGTCGATTCGGTTGTTCAATGATGATTATGGGATAATCGATACTGGATTTATACTATTGACTTTCAGTGCTCTTGATTAATTTTGACTATGACCTAGAGAGCCAAAGATTAACTCAAATATTGACCATTCGTTACACTTAGCGAATTGGAACTCATTCGTGTCTAATTCGTTAAGCATTTCATACGAATCAGAATAGCGAATAATATACATAACGAATTAACTCTGGATTCGTTACCTTATAAACGAATTAGTGGTTATTTATAACGAATTAGTTTCTAATTCGTCATTAATTTTCAAGTTGTCATCTTAATTTAGTATTTCGCTAGTTCTGATTCGTCATTCTTTTACTTGATAGCGAATCAGTTGATTCAAGAACCAATCAGACTGTGTTTTAACGAATGACATTTAAAATTTAAATATTTTAATATTGTAAATTATGAGACAAACATTTCAAGAATCTAACCGCGTCGATATATCGATTACATACACAAAATCTAAAATTAAATATAAAGTTTATTGATAAATTAATCAGTCTTCAAATTATATAAAACATATAGTGTTTATAAATTTTCAAATTACTGATAGTTGACATTATTTATTCAGATTTATGGCTGATAACATGGAACAAGATCCGCCTGTTGATGCACCACAACAAGTTTAGGATGCACAACAAGTTCAAGATGTTGATCAACCAGCTGAGGTAGTTCCTTTACTTCCTTATGACCCTCGGCATAATTTGTGTGCTTTCGTTGATACAGACTTTCCTGATTAGGATGTCTTTGGTGGTATGCTGGCATTTATACGCCGTTCTCGTATCCATTACGCTGTTACTAATATTAGATTCAGCATCGTTCGTCAATTCTGGAACACTGCTCAATATGTAGAAGTTGAGGATCATATTGCTGCTATGGTTAAAAACAAACCAGTTGTCGTCTCAGCTAAAAGAGTTCGAAGAGTGCTACAGTTTTGATGATACCATTGATGATCCTAGCGAATATGATAAAGAATTGATCAAGGGACTGTTTAGACTTTTGTTTTATGCTAGCAGTCTTACTGCGTCTATGTATAACAAGGCATACTTGTGTCCCCAATACAAGTATTTACTTCATGTTCTTATTCACTGCCTTGGTGGACGTAAGGCTGGGTTTGACGAATGACGCGCTGCATTACTATCGGCATTTGTGTCACTTGTTCTGAACAAACATTACAATTTTTCTGAAATGATCGATCATATGAAAGAAAATTGTATTCTTGGAAAACGTCGGGTGAAGTTCTTGATGTATCCGCGTTTTGTCCAATTGTTTGTCAACGATGCTTTCAGGGATTTGGTGCTTGATCCGACTGATGTGAATGATAAGTTTATCCTAGACAACATGATGGAAGACACAATGCAAAGAATGAAACTGTACCGTCAATCTCTTCATCCCAGATTCAAGATATTGATTGGTCATCCTGCAAATCCTGATTATGTATGTCCTCCCGAGGATCGCTGGATCCATGATGACTCGGATTCCGAGTGTGAGGGAGGAGTAGGTGGGTACGATGATGATGATGATGATGATGATGATGATGGTGATGGAGGTGATGGTGGTAATAGTTGTGATGGTGGTAATGGTGGTGATGGTGGTAATGGTGATGCAGCTCTTCGATAACAACAAGCTGCAGTTGAAGCTGGGTTAGCTGCTACTATTGCAGCTTAACGAGAACGTAAACGAAAAGGGAAAGAGCTAGAAACTGGAAGTTCTACGAAGCGGAGAGTGTCGGCAGGGGCTGGCATCTCGTTTGGTTTTCAACAGTCTCGTCCTGCAACTCCTCAAAGCCCGGCAATGCCGCTTACTACTAGCACTCCGACGCTTACTTTGACAACGACGATGGTTCCTCACGACAGGCTTGGTATGATTCCACAAACGGATTTAGCTGAGATACCAATGTCTTCTGCTACACCTTCTACTGTTCCTCCAACACCGTCCATGGGCCCCCCTCCACCTAGTGATATCTCATTTATGAGAATTACAAGGCCTCATGGACCAATCCAACCAGGTCATCCATCTTTGTATGCCATGCCACCGAATCGTCAGACATATATGCTTTTGAATCTTCTTTATTTGTATGAAAATCAAATGTCTGCTGACCGTATGAATCTAGAACGTCTGATGGAGAACCAGAAGAAACTGCTCAGCTATGTTTCTTTCTGTCAAAGGAAACAAAAGCCCTTCATGAGATTGTTGAGTCTCAGGGGGTGAAAATTGAAGAACAAGAGGAGCTTATTCTGCAACTGACATGCAAAGATGTTGCGCTGAAAAAGCTCAAGAATTACGATGAGGATCCAGATGAATCTGATGCTGGTGGTGAGACTAAACAAACTCAAGACCCAGCTTCTGGTGCGTGTACGAGTTTTTTTGATGACTCGAGCAAACAGATCATTGTTTATCATGACCATTCGGCTGACAAACCGATTGAGATGATCGAGTCCGATACAGTTACTTTTGTGGATGAGAAGGGGATGGTCAGGAGTATGGTGAATAGAGAGGAGATTGAAGAAGGGCAGTTTGTTGATAGATCACTAACACGAAAGCAGATTGCGATCTTGCTTGGTCTGAATGAAGACGAAATGACCGTGTTAGAAGCTGAGCCCGATGTTGAGGTAATTAATGATGATGAGATCTTAAATGATCCTACTGTTGAGATGAGTACGGATTTTATTTATGAAAATAAGGGGGTTGAGGTGGAGGATGTGACTGCTGAGGAGTATCCTAACTTGTTTCAACACACCAATGTTGATCAGGGTGCTCTAGTATTTAATGAAGAAACGGTTAAAGAAGCAGAAGACCATCTTCAGAAGAATTCCAAAGGCAAGAATGTCTTTGATATGAAATCTGATTCGCTTCTCGGCCCGTCTTTTAAGGAGATTCAGAGTTGGTTCAGACACAAGCAAGCAAGTAAGATCATCAAGGCATTCATGTTTGTTGATCAAGAGCAGAAAGAAGAAGCTATTGCTTGAGCCAGAGCCAACCAGAAGACTACTTTCAAGGCCGTGTCGAAAGTGCAAGGTAATATTGTTTCTTGGAGTATGCATTGTTAAATGGGAGAAGGGCGTCCAGTACTACGAAAGGTTGTTTGATCTTCTCTCATTATCGAGATGGGATGTGCGCACTTTGGTGTATCGTCCGTTTATTAATCGCGGTGATGACTACCATGCAAAACATTTTCACCAACACTTGGTGTTTGAGGTGAATCATGGTTTTAAGTATTTTAAGCCACAAATTCCTATCCGCAAGCAAATCGATGAGATCGATCCAAAAACGGGTTGGAAGAAGTTGGTCCTTGAAGTAAAGCCGCCAAAGACGATAAAGCGTGTGACGGTGAAAACGATGAACCAACACATGCATTTATCTTTCAACCGCTGGTACTACGATAATCGTACTGGCGAGGCCGTCATTGTTCTTGGTACAAGTTTGAAGACCGAGCTGATCAAGATCATCGATCCGATGTGGCTGGTTAACTTAACAGAGACCGACAACGACGTGCTACACAAGAATCAAATATTGATCGAGCGCGATGAAGACTATGACTTGGCTATGCATTTCCAACGCGTTGTGCGTGTATGCTATGAGAACGGAATTCATAGTTGCAGAGACTGGCAGTCCAAGCATTTCACATAAAGTAATTTAAAGACAAAGAGCTCAAGACGAGGGGGTGTCTGTTTGTGCACGGTTTTGCGTCTCGAGTCTATGTATTTATCGCTAACGTATTTTTCGTTTTGTTTAATGTACTAAACAATTAATTTATCTTGTAGTTCGTTAATGTAATGTCTAGTTCGCTAAGGATTTTTAGAGAACTAGATCTAAATCTTTATCCTTCCTGATTCGTTAAGGACGTTTAACGAATCAGGGGGTGATTCGTTAAGTTATTTTCCTTTTAATGTATGTAAAGAATTGGACGTTTGTTCGTTAGGGGATGTTAACGAACTAAGTCCATCGTCAATTTATAGTGAACACTGTTCACAGATTAATATATGTTTTTGAGAATTATTTAACGAACCTCTGTCCAACTCTCTCTCAATCCTCATATTGATATTATTCATACATACAACTAATACATATATATATAGATAACGTATTAAAAATATATCAATGGCAATTATGAACTAGATCCATATAAGAAGCTAATTATATACAACTCAGATCTGAGATCTGTGTCAGTAAGGGTTAACTGAGGTTCAAACAAAGATGATTTGATAACTCATCAAACCAAGCTCTTGGAGCTTGATGCAGTTCATACAAGGCTTTGTTTAACTTATACACCTTGTTAGGATAATCAGGGTCCTCAAATCATGGTGACTGAGTTACATACACCTCCTCTTTTATTTTTCCATTTAGAAATACAGATTCGACATCAAGTTGGAATACCCTTATATTCTTTGAGGCAGCATAAGCCAAGAAAATTCTTATTGCTTCAAGTCTTGTAACTGGTGCAAATACCACCTCAAAGTCCATCCCTTCTTCTAGTAGGCATTCCAATGCAATAAGTCTGGCTTTGTTCTTAATCACAATACCTATTTCATCCCTTTTATTCCTGAAAACCCATTTGGTTCCAATTGCATATCTGTTTCTTGGCTTGTCTACAAGTTCCCACACTTGCATATCTCTGAATTGAGCCAACTCCTCTTGCATAGCCTCTACCCAGCTGTTGTCCTTTAATGCTTGAACAATGTTCTTAGGTTCTAGTTGGGATAGAAAGCAGGAGTACAAACAAATGTTTGCAGATTTAGATGCACTTCTTAAATGTTTCCTAGGATATTTTCTGGAGGATGATTCTTTTCAACATAAGAGGATTGAACAATTATATCAGTGGACACATTAGAATCAAGATTTGTGTAATTGAGAACAGGATCATCAATGATCAAATCAGTTGTTGCATCTTGAAACTCTGGTGCTTCTTCATTGTTCAATTGAGAGGTAGATGCACCATTGTTTCCAACATTCAAATTTTGAAACAAGTCCTCAAATCTTGCGTTTCTTCTTGCTTCTTTTGTGTTATCAGGATCTGCCTCATTCATCACATTATTATCCTGATTTTCTTGATTATCTGGATCTTCTTGTTCATTGTTCTGATCTTGAACTTGATCTGGAGCATGTTCATTTTCAATAGTAGAAGGATGCTTAATGAAATTATATTCTTGACCTTTTCCCGCAACCTTTGACCACAGCTTGTCCAAATCAAGTTTCTTTGAATATTTTTCTTTAACCACACTTGTCTTTTACATAGCTTCATCAAAGTCCTCAGGATAAATCTTAAAGGACTTGATTAGCTTTTCAAATTCAATAAATCTTGAAGGACTTGATTAACTTTTCAAGATCAAATAGCCATGTAACACCATCAACTGTATAAAATTGATTTTCATTGAACACAATGTCAGATGATTCAATAACACTCAAATGATCTTTCACATATACTCTGTAGGCTTTTGAGTGTGTTGCGTAACCAACAAAGAAGCAGTCCAAGGATTTTGCTTGAAACTTGTTGAGATAATCCTTGGTGTTCAGTAATGAACATTTGCATCCAAATGGCTTGAGAAACTTAATGTAGGGTTTTCTTTTAAACAAAATCTCATAGGGAGTTTTGTCTTGACTTTTGTTGAGAAGCACTCTATTCTGAACATAGCAGGCTGTGTTGATTGCTTCTGCCCAAAAAGTAACTGGCAGAAAAGCATCAGCCAACATGGTTCTTGCAACTTCTATAAGTGTTCTGTTAATTCTTTCTGTTAAACCATTTTGTTCTGGAGGTCTAGGAGCATAGAATTGTTGAAGATTCCTTTTGCAATAAAAACTCTTACATTACTCTATTTTTGAACTCTATCACATTGTCACTTCTCATTATCTTTACCCTTGCATACAGTTGATTCTCAATACAGGTTACACAACTCTTAATCAACTCAGCAGTCTCATCCTTTGTACTTAGGAAATAAAACCAAGTATATCTTGAGAAATCATCAACGATCACAAGACAGTGTCTTTTCTTGCCTATACTTGGGACACTTACAGGACCAAAGAGATCCATGTGGAGCATCTCAAGTACTTGATCAATTGAGTTGATGAGTTTTGCTTTGTGAGAAGACTTGGGCTGCTTGCTCTTCTGAAATGAGATACAGTTATCATCCAATTTAAACTCTCTTGTAGGTAGGCCAATCACATGCTCACCCTTCACAGGTCTGTTCATGTTCTTCAGATTCACATGACATGGTTTCCTATGCAACAATTTTAACTCATTTTCAGTGGCTTTAGAAACAAAACAGGTACCACCCCTTGAAACAACATCCTTCATGTTTAGTTCATACAAATTGCCATTCCTTGGGGCCATCATCATGATCATGTCTGAAAGGATTACAAAATCAGGTTTTAGAATGAAATAGTGAGAATCATCAAACCCAACTTTATAACCTTTATCACACATCTGTGATATGCTTAAAAGGTTATACTGTAACCATTCCACATAGGAGACATTGTCAGTTGTGACCTTTCCATTTGTCAAGATTCCCTTTCCAACAATTTTACCACCATTTTCATCACTACCAAAAGTTACTGGACCTTCAAACTTCTCTTCATAGTTGACAAGTGACCTTTTGTCACAAGTCATGTGCCTAGAACATCCACTATCCGTGTACCTTACTTCATGCAGTGGATGGATGGTTCATGCGCAAATTAAAGAAATTGATTAGTTGAGTGATGAAATGAAAGTTGAATCAACTTGCAAATCATCATTTTCATTAACAATAGCTGCATTGGTTGTGAGAAAAATAGGCTTAGGATCTTCATAAATGAGTTCACAGTCATCAGATTCTTTGGATTCATGTCCACTGTCTGTTGGACTTGGAGTTTTCATATAAGGAATTATGCTTTTGCACTCTTGCACCACATAATCCTTTTCACAAGTAAAATCTATCACATAAAAGTTCTTTTTCTCTTGAACTTCACCCCTTGGCTTCCACAGAAATCCATGACGTTCAAACCCGTGTTTTCGTAGAAATTTTTCATCACCAGTCAATTCTGTTGGTTTTCTCCTTGAGAAACCATTCTTCTTTTCTTTCTTATCATTGAATGGTGATTTATAAGAATCATCAGACTTAACAGACATTAAGTCTTGATTGGGGACAATCCTCAATGGTTGAATGTTTCTTTCACTACAGCTTCAGATTTGCGAGGAAGGATGTTTCTTTAGACTTGAGTAGTCACATTCTTCTTTGCTTTCTCTTCACCTTCCCAACATTCTTCATATTCTTACCAACCTCTTACACATTCTTAATCACTATCTCCATCTCACTCACCATCCCTTTTCCCAAATATTCATCATACTTTTTTTGTAAAGTTCAAATTTTTGACAAAACTTTGTTTCATTGGGAATATGAAAGGGCTTGAAGTTGAATCTTTCATTACAAGAATCAGTATGGTGACCATATTCATCACACTTTTTAAACTATACTTTCCTTGTGAAGTTTTCATGAGAACTTCCCTTTTTGAATCTCTCACTTGGTCTAGGTAGTTTGAGCCCAAGTGTTTTTTGAGTTTTCAAACTATCAAAATCAATTGAGAAAGGTACAAACTCCTCAATTTTAATGTCTTGTCTCTTAGTCTTGCTCTTTGCAAAGATGATTTTCTTCAAATTCAAAGGCTCTTCATCCTGATTTCCCTGGTGTCTTGACTGTCTTTTCTCATACTCTTCCATAGTTTCAACTTCTCCAATGTCAAACACTTCATGACTAGAGAAAACAGGGTATACTGAAATGAAGTTGCCACCAAAAACTGTTTCATTGGTCTTTTTCTTGTTGTTCTCACTTAACCTTTTCAAAAGAGTTTTGCTTGGTGTCCTAACAGCATTGTAGCTTATCTTTGACCTTTCACATATGTCAAAAGACACATGTTCTCTTTTCATTCTTTAATTGTTCTTTATCATCTTGGGAGTTAATTTGGGCAGCAGGCAGTTTGTCTGTTGAATCAAGTTTCTTCTGTAGAGATTTGATAAGTAGAGATTTGATCACTAGAGTCACTCAGAGAATTGATTAGCAGTTTGTCTATTGTATTAGGTTTCTTCTGTAGAGATTTAATCACCAGAGTCACTCAGATCATCTTGGTTCAAATCATCTTCATTGAAATCATCTTCAGATACTTGCACTCCAATTGACTTATCATCCCTTAAGTTTTCCTTCCCAACAAACTCTCCATCTTCTTTTACTTCAACCATTTTGTAATTGTCAATGAATTTTTCCTTGTCTTGAAAAACTTCTCTAAATTGATTGCGATATGTATCTCTTTTGTCTTTTTCAACCTTAAGAGCATAATCGTGGTTGAAAGGTGGAGGAACAACTTTGTACTTATCTTGTTCATAATACCACAAATTTTTCCTGTAGACACTAAGTTCTTTAGAAACTCATTCTCAACTTTTAACTTGGTATTCTTCACCTTCTCTTCAACAATCATTTTCTTTAACCCATCAATTTCAGTTACATATCTTTGTTGAGTTCTATAGCTACTCACACAATCATCTTCCAGGCTTCTGATCTTCTCTTCATAAATTATATCATTTGCTTGGTACCTATTAATTATGCTTTGTTTTCTAAAGCATTCACTCTCTAACTGGCCTACTTTCACATTTAAAGCATTAATTGTTTCATGTAAATCAGTTGTAGAGGTTGAGGGTACCTTTGAAGAAGAAGATGCAGCCTCACTTTCAACTTTAGCCATTAATGCAACATTGGCTTTGGTGATGTCATCTGCATGGTCACTCCAATCAAAATCTACCTCTTGTTGTGCAGTAAGTGCTACATTCCCTTGGTTTCTGGGTTGATTTTGATTGTTTCTGTTGGGGTTGTTTGGAGCATTTGGAGGGTTTTGGTTGTTTCTTTGGCAATTCTGGTTCTGGGGCACACCTTGTTGATTGTTCATCTGATGCTACTGGTAGTTGTTAAAATTGGGGTTGTTGTTGTAATTGTTGTTTCTTGGCTAGTTATGCTGATATTGATACTGATTCCTCGGCTGTTGGTTGACGGGTGGTCCATTGGACAACCCTTAAGTGATTTAAGACCATAATAATCATGTATTGAATTGGTTTATCTTGTTAAATCAGATAACTACGATGTTTTTGGTGAATTGTTGGTTCATAGGAGGTTTCAGGGCTACTATGATGTATAATTAAGAAACCAAAGGAACCGGGTACGCGAGAGAGGTCAAAAGAAGTGAAAACGGGAAGGCAGGCCTGAAGTCCACCCTGACCCACGGTTGAGACCGTGGGCCACGGTCCAATATGATCAAAATGGACAGAGGCCACTGTACCGTGGCCTCTTTTCCTCCGTGAAGACCACCGTGACCCACGGTGGAGACCGTGTGCCACGGTCCAGCATTGCAAGAAGATCACCGTGACCCACGGTGTAGTTCGTGGGCCACGGTTCGGGTCGTTACTGCCGATTTCTTTTGGTTTATCACTCGTTTTTAGGCTGTCTTTTCATCTATCCTTCATTCTAAACAACTTTGGGGCGGATTTTGGAAAGCAAGAACAAGACTTTGGTGATTATAGTCATTCATTTGGGTTTGTGATTCGTACGATTAACCTAATTGATGTGATGATAAATCAAATTATGTTTGGCTAAACTCCGTCTTGCTTTCCCTCGGATTGTAAGGTTTATTATGTTTGTTTTGTTGAATGTTTAGACAATTTTTGAGATGTTAGTTTGATCTTATGGATTAAATTAGTATGGTACAGATAAATTGATTGATAATTTGTTAGTTTATTGAGTTCGTGTTCTAAGCCGTCAATTCTTGGTTTTGTATGTAATCGAGATTAATCGGGAGGGATCCGGGATTAGATAATTTAATCCCGAATATGGATCACTACAATTATGATATCAATAAAAAAGTATTTGTGCAGAATACCAACACTTGGTGAATCAAGAACACGAGCAAACACATGAATGTAACACCGGAATTTCTTCAAAACACGTATTATTAGTATACGTCGGGTGCTTAAGCACTTACAATACTTGCACGTCTAGTGACTCTTAGACGACCAAAACACAAATGAACTGACTCCTTAATCCTATACAATACATGCACTATATATAGGGAACCAAAACACCTAAGCCCAAAATAACCAAAAGCCCACCGAGATCTCTTAAGAGATCTCGGCTTACACAATAAACCCGTGACCCAAAGCCCACATACATGCTAAGCCCAAATACAATTAGACAAAGTACAAACCATCCAAAACAAAGCCCAACAATCCCCCATTGCTTTGTAGCTTGTTATTTAATCATGTTCCATGTAGTCAATATCATCATCTTTCAATGCACCCGCCCAAAACTTGCATCAGATAATAGAGGCGACCATACCAGTGAATTCTTTAGCAACCGTTTCAAAAATTGGATCGGCAATTATCTGGACTGCACTGAGAGTCTTGATGTCCCTTTCTCCTAACTTTAGTAGGTCCCTTGGATCAACAAATTTATACTGACCTTTTCCTTTCTCCATCTTGATAACAACTGTGGAAGTTACACTATCTACATCCAAAATATCATGTTGTCCAAGGTGCCATGTGGAATCGCTTCAGGTATAGGAATATGAGTGGCCTTGTCCGTAACAGGCCACATAACATTGACCATGGTTTTCCCTGTCCTTGGATCCTGGACCCCATTTGCCTTCTTCAGAAAAGACTCTGCAGTCTTCATATTAGGGAAGCCTCTATCGACTTAACTTCTCAGAAAGTTCCAAAAGTCTATACCACGTTTATCATTTGTTGGGTTGGTGAAAGGAGAGTTTATCAGGTCACTAAGATCCACCTTCATCCAAGATCATTATCTTTCATCTTCTTATAATACTTAGTGGCGCCGAACTTCCTTTTAGCCCACCACATGTTCTTATCGGCATCGAAACCCCATGACACAAATCCCGAATGATCGCCATATTTGTCTGAGAAGCCTTTAGGTAAATTGACAATGAATCTATCTGGATGATCTGATGCTTGGAAATTTTGATTTGAGTTCTTCATTACCAGCAGCCTTTTCTGAATTCTATCGGACTTTTCTTTGGATATTGCTGGTGCGTCCATATATTGTTTCATTGTCTCAGACTCATCAACGTTCTCTACAGGGCGAGTAGTATAGCTGCCACCTTAATCAACGTTGGGCGTTTTAAATCCCACATCATCGCTGCCTTTAAACTCATCTCCAAAATTCTGAAAAAGTTTTTGTTGGAGGTCAAGATACAAAGTCGTTAATTCCCCCATGTTGGACTATAGTTCTTTAATCTTGATGTCTTTATCAGAGTTGCCTACTTCCAGCTCTTGAATACGGACATCTATAACAACTGAATCTTGTTCGAGCTCAAAAACTCGACGTTGGATTTCTTTCTCGTCAACCAGAGCATTTTCTAACACAATGCCCATGCCCTTGTTCTGCATAAATTTTTCTTGCATGGCAAGAATCTCAGCAATCTTATCAGTAACATTCGAACTTGATTGACCTTGATTTTCTTGGCCTGATGAGCTTGAGGGAGCAGTATTAAATGACATGTTGGCCTCATCAGTGTGTGGAATATCTGATTCAAAATCAAAACCACGAGCAAAGTTATCAAAAGCCTGATCTTGAATCAGTTGCTTGGCAGTGGGTGCACATGGTTCATCTTGAATTTCAGGAGCATGTGTCTCGGGTTGTTGAGTTTGTTGTATTGGACTATTGGTTGCATCTGTGGTTGGTGTTGTGGTTGTTTCATGTTCACTGACCAGCACGCCAGGCCTCGGGTCTTTCTTTCTTCGTTTCCGTGGACCGAGGTCGGCTGCTGGATCTTCAATCATATCTTCTTCAATGGTTTCAGCAGCTGTCTGAGGAGGCTTCAGAGCAGTTGACTGAAGTTTTTCTTTAAATCTTTCAAAATCTTCTAACTGTTGATCACTTGGAGCCGTCTCCAAATTACGATGTTCAATTTCTTCACTTTCATTGTCAGACTTTTCAAAGGTCGCAGCACATGGTTGAACTGGTGCCATATGCTCATCAGCAACCTGAGCTATAATAGGTTCAATCTCTGTTTCAGCAAATCGTCCGAATTTTACTAGATCATTGAGACCCTTATACACAATCTTGGATCCTTTTCTCGACTGTTTCATTAACCCAAAGGTATTGTGTCCCATTGACTTCATATCCTAAGTATCAGCAGACTTGACAAGATCGGTGAAGTGAGAATCGAAGATCATCTACAGGAATCTTGGATACATATGGAACATTTCTTTCCTCTTCCCTTTCATATTGCTCATCATTTCATTGAAAACAAAATTGGAATAAATGTAATTCCAATCCATGATCAGAGCAGTGATAACAGACATCGGGATGTGACTTATCTCATCAGAGCCCCCTTTCCTACCCGACACGCAAGTGAAAAACGTGTGAATCAAGATTCTCCAGTACGAGTGAAATGACTTCTTGATTGCTGGAGGATAGGTGCCCTCATAACCCATTCTGGTGAGAATCTCAGCAACATCATCAGTGGTATACTCAGTCGGGTAATCAGGTTGATCACCAAACAACAACACCTCTCTGATGCAAACTGGCTTCTTTTGAAATTTGGAGTCTATTGACACGACTCCATCTTGCCCTCGTCGGTTGATTGAGGCATTGTTCCAAAATTCCGTGATCATCTTCTTGCACATAACAAGATTTTCTCGTAGTGCGTGAGAAATCCTGCACGTGTTGAAACCGACAATTATGGACTTGAATTCTTTGTGTGCCAGTGGTGGATCATATAGATGTCCAGCTATATTTTGCGTATCAACGAACTTTAATGGAGTCTGATCGGCCATTACTGGAACAAACAAATCAAGTTAGTGATAATAAAATCATTAGTTGATTTGGGCTTTAATATTTAAGAATTAGCCCAAAGAAAATCAACGTATAGCGCATTAAATATAATAACATTAATGGTCAAGCCCAATCATTGAGCTTTTGGCCCAACAGGAGAGATCTCGGTCAATGAGGTGAGTTCTCGGTCAACAGTCAACAAAAGTCAATGAATGTCAGCAAAGGTCAACCGAGAACAGATGTTTTCGGTCAACTTTAACCGAGAACGGGAGTTCTCGGTCAATTTAAGGGGTTCTCTGTCAACGAAAGTCAACCGAGAATTCCTTGACAGCTTTTGACAGAGAACCCATTGGGTTTCTCCTTGGAACCTGTGTCACCTTCTTCTATTGGCCAAAATCTCCATTAAACCTGCAAAAATCCTCTAAGCTTATAACCAAAAACCTCCATTAACCCTAGAAGATCAGCCGGGTAACAAATCACAGATCCTAATGACCCCAAATTCTGATTAATTTATCAATCCATAAATCAGTCTATAGTATTCGACAAATCATGTGACAAAACCCTAGACGAACACATGTCTCATATGATACCAAGTCCTTTTAGCTCATTTACCTGTGAGATAAACAACGAACACCAACACGTTTATAGGGTTAATCAACTTAAGCAAGAAAGCTTTCGGTTGCTAGAGAAGATGAAGGAAGATGAATGAGCAAAGAGATAAAAGTGAAAAGTTGAAAATAAATTTTTTTGGATTTTACTTATATCCCACCAAACATGGGCCGAGAACCCACAATGGGCTCAGACAAACCGTCCCAACCTGATAAGACCCAAACAGACCAACGGCCCAAAAATTTTCAAAAACCTATACGAAGCAAAGCTCAGTTTAAACACACGTTTTGAGGAGAGTAGATTCGAGATAAAACAAAATAAGATAAAAGAATCAGACAAATAAAGAATAAAAAATATTAACAAAAAAAATATTCATCTTAACATACAAAGAAACTCCCTTGAATTTTATTAAATCGGGATCAAATTTCAGTCTTTATTAACAAAACGCCGCCCTTTTATGAAAAGATCCGAACATGAAATCATATCGTTATTATGACATGAAGAGACAGGTTGATAGCATGTATAACATACTTAGCATGATTTTCATTGCATATGTGATATGAGTTAGGTTCAATTCGGCATGAAGCTTAGATGGACATCACTCACGGACCTGTGATGCCTTCTATCTCTTCTCAAAGCGTATTTGGCTTTCCCCTTCATTGCATATGTGCTTGATCATAAGATTTTTACATAAGCCAAAATTTAAGCTTTGAGGTTGAACATTGGACTTACAAGCCAGTGAAATGACAAGCCTTTCATTCAAGACATGACAGGACTTACTTGTGTGCCCCAATCTCTGTAGTTCTAGTTTGACCCTTTAAGCTTTTAAAATAAGTTTAATAGAATAAAATAAACTCAAATAACTCCTTTTTAGATTTTTTTTTTGCAACTTAATAATAAAAATAATAACTTAACAACACAATATTTTTGGTGATTAAGACACTAACGGACTCGTGTATGACTGAGTAATTGCTTTTCTGCCTATCCTTCGGAGAGATGTGTATGAAGATATGCACATTTATTCAAGATGACTCTCCACAGTAAGTTTAGAAAAATTAGTTTATATCACTTCAACTTTTACGCATCATGGAAAGCTACCATACAAATTAATGACTGTTCTAGAGTTTTTTAATCTTAATAACTTCACCTGTCAGGCACACAAAAACAATTTATCTATCATTTTCCGAAGGTTGGATCAATTTTCATTTGAAAATATTTTGAAGCTTCTAAAAAGCTGTTAACTGAATGTAGGTTCCCAGCCGGATCTACACGGAAGTATCTCGTACTACGTAGGTGCGGAATCCCTACGTTAGACGATACGAGCGTAGGATGTAAACTATGTTAATACCGAACACGAATACACGTTACAATACCCAAAAGACACGTTGTATTGCAACCCTTCAACACGTGATGTTCAATCACAATTACACGTTCTAAAATCACTTCCTTTACAACCCGTAACATATGTATATATATGTTACGACAACTTCGCCTAACAGACTAGGCGAAGTTGTCAATAACTTCGCTTGTCCACAATTTCGCTTATATCAGGCGAACTTGTGAGACAACCTTTCTAAATCAAACCAAAACAAACTAACACAATTACAGACACAAACATAACACTAGATACTGAACTACTGACATAATGTACCAACAGACTCCCCCTTGGCAGTAGCTTCATATCTCTATCTTTAATCACGTGTCTGGTAATCCCAAAATCTTGTATCTCCCGTCTTCAAGCATGAACTCCCTGTCTTACACAGACAGGGACAACTCTCTGGTATTTCTTGGCTTCTTCTTTCCATGCAGGAATATAGAATATCTTTTTCTCGTTCAGCACCTGCAAGTTAGCTTGAGACAAATTCACCAAGTGCATAGGATCATACACTCTCAGCACCTCTTGTTCATCTTCATCCTCCATAACCGCTTCAGCTGTTTGACTGTCAACATACCACCATTTCAGATTCTTTAGGACATCCTTGTGCATTAGTTTCATCGGTACTTCTTTCGAACACCGGATAGGCGTATACTTCATTATCATCCAAGGTTTGCCATCAGCTCACATTCCTCTGTCTTTATCTTCAACAAGCTTCCCTTTATGCGGCTTTAACAGCTCGAACTTTTTCTCTTTTATACTTTCTTTCCACACGATCTTTCCAATAATCCTAGCCATATTTTCATCACTCCTTTTTATCAACCCCAACTTGGCTAAATCCTTCACCTCACACTCCGGCAAGGTATTCAATGATCTCAACAACCTTTTGAAGTATTGAACTCCGTCAAAACGTTTAATCACAAACAGCCTCAACTGGTCATCATACAACCAGCATATTATCCCCTTCTTTGATTCAGCATACCCTTTGATATTATAACTCTTTTTAAACATAGTTGGAACCGCTGGCTTCTTTGTCTTTACGAACCATTGAGCGTAGCCTTCTTTCCATCTCGGCTACTCTTCCCATTCAGTCTCATCGCTTCCCATATCTTGACCCACATTTGACTTATCAACTTCTGGAATCTCATGCTCAACATTATCCTCCACAATCTCTCCCTCTTCAATCTCACTGTCAATCACAATCTCAACTCCTATTTTCTCAATCTCTTCAACCGGTAACACATCGTAGTCACCCATAGTATCATCGTCCAACATCTCCTCATCATCCACTACCACCACATCATAACCCCCTGATCCACCTGTTGCACCAGCTGACTCCCCCTGAGATGTGGAAGTCCCAAGACTTTGTTCAGTTCTTGACAACTCACCACCTGCATCTTTCGATGCATTGGGATCATCGTCTCTATAATTACTCTTCTTCGTCCTCAACTCATCGCCCTTGTAGCTCGTCTCCCCATGAGATGCTAAGAACTGTTTTAAAGCATCAAAAAGTTTACCGTGCTCAATCAGGAGGGACGACTGAATTTGATTTTCTGCAACAAGGCGCTGGATAGCGTGAGTCTGGATCAGGTTGATTCTTGACTGTTCTGCCACGACCCTTTCAAGAGCTGCTATCATGTCTGAGTCAGATAAAGTTGCATCAAAATCAAACCTCATATGAGAAGTGTCTTGAGCATACGGTGGAGGGACTCCCAATGTAGCCGGAATATCAGAAACAGGCTGATAAGTAACCGCAGGTGGTATTGTAACAGATAACCCTGCAGTGGCAACCAGTGTCGACTCAACGAATCTTGCAACAACCTCCGATGGAGTAAGTGTAGGATGGGGCAAGGAAACAATTTCTGGAGCCGAAACCTGAAAGGTAGTGGGTGGAATGCCAAAGGAAGATGATGTAGTTATCACTGGAACACCCGAGGTGATTGGTCCTATCACAGTCATCAATGCAGGGACCATAGTCATACCAGATAAGGCGGGTGGAGAGAAATGAACCACCCTCGAGCTTTCACCAGCTCCCGAGCCTTCACCCGTTCTAACCCTTTTCGATCGACAAATCAACCGATCTAACTCCTCCTCATAGTCAGATTCACTGTTATATGTGTCTTTCTTTCTTTTTCCATGAATTCTTTCTTGGGCGACCAGTATCTTTCTTGCCTCAGCAACATCATCAGCTGAGGAGTCAGAGTCGGTTCTTTCAGAATCAGCTACAGACGTAGCTACCAACGACACATCAGCACCAGAAACCTCTGCTACTGAGACCTGAACCTCTGCCTCAGGATCAACTCGTTCCATATCAAAGAATCCTTGGCCACCAAAAGCAGCTTCAAGGTCTACTTGTTCCTCCGGTGCCACAATAGGAGCAGCAGGCAATGCTTGCTGTACCACAGGTGGTGGTTGAGAAACAACAGCCTGTTGCGGTGTCGGATCCCGAAACTCGTCTCCACGAAGAGCAACATACGCTGGGTTTATCAAATACCCAAATAACGGAGTATGCCGAGGACGAAGCTCTGGTTTACATCGAGCACTTGACGATCTGCATTGTGCGAATATCCTCTTGCTGACACTCTCTACATATCGAATTGGACGGCGCTGAGGTAGCGTAGGAGCCACATGATTCAAGATCATTTGTAAAAATATTGGATACATCAAGAATCTTTCACGAGCTACCGCACGTCTCTGACGGTCTATTTCATAAAACACCATCTGACTGAAGCTGGAACGCTTGTTGTAAGTCAGTGCTGTCATTGCCGATTGCATCGTCGCACCCATCCCGTCCGTACCAGCCTTACGACCCGATATGCACACGATCATCACATGCATGAGAAAACGCCATTGATCCAACAAAAATCCCTTACGCCTCTGAGTGTCAACCAATTGACCGGAATAACCCATTCGTAAAAATGCACCATCTCTGAATGGAGTGGTAAAGTCTGTAGGATCATCTCTAGTTTGACATGTCTTGAATGAAAGGCTTGTCATGTCACCCAATGGACCGGAATAGCCCATTCGTAAAAACCCACAAGCACATTAAATTTTGCTGTTCCGACCGGTTTTGTAAATAAGTCTGCCACATTGTTGTCAGTGTGGACTTGTTCAAGATGAACCAATTTACGATCGAAACAATCACGAATAAAATGAATTTTAATATCGATGTGCTTGGTTTTATAGTGTTGAACAGGGGTTTTCACAATTGCAATGGCCGCATCATTATCACAAAAAATATATTGACAAGAAAATCCAAAACGTAATCCAGCAATTGGTTTTGCATCCAGATAACCTGTGAGCAGCGAGCAGACGCGACAACATACTCCGCTTCGGCGGTCGAGGTAGACACCGTCTATTGTTTCTTACACTGCCATGAAATGAGACGGTCTCCTAAGAACTGACAACCAGCTGACGTGGATTTCCTGTCAATGTCATCTCCACCATAATTGCTATCAGCAAAAGCATAATGATCAAATTCTAATTGTTTGGGATACCAAAGACCTAACTTTGGTTGTCCCTTCAGATATCAAAAAATACATTTAACAGCAATTAAATGAGAGAGTTAAGGATTAGTCTGGAAGCGAGAACATTGGCGGACTGCAAACATGATGTCAGGACGACTGGCTGTGAGGTACATCAGAGACCCGATCATCGATCGATAGTATGTTTGATCTAAGGGGCTCCCATCAGGATCAGATGACAGTAGTGGTCTTTCTGCCATGGGAGTGTTGGCATTCTTGGAATCTTGAAGCTCAAACTTTGCCAGCATATCCTCAACGTACTTCCCTTGATGTAGTAAATTTCCTGCCGAGCTTTGTCGAACCTGTAGCCCAAAAAACGTTTTCATTTCACCCAACAAACTCATCTCAAATCTCTTCTTCATTACACTTTCAAATTGTATGCACAACTCAGCGTTGGTGGATCCAAAAATGGTATCATCGACATAGATCTGAACGAGAATTAAATCTTTTCCGACAGTTTTTCGGAACAAGGTTTGGTCGATGGTTCCACGCTTGTAGCCATGATCAAGAAGATGCGCGGTCAATGTAGCATACCACGCTCGAGGAGCCTAATGTAACCCGTATAATTCTTTGTCTAGCTTGTAGACATGATTTGGTTTCATAGGGTCAATAAAACCCGGTGGCTGATCAACATAAATCTCTTCCTTAACTTCACCATACAGAAATGCGGTCTTAACATCCATATGATACACTGTGAACCCCATGAACAATGCATAGGCCAGAAAAATCCTAATGGCCTCAATTCTGGCCACTGGAGCATAGACCTCAGTGAAATATAGTCCCTTAACCTGATGAAAACCACGAACTACCAATCGTGCCTTATTTCGAACAATAACCCCTGTGTCATCTTGCTTGTTTCGGAAAACCCACATTGTGTCAAGAGCTTTCTTTCCACCCGGTAACTTAACCAATCTCTAAACCTTCAACTTATCAAACTGATTTAATTATTCGTGAATAGCATCAACCCAACTAGGTTCTTGAAGAGCCATTTCTACTGACTTTGGTTCAATTTGAGATATGAAACAGGAGAACATACAGCTGTTAATGTGTCCTGTCTGACTTCTAGATCACACTCGCGCTTCAATGGTACCTATGACATTCTTAATTGGATGATTTTTCTGAATTCTTGATGGAATTAACATATCAGAAAAATCACCAATAGATTGTAAATTTGACAAGTTCACAATATCATCAACAACAGGATTCTTCCATCCAGATGTCGCCGTACTGTGAGAGTACGAGGTGCTGGCGTCATATTCATTTGGAATGTCAATGGGAAACAGTTTGCTCCCGAAGATCTGATGAATAGAACTCTCCCCCTCAACATTAGCAGCATCTTTGTGAGAACCGAGCCCCGGTGCGGAATCGTGAAAATAATCGTTATTAAACAACGGTGTGGATCTCGGGTCTAGGGTTAGGATCGAATGTCACTAGTATTCATTCTTGAAAGATGTTTGGACGGATGAGGTGTATTAAGAGAGCCTGATTTGATTAACAATCCACAATAAAGTAGGATGAACAATTGTAATCAAAACACAAAAGATAGAAACGGTAGTATGAAATATTAGCGGAATGATTCTCATTAAGATGAAACACTCATACATACAATCGATTATGAAATATCAGCCGCCACCAGGAGAGCTCATCCTGGACGCGAAGACTCTCTCAGAGGGATGAAACCCTAGATCTCACACATACACAATACAAACACTCATACTAGACAAATGAATAAAAACATATATTTATACTAGTCTAGCATGACTTGGTCTTCAAGCCATCCACCCTTGGTTGAGACCAAATAATATATTTTTCACCCACATATAAATTCGATGCATTGGTCTAAAATACAAGTCCCAACAATCTCCCCCTTAGACCGATGCCATCGAATTTCTTCCATGATCACCTCATAACTTGTTGTCTTTCGTTGAAATTATCCCCCTGAAGTTAAGCTTCTCTCATTGTTCATTTCGAATTATCACTCTTATACCAATTCTGGATATAGTTGTATGGGCATATGAATGAGGCTTTAAACTTCAAAGATCAACTTCAAGTAACAAGGTCATCACAAAAAGAAATAAACTCAATGTGATCATCAAATAATCTTCAATTCTTCAAATCTGTTTCTTCCCTTGTAACTCATCTTCAAACCATTCCTTGAATCAAGATAGCATTCAAGTCAACCATAACCCGTTCTTGACTGTTCAAGTGACGATTTCATAGGAGGTTAAACTCTACTGATCATCCTTTCAACATTGTTGCTGGAGATGACTCTATCTTCTCATCCGTACTAGGAAATCTGAAAACTTACAAACAATGAAACATATTTGACAAACCTTGGATTATTGATCTCGATCGAATTTTCCTTATCTTGAGTCTTTTACTTGATTTGAAGCTAACCATTTGCAATGAAGTTCAAAGATTTTTACTCCCCCAATTTCGTTGCAATTGTCTTTAATAAATGTATCTTCAAATTAAGTGTGGGTGAAACAATCTTAATCATCCTCATCAAGATTGTAAAAATCTCAGATAAACATATTCAAAAGTTGGTTGAAACTTAATGTGATTAAATCCGTAAGCTTGTCAACACTTGTTCTTGTAAAGCTCTTGATGAAGTCATGAAATTTGATGAGGTTTGAATTCCATAAGCTTGTTGATGATTGGAGAAAAATTACCAAAATACCCCTGGTATATATCTTCCGTAAAGAACAGCTTGGTCAAAAGGTCAACGGCACCAAAAATCTCAAAAGTTTATTCAAAACATTGAAATGTTTCACAAACTCTGTTTCCTAGCACACAGTGTGCTTGGGATCACTTTCCTAGCACAAAGTGTGCTTGGGAAATCTTTCCTAGCACAAAGCGTAGCCGGAGTACTTTCCTAACACAAAGCGTACTTGGAAGAACTTTCCTAGCACAAAGTGTACTTGGGAAAACTTTCCTAGCACAAAGCGTACCCGAATTCACTTTCCTAGCACAAAGTGTACCCGGAAGCACTTTCCTCGCACAAAGTGTACCCGGAAAGCAAAAACACTTGTGATTTTTCATTTTTCACCGAGTACAGAGTGTGCTCGGGAGCAAAAGTGTGCTTCGGAAATACTTGTGATTTTTCGTCTTCTTCACTTAGCACCAATCATGCTTGGGAGCAAGGGTGTGCTCGACACAAACTTGAGTTTTCTCTTCACAAGCATAATTGTTCAAGACAAAACAAAGTATGCTCGAAAAAGAGTATGCTCGAATAAATAACAAAGTGTGCTCGAGACGTAAAGAAGATAGTTTTATTGAGAAGACAAAGGATATGCTCTGGGTTTCACAAAGTGTGCTCGAATTTGATGTGCTCGATATAAGATGTGCTCGAAATAACCTGTGCTTGAGCCAAACAAAGATGTGCTCGGGCAAAAAACCTCCTGTGCTTGAAGCAACACTTTATTTCTGCATAATCAGTTACTGATTTGCTCTGAGTTCAGTCTTATATGATCATAGTATGCTCGAGACACCAAAACTTTATTTCTGCATAATCAGTTACTGATTTGCCCTTGCAGAACCTGCTTGAATATTCACTTTGCATCTGCTGCAACAAACCATAATGATATTGCCTCTAGTACATGTTCATTTCTGACTTGTACATTCTCCATACCATTTTGTACCAGTCAATGTTTGTCTACCAAATCATGTACAGTTCGAGCAGCACAAATAACATAAACAACAACGAGCAAACATAAACCCTAATTTTCAGATCTGGAAACAGTTATCATAATCTGAAATTAATCATTGTATCAATATCCACGCTATCTCGAAATCAAAGAAACCTATCTTCACATCATAATCAACCTTTTCAGATCTGGAAATCATCAAATGAACAGCGTTGCCCCAAAACAAGCCAAATAACACTGTTACATCAGATCTGGACCATTCTGACCAAATAAACATGAAATTGATGTTGGATCTCCAAACGAGTCATCAACCCAAACATCAATCCATATACTTTTCTCCGAATCATCAAATAATTTCAAAACCCCCAAAAATAATTTCAACGAACTTCATCGTTTAACGTCCATGGTGGATTCAAGAGGGAAATGAATCAGTTCAGCGGTTAGTCTGAACGATTCGGTAACCCCGCTCTGATACCAATTGTGAGAACCAAGCCCCGGTGTGGAAGCGTGAAAATGTTCGTTATTAAACAACGGTGTGGAGCTCGGGTCTAGGGCTAGGATCGAATCTCACTCGTATTCACTCTTGAAAGATGTTTGACGGATGAGGTGTATTGAGAGAGAGCCTGATTTGATTAACAATCCACAATAAAGTAGGATGGACAATTGAAATCAAAACACAAAAGATTGAAACGGTAGTATGAAATATTAGCCGAATGATTCTCATTAAGATGAAACACTCATACATACCTTCATACATACAATCGATTAAGAAATATCAGCCACCACCAGGAGAGCTCATCCTGGACGCGGAGACTCTCTCAAAGGGATGAAACCCTAGATCTCACACATACACAATACAAAACTCATACTAGACAAATGAATAAAAAAATATATTTATACTAGTCTAGCATGACTTGGTCTTCAAGCTATCCACCCTTGGTTGAGACCAAATAATATATTTTTAACCCACATATAAATTCGATGCATTGGTCTAAAATACAAGTCCCAACAATCTTAAGACGTGTTTGGCATACACTCGGTTTCTGAGGTTTCCTTGGGCTGAGTGCAAGTTGCAGATGAATCATTACTTAACTCAGCGACATCATCATCAATTAGTAGAGAAATGTGAGACACTGTCTGTGAATTATCCTTTGCAGCTTCCACTGTGGGACCACATAAAGGTTCAGTGTTGATGCCTGGAAACACATTGAATGGTTTGAAAAGTTCGTTGTAGTCAAATAACCAATTGGGACCAACACGAGCGTTAGTTTCATTTTCTTCTAACCAACGAACTTCATAGGACTCTAGAATTTTCTTGGTTGACTTGTTGTAGACTTTGTAAGCTGTATTTCCCGTATACCCAACAAAGTAGCCCTCATCGGCTGTGGCCCCAAATTTTGGAGTAGTTTCGAGATTCAGTAAAGTGCACGGACACCCAAAAGCTCTGAAATGTGCTACAGTGGGTTTATGACCATAAAAAATCTCATACGTGGTCTTCATCTTGGATTTGTTGATTATAACCCGATTCTAAGCATAACAGGCCGTATTAATAGCTTCTGTGTAGAAAACAGTGGCAGTTTAGAGTCACACAACATTGTTCTAGCTGTTTCAATAAGAGTTCTGTTTCTTCTTTCAGCTACACCATTTTGTTGAGGCGTCCGTGGGGCGCTATACTGACGAAGTACCCCCTTTTCTGAACAAAAATGATTCAATGTTGCATTCTTGAATTCCGTTCCATTATCAAAACGGATTCCCTTTAGCTTTAGGTTCAGTTGATTCTCCATGAGCACAACAAACTTCTTGATTAGATCTGCTGTTTCACTCTTATTTGACAAGAAAAATACCCATGTAAAACGTGAGTAATCATCAGTAATAACAAGACAATAAGAGCTACGAGATAAACTCAAAACATGGAAGGCCCAAAAAGGTCCATATGAAGTAATCGAAAAACTGATGAAATGGTATTAATCAAACTTCGGCATGTGAGATTTTCGATGATGTTTACCCAAAGCACAAGCCACACATTTTTCAATAGCAACAAAATCCTTAATGGGTAGTCCACGTTTCAAGTAATTTTTAGCAAGACGATTAAGGTTTTAGAATTTGCATGACCAAAACGACGATGCCATAGCATGGCATTATGTTCTGACACATTTGAAAACAAACAAATTATTTCATAAGGAACATTTTTATTCATTTCGATCACATAAGCATTATCTTTTCGTTGTGATCGAAAAAGAATCTAGTCTTCTGGTATAATTATACTAGGTTTCAGAATCAAACACTCCTTTTTAGTAAAATGAGTTGAGAAATCTTTGTCACAAATTTGTGACACGCTCAAAAGACTGTGCTTCAATTCTGGAACAAAATTAACATTTTCAAACTTTAGAACACTTTTCCTTACAGTACCCTTCTGAGTGATCTTTCCTTTCTCTCCTCCGGCAAAAGACACATAACCACCATTAAATGTTTGAATGTCGTGTAGCTGGGTAATGTCCCCTGTCATGTGCCTAGAACAGCCACTATCAACAGACCAAGGTCTGATGATATTTCTCCATAGCTGTTCCTGCACATAATGCGGTATTAGTTAGTTTTTGGTACCTAGTCCATACTTACACTGGGTGACCCTGATTCATCTACAATTGTTACGGATTGCCATGACATGTCCTTTTGATCATCAAACATAGATTTTGTAGAAACTTTCGTCGGAGATTTAGGAAACCATATATGTATGTATGATTTGGAATTATAGGTTCTAATGGTTGTCGTAACCTCCGGTGTTTTGGATGTGGAAGGAGACGAATCAGCCTTTTCTTCTATTTTGGTCTAGACTTATTGTTCACATTAGACCTTGAACTTGAAGCACCTTTTCTGACCTTTCTTTTAGACATGTCAGGTTTAGTCTGATGAGGACTAAACATGCCAGATTTGTTTCAATTCCAATCATCGTCAAAGGAACTAGCCTGATAATGCATGAATCTTTGCATGTACGCGTTATGAGGCATGTAGGTCATATTCCTTTGATAAAATCCATAATAAGGAACATATGGACGATGTAAAGAATTTCAGGCAATATGACCAGGAGTGGCACAATTAAAGCAAGTTTGACATTTTATGAAAAAACCATTTTGGGCAACTCCTTGTCTGGACTGGTTGTGTGGACCAGTATGCTTAAATCTGCGAGAACCACTGTTATCATCTTTGAACTTATCACCTTGTTTGCCATTAGAGCATCTCTCCTTGACAAATTTAGGTGCCACGTGATTTTTTGAAGTTTTAGAATTTTTAGTTTTATTAAAAACCACATTATTAGAGTTCAAAGTTTCAATTGAATCAACCACACAAGAATCCTTGCTCTTTAAAACAGAGCCCATACAAACAGTCGGAATAACAGAATTAAAAACAGGAAGTTTTAAAGAAACATCAGAAACAATGTCATTATCAAATTCAAAACTAGGGTCATCATCCTCATCAGTCCACTTCTTCACAATTGCTTTTTCTTCACATGAAGTAGATACATTAGAATCGTTTATATTTGAAGTGAACGGACCAGCGTTCAAAGAACTGGTCCCATCTCCTTTGTCTTGTTTACCATACTTCATGTCCTTTGTCTTTTCTTCATGTTCTGTGGTGACAGGGGTAGGAACATAATTCTGCTTGTAAGGTGGGGGAACTTAACTGTATCCTATTCCCTCACCTTCATTCTCCTTCCACCACAATTGGTTTTCAATGATTTGAGTTAACTACTTTACTAGAGCCATCGAATTTTTTAAAATCAAGTTCAGCCTTTTCAACTTTACTAGTTAGATTCAAGATTTCTAACTTGGAGGCTTCCAGTTTAGCAGTTAACTCAGCAATTTCTTGTTTAGCATCTAGGTTGTGACAACTTTTTATGCTAAAATCAGACTTAAACTTAGAAATGTCCTTCTTTTGTGCTTCTATTTTGTCTACGAAAACCTTTTCATTTTTCTTAAGTTTTAAGTTTTCTGATTTTATTCTCTCCATATCTCTACTTAGACTATCGTTATAAAGCTTATACATATCTATTTTTTCAACACAATTTAAAGAACATGGTTGAAAACTTACCTCAGATGAATTTGGAGAAGTGAACGCCATATATGCAAATTGAAGCTCCTTGACCTTCTTCTAAGTAGCATATTCCTCTCCAGTGTCTTCAACATTGGCGAAGTTTGCAGTCTGATTTCCATTGTTAAGCACATCTATCTGACCTTCCCAAGAGAACTGTTGAGCAACCATATTTCTTTCACCATTACTCGAACTACCTCCAGCCTCACCTCTGGCATTCCCAACTGGAACCAATGCCCTTTCCGTATTTCCATCCTTCGCCGGGTTAGTACATTCGCGAGCAAAATGACCCGGCTCGTGACAGTTGTAGCACCTAAGGGTGTCTTTGTTAAAACCCACCTTTTGATTATTATGCATGTTTCAATTATTTCTACTCGTCCTTTTTGTGAACTTCTTCGCACAAAATACTGCCATGGCGATTTGCCACGAGATGTCCATTTCTTCAACATCATCAGGATGGATCGGATCTAGTTTAGCAGCAACCACATGTTGAACCAAGTCTCCAGCCAAAAATGCATTATAACAAATCATGAATCCCGCCATTAGAGCTATATTCACTTGAGTCTCCATTGGTATGGTAGGGATCTGACTGAAGTTCTGACTGAGAGTGTGAGTAGTTTTTTCAATATCATTTGAAGACTGTCCAGACTTGGTGAAGAATACTGGAGCTGGTTTGGGTGAGTTGGATGATGATGATTGACCTAGAGTGGATGAGAACATCTGGAAGTTGATCTGAGGTGGTTGTTGAGTAGGCTTGAACAGTGAGAAAATATCTTGAGAAATAAGAGCACTGTTGGAGGCAACGTTGTATCTAGCTGCACTGTAACATCTTGCATGATTTATTGCACGCTGCTTATCATCCATATCACATGCTTTAATAGTGGCTATCATTTCAGTCATACCCATTCTGTTGAGAAACTTAGTCTTTTTGATAACTGCAACATTCATGTCCCAATTCTTTGGCAATGAATTTACCAGCTTGTTGTTTATTTCTGAGGTTTACAGATAAATCCCTGTTGATCTCATTTTAGTCACAAGTGAGATAAATCTTTGAAGTTGGGATTCCAACGTTTCTTCCAAAACATGATTAAACATATTGAACTTTTGTCGCAGCAGATCTTGGCAACTTCTCTTCATATCTTCATTCCCCTCATATACTTCGATCAGTGCCTCCCATAACTCTTTAGCAAATTGAAGTTCTCTAAACTGAAGAGCAAATTGAACTTTCATCTCAGTTTAAACATTAACTGTAACATTCATGGAAACCTGAAACCGAGGGATGGCATATTTTATCATATTGGTTAAAACTTGTTTATTTTCTTTAGTACTTTATTGTTAATCAATCAAACAACCAAATATTTTATATTTACTTCTGTACTTAGTTTAATTTAAATTAATAACAAAACTACTAAGTAACACAATTTCCAAAAACTTATTGTGTTCGATACCCGCTTACCGCTATCTAACTAGTTGTATTCGGTTTATTTTTGAATGAGTCTTTGACCTCACGTCATTGGTTCTGGTATTGGATCACTTGGATGTTTCTTCGCTGGTTGCATTCTCTAGCAAAGTGTCCTAGTTGCTGGCAGTTGTAGCAGATTGCCTTAGACTTATCAAAACACATTCTTTCATTCGGACCAGACACTAAAGACCTTCCAGTCCTGTTAAACAGCCTGCCACTACAGGTCCATGTCTTCAAGGTCATCAGCATCAATCTGTTCCAAATCATCTTGAATGACACCTGTGTGGATCATGTTTTTGACTACAAATGCATTGTAGGACTCTGTAAACATACAGAACAATGATTGAGTTTCATTCCCTTGACCACTATTTCCACCAGCATAAGGTAAACGTCCACTTGCCATGGAGGCAGAATCTTGTCATCTATGAATTGGACATTAAACTTTGACTGGCTTCCTTGGTGACTTGAACTACCACAAACAAATGCTTTTGGTGTATCAATACCATGTTCAGTAGGTTCTTCTATGATAGGGATCTGTTGTTGGTGTTTGGTAGACAAGTTTCCCACAGGTGCATTAAGTGCATTGACACCTGGAAACCTTGTTTCTCTTCCTTTATCATTTATTTCTCAATCATCTTTATCTCAGCAGCTTGAAGTAAGCAAATCACATCATCCAGCTTGAGTTGTTTAAAGTTTGGCTTCTGAAGAATGAACTTACTAGATGTATACCTTTCTTTTGGCATTGATGATAACAGTTTAGTGTACAAGTCAGAATCTGTCATCACATGAGATCATTCACAATGGCTAAAAACCATTCAAGAATAGATTTAGTCTCTCCCCATCTTTATATTTGAACCTCTTAAGTTGTTGCTTGAGTCTTTTCATCTTGATGTTCTTCAGCTCTGTATTGCCCTAAAACATTTCAAGTATTGCATCATACATAGCCTTAGCTGTTGTATAATGTGCAATTTTTGTGAGAATATCCCAAGACAGACCCAGCTTGATCATTGCAAGGGCTCTGTCATCAATTTTCTTCATTCTGTCAACCACGGTTTGGTTAGGATTTGCACCCTCAGGAACATATGGTCCATTTTTAATAGAGTTTCACATATCTGCGTCATTATAACACACTTCAGCCTCAAAAAAAACTTTCCATTTGATGAAATTCTCCTGCCTATATCGCCTTGGAAATTTGTTAGTAGATACCTCTTGCTCTTCAAAACTAGACAAATTTTTGGTATTTTTATAAAATGATTTTAAAGAAAAACTAAGAATAATTTAAACAGATTGAAAAAAACAAATTTGAAAAATCAATCAGATCTGAGAGAAATCTATTTAGATCTGATGTATATGATTCGATTGGAGCAAGATCTAATAATAAAAATTCAAATTATAAGTAAAAACAAGTAAAAGAAGAAACCCAATATTGCAGATCTGGAAGAATGAAGGAAGAACAGAGTTGTTGACGATAGAATTCAATGGAGCAGTACTCAGCTCACGTCATTCTTCATCTTCAAATAATCAACAATAAGCAACAAATCTTCACCCAAACAGCAACAAACAAGCTCTGATACCACTTGTCGGTCCCGTTATCGATCGCTCAAACTCACAATAAATGTCACAACCCACACAACGAATGTTTCGACAAGAAGGTTTATGACTTTGTTATTTATGGTAAGATTAGTTATTTGTTAACAGCGAAATCACTAACAAACACTATCTATTGCTTAAGAATATTAAATGTAACAAACACAAACAATCACTCAAAAGATTTCTATTTATAGAAGATTTTCATACAAATGTAAATCGATTAGGGTTTCTTGTAAGGAATGTTTATCCGTAGAAATCCTAGGACAGCCGTCACATTCAAATCAGGAATATTCGATTAGTCTGAAAAATGTAAAGTGGAAAAATCCGTGATAGGCGTGCCCTAAATTATTCTATTTATAGGACCACCACCACTGACAGTTGTCCTGACTTCTAGAAACCCTAATGATAGGTATAGGTACATAATCATATTAGATATTCAAAAATATACTAAGTGTAAAAATAGGTCTTCTGGGTACGCTTTGTGCCTTTTGTCTTCTTCGAGTAGACGTGGTAACCTTGAAGTGTGCTGGTAAACAGTTTTCCGGGTAGAATTTACTTCGAGTATTTTCCTTAGAAAATACTCACCTAGCAGACTTCAATCTTCTTGACCATAGCAAGCATTGCCCGATATGATCTAGCGAGCAAATTTGTTCTTCAGAGATCCTTTCAACCCTTTGTTAATGAATAACTTATTAACAAATCAGAGTTGAACCTTGCCCGACAAAGTCCTTAAGATAATTCTTTATCAACTTTCATCAAGCATACTTGGAACACTGTTTTATTAATGAATACCTTGCTAGATCTTCCAAATAATTGGCTTCAAAAGCTTGGTAAGCCAAGAGTTTACTCAGACATAAACGTTGCTTAGCTATGAAGAACAACCTCGCTAGACATAGTGAACCCTTCTCGGATAGACAATAAAGAAGACTTGAAGAAGATTCCTTGCCCGAAAGGCAAAATACCTTGCTAGGACAAGTAAAACCTTGCTAGGAGGTCCAAGTGTGCTCGGTTTCCATTCTTAATCATATCTGAGAAGTGTTGAGAAGATTCCAATCTCCCTTAATCCCCCTTAACTCATTTCATGTCAAATATTTGACTCAACAATTTTTCTGTCTGCGAGTGATGATTTGCAGTTAAAGCATTCGACAGCTACGGAAAAGGGAGAGTTTTTAATTGTATGATTTGTTGTATGTAGCTGATTGAAAAGGCTAGGGTAAATTTAGTCAAAATTCTATGATGTAATATGGCCCATTCGCTATAGACTAAGGGTCATACACTAGAATGTTAGCGTTTGTATGTATGTATGTATGTATGTATGTATGTGTGTGTGTGTGTGTGTATGTATGTATGTATGTATGTATGTATGTATGTATGTATGTATGTATGTATGTATGTATGTATGCATGCATGCATATCTATGATGTATCTAATTGCGACTAGATCTTGGATCATAAGACCTTTTCACAACAAAGACTAAACGACTAGTTGGGTTTAACTCTCAGAACTTGGCCCATTTAGTGTACTAAAAAATTCCCCATTAACAATTGCTAGAGTGGTTAAGCTTTAGTCTTTGTTCCTTACGACCAGTCTTTCATATAACCATGCATAAACTTACCAAAATGATAATTACCAACTTTCCAGGAATTTCGGCTTTCAAATGATGATTCCTATTTGACAAAGCTTCAAATTTACTTTAGATCTTTGTTCAAGATCATTTGCTTGTCAATAGATATGCATGCCTATGAATGATATATGAATGATGTTGAAATGATGAATGAATGTAAAAAGAATTATAAGTATGCAAGCAAACGTATATGAACATGCGTATATCTACCGTATGGTTATATGGTTATCCGATGCATAAGGGAACCAGACCCTATTAATATCCGAGGCAGATGTACGGTTGTATGGTTATCCGATGCATAAGGTAACCAAACACTAATAATATGTAAGGCAGATATATACTTGTATGGTTATCAAATGCATGAGGGAACCAGACCCAAATAATACCGAACCAGGTGTATGCTCGTATGGTTTTCCAATGCTGAAGGAAACAGAACCCTAATAATATCTGAGGAAGAACGGAACCGGACACTAATAATATCTAAGGCAAAAGGGAAACATGCCCAATTAATACTCGAGGAAGAAGGGCGAAATGTTCCTTAAAACGTAGAGATAATTATGTTTGTATTAGTATACTAAAACATGAATGTATGAAAGTACGAATGTATGAAATATGGTAAGTATGAAGTATAAAGTAGAAATGTATGTATGTATGTATGTATGTATGTATGTATGTATGTATGTATGTATGTATGTATGGATGTATGTATGTATGGATGTATGTATGTTTGTATGAATGAAGTAAAGGCAGGTTAAGTAACTAATACGTATCTCTGGATTCCTGTAAGTATGTGTGTAAATGGAATGCATGTTGGCAGATTAACTAGAAGTCTCAGCGTAGCTGACATTTAGTATGCACACAGGAAAATAGACAAAATCAGCTGATTGAGAGAGATACATGGCTTGAACTACAGAGGTTTGCATCTGAATGGAAATAATGTTATGATATTTTCCTTTACTATGTTTTTATTAGTTAAAGACACGAGAATGTCTATTAAGACCATAAATAAAGTTTTATGTAATGAGTTGTGGATGTTTTTTATATTCCGAGAAAAGTTTTTAATTCACTATGATATTTAGAACTGTCTTTATCAGTAAATCCAATGGCCAATGTAGGGCACCGTGATCAGGGCCTTACAAGTTGGTATCAGAGCATAATTTTTAGAGAAATAAGCATCCTACATGCTTATACTTGAACTGAGAATGAGACTCAAGGAAGAAAAGACAGAAGAATCCAGTTCAAGAATGCCATATGTCGCTCAAGCAAGCTCGAGAATGATAAGATACATGTAAATATTTAGCAATATATGTATATTCTTGTGAAATGAAAGTAGAAGAATGTATGAATGTTAGCTTAATTGCTAGAGGGTAATGTGTGTATGCTAGCTTAATTGTCGGGGATATGAATGCAGGTTATTTGTATGTTTTCTTGATTGTGTAATTAGTAGAAAATAGCATTAGTGAAATTATGAAGGGAAGTATGTAGGACCTAAGGATTAATGTAAAGAGTTAATTACACTTGGCTGATGTGTGTACAATGATGCTCTTTCTAAATGACTCACAACTAAGCTTTAAATTTATTAAATGAAAATCCTAACGAATCCACACACAACCGGTAAGTGTACCGATCACTAATAGTATAGACCTAAGGAAGTCCGAGTATCGAACACAAGGACACTTGAAAACGTATGTGATACTTAACCCAAACCAAGACTCACCTAATAATATTTAAATGATTTTTAATATAATTAACTACTTAACCTAACTTACTTTAACTAAATAATTAACTAAACTTAACTTAATTAAATGAAACTCTTGACGAAACTTGGAAACTTTACTACAATCGGAGAAAACGTCTACCTACGTAAGAATCATATTGAAGGTATAGTAAGCTATTGGATTGTAGAATCTCATGGCACCGGTTCTTAAAGAATGACACAACTAAGGTTCGCTCTGGAAGCTAGATTACCTCTCGGTCTCACTAACAAGCCCTAACCTACACTTAGTTGATTTTAAGAACAAACCGGGTGACGAATTGTTAATGTGCTCTAATGCCGACTCTCCTCTCGGTCTCACCGACACACTACCCTAATGGAGACGAATACTACACAACCAAGGATAGAGGAAAAATTCTGTTTAACTTAAACTGGGTCAACTAATCGCTTACAAACCCAAACCCGACAAGAACCGAACCCGCTCTCGCGCGATCCTAATCCTAACTAGTAAAAGATATGAGACGAGTTTACTTCCTATCACCTCTCGGTTTCAAGGAAGGTGTCTACCCGCTGATTATATTCAATTAAAACACTCACTTAAACCTTACGGTTGATCAACCCGCAAACAAACCCTAAACACTAAGTAAAGAGTCCTAACAAGCAACAAGCAATCAAAACTCATTCAATTAATTAAAGCAAGAGGTTTATAAGTGTAATTAACAAATTCACAGCCACTAAACACAACCTAATTCAATGTTAAACCAAACTTTACATTAACAATTTAAGCCATGATCATCAACAATCCAAACTACTTACTAAAACCTAACAACAATCATCTAACCTAGGTAGAACTAACTAGTTTAGCCTAACATTGATTTTGAACAGCAACATATAGTTAATATAAACATCAAATAACTCAACCAAAACATAATAAAACTAATTCAATGATCAAGAAAAATCAAACACAAGTCAAACTTCAAATTACTTGCAAAACAATCCAACAAAAAGCTTAAACTTAACAAGTTAGGGTTCTTGAACAAAGGACAAAGTTTATGGATGATTACTTAGGGTTATATGGCTGAGATTATGAATGTATATGACCCGTAGCTGCTGTTCACAACTGTCCTTAGCCTCCTTCTTCTTCCCTTGGCTCAAGAATTGCAAAAAACGAATTTTTCCTCTTGAATGGGAGCTTTTAGGGTTATTTTTTTACTAGTTGGGGGCTGATTTCGGGATTGATGGGCTGTTAGGGTTCTTTTTTCTTTTGTTTAATTAATATATTATGCATGTAAGGCTTCTAACTTGTGGGCTTGGGTCGGGCCTTGAGTTGTAGTCTTCAAAGTTGCTCAAATATGCCCCTAGAGTCTTCAAACTTGCCACTTTTCTTCATTAAAACTCATAACCTACAAGTAAACATCCATCTTTGTAAAATTAAGCAAAAACAAGCTATACCTATTAATAATTAAACTAAAAAGCAATTAAATCATGATAAAACGATAAGGAAAGTAAGTGTGTTTTACAACACATCAAACATCCCCACACTTAAGTCTTTTTCGTCCGTGAAAAAGTCTAATGCAGTTGGATCAGAATCGGAAAATACAGTCTTAAAAACATTTAGGTTAATTTTTAAAGCTTAGAAGAACGCAAAAACCGCGATCACCGATATTGTTGTCCACTTAAACCCATGCCTTAATCTTTACCGGACAAATAAGATCCGACAGTAACATTACTCAGTGTTTTACACAATTAAGACCAGCTTATTTTCAGCTTTTACCGGACCAGACACCCCAACTTGACTTAAACCTCAAAGTTAGCAGATTTAAAACTTTTGTTACTCTAATTTTTTATGAATAGTTAAGACGATCAAGGGTATTGTTTATCCACCTAAGCTTAAGCATCAAAGTCTACCAAGCAGCCATTAGATACGATTAAGGTTCAATTAATTAATAGCTAGTGTTCCCCAGAACATGACATACCCCCGTTATCAAACAATACCCCAAATCCATCACCATAGGTGAGTATGCAAAATTTCAACTGTAGGGCTTACATGTAGCATATCCCTTGTGGTCCGTTTCTTAATGGTAATGAGACGCGAGCAAGGGGACCCCACATGGCTAACAGCGTGATGATCAAGTCTGTAGTGTATTTGTACTTTTGTACTTTTTGTGATCATGTTTATAGACTTATAAGGGTTTGCTCTTTGGCTTTATTTTAAATATCCACAACCCCACTTAGGAATTGTGAATACCCAGATGAATAGATTACATACAGACCCATACTCTCCGGACCCGAAGCATCCCATCAGTACAGGATTTAAGGTTATAAAACCATACGCCAATGAGGTGTAAAACACTAAACTAGCAGTTTAAGATTTATATCACATGCTACACGGCATACTCTAACGTTAAACCTGCCCAAGCATCATATGATAACTTATTCAAATGTTTTTAAAACTCATGATATTTCCACTTTTTCATACCAAAATTTGAGGCTTTAATATGGCCCGACCTTTCATTGCTTATTTTCCACGGACAAAACGCTTTACCCACAAAAAATTTCCGTTTAACCATTTTTTCAAATTTGCCCTTTCATTTTCAAGGCTGAGCCTACCGACACATCCCAAGTTAAGTGTGTTTTCTTTTATTTATCTCATATTATTAGTAGTTTGAAAAACCGATTTCCGATAAATATCATCATCTCCCACTTTAATGCAAAAGAAACTAAAAACATGGGACAATTTTTTTTTATGTAAACAATGTACGAAAACGAAAAACAAGTGAAAACTTTTTATTTTTTAATTTTTTTTTCTACAACTAAGTAAAATAAATTCCCATCCCCACACTTAGAACGAAATCGTCCTCGATGAGAACAAGGAAAAGAAATAAAATAAAAATAAAACGTAAATCATAAAATTAAAACTTGAATGAATAGAAATTAAAATAGAGAACGGGTTACTCCCCTGGTTTAGATGCAGATTCTTCATCAGCTGTGTATGACTCGAACGAACGACCGTATAGCATTTCATTTGCCGCTGCAACCTCGGGTGAACCAGTTCCAAAACGCCATCAGAGCTACCATGCGCATAATAATACTTGTAAAAACTCAAACTCGCTAGCATGTAGTAGCGTACAAAACAGAAAACAAAAACATAAAAAATAAACATATTTTTGTGTTTTTGATTTTTTTAATTTTTTTTATTTGTTTATTAAATATATATATATATATATATATATATATATATATATATATATATATTAAATTTTTAATTAACAAAAATAAAAGAAACAAAACTCTAAATCTCGGGCTGCCTCCAGAGAGCGCTTAGTTTAACGGGTCCTCAGCCTAACCCCAAATCTCAATTTCAATCAGGTGGCTTCTCCTTTATCCGTTTCCCACTCGACCCGTTTCGTTTTATTCGTTTACTATTAGTTCAGAAATACTCACCAGAAAATTTAGAGAGATTTTGAAAAACTGAAACGGGTCGGACCACCAAGACTTATACTTACCCGGACCAAACTTTATACGAGTCGTGTAATGAAGGAGAATGTCATCTTTGTTGTGTGTCAACTTTTTATGTTGTTTCGTATGTCGTATCCTCACCTTCAATTTCGTTTGATCCAAGTATACATGTGCCATCTTCTGTGGTGTGTCTCTGAAAATTAATCTTTCTATTCCTTCAATGTCACCTCCCGGGTCAAATTGCGTATCATCTACTTCCATAGAGGTATCATCCACAAGCTCTTCATGACAACCCTCAATATCCAAGACAACCACATTCGTCTCTTTAATCAATTCAGACTTCTGATGTTCTCCTTCTAAATCCTCAATCATATCATTCTCACAAGAAAAGTGTGATGCATCAAATGGATCTGTTTCATGGCCGGGTGGATTCTCACCTTCTTCATCCAATGAGGACAAATGCTCCTCCTCTATCTCTTCCCCTACTCTTGAATCCTCAATCTCACTTAGGCGTTCGATAAGCGTTTGACTCGGAGGTGGAACATATACCGAGTCATTCACAATAGCATGCATTACATCGTCCATTATTGCCTCCAATTCCGGGGTGGGCTCTAATATATTTCCCAATGAATCCCTATACCCTAAGAAGTTCCCCATCAGATCATATGCGAAATGGTATGGAAGTTCTACCCAAAGTGATTCGAAGTTAGCCTTTTGTGCCCCGGTTTCTATCCTCCTTCGCTCGTATGCGTCATGTACTCAGTGATCTCCGCCACACACTTTGCACCATGGCGTTCCAAGGTGTCGTCCAAACATATTTCCTTTAAAGAACACTCAAAAGAAAAGGATCATGGGCACCAGATAAAAATAGAATAAAATATTTAAAATAAAATTAAGCTAAAACTAAACTAATTAAAATAACTAATCTAATCTAAGTATACGAAAATACAATAGGCAAATCCTAACTCGGGTCGTTCTCAATACGGCTCAAACCGTGTCCCAGGCAACGGCGCCAAAAACTTGATGTGTGTATAATGATGCTCTTTCTAAATGACTCACAACTAATCTTTAAATTTATTAAATGAATATCCTAACGAATCCACACAAAACCGGCAAGTGTACCGATCACTAATAGTATAGACCTAAGGAAGTCCGAGTATCGAACACAAGGACACTTGAAAACGTATATGATACTTAACCCTAACCAAGACTCACCTAATAATATTTAAATGATTTTTAATATAATTAACTACTTAAACTAACTTACTTTAACTAAATTAATTAACTAAACTTAACTTAATTAAATGAAACTCTTGACGAAACTTGGAAACTTTACTGCAATCGGAGAAAACGTCTACCTAGGTAAGAATCATATTGAAGGTATAGTAAGCTATTGGATTGTAGAATCTCATGGCACCGGTTCTTAAAGAATGACACAACTATGGTTCGCTCAGGAAGCTAGATTACCTCTCGGTCTCACTAACAAGCCCTAACCTACACTTAGTTTATTTTAAGAACAAACCGGGTGACGAATTGTTAACGTGCTCTAATGCCGACTCTCCTCTCGGTCTCACCTACACACTACCCTAATGGAGACGAATACTATGCAACCAAGGATAGAGGAACAATTCAGTTTAACTTAAACTAGGTCAACTAATCGCTCACAAACCCAAACCCGACAAGAACCGAACCCGCTCTCGCGCGATCCCAATCCTAACAAGTAAAATATATGAGACGAGTTTACTTCCTATCACCTCTCGGTCTCAAGGAAGGTGTCTACCCGCTGATTATATTCAATTAAAACACTAACTTAAACCTTATGGTTGATCAACCCGCAAACAAACCCTAAACACTAAGTAAAGGGTCCTAACAAGCAACAATCAATCAAAACTCATTCAATTAATTAAAGCAAGAGGTTTATAAGTGTAAATAACAAATTCGCAGCCACTAAACACAACCTAATTCAATGTTAAACCAAACTTTACATTAACAATTTAAGCCATGATCATCAACAATCCAAACTACTTACTAAAACCTAACAATAATCATCTAACCTAGGTAGAACTAACTAGTTTAGCCTTACATTGATTTTGAACAGCAGCATATAGTTAATATAAACATCAAATAACTCAACCAAAACATAATAAAACTCATTCAATGATCAAGAACAATCAAACACAAGTCAAACTTCAAATTACTTGCAAAACAATCCAACAAAAAGCTTAAACTTAACAAGTTAGGGTTCTTGAACAAAGGACAAAGTTTATGGATGATTACTTAGGGTTATATGGCTGAGATTATGAATGTATATGACCCGTTGCTGCTGTCCACAACTGTCCTTAGCCTCCTCCTTCTTCCCTTGGCTCAAGAATTGCAAAAAACGAATTTTTCCTCTTGAATGGGAGCTTTTAGGTTATTTTTTTACTAGTTGGGGGCTGATTTCGGGATTGATGGGGTGTTAGGGTTCTTTTTTCTTTTGTTTAATTAATATATTATGCATGTAAGGCTTCTAACTTGTGGGCTTGGGTCGGGCCTTGAGTTGTAGTCTTCAAAGTTGCTCAAATAAGCCCCTAGAGTCTTCAAACTTGCCACTTTTCTTCATTAAAACTCATAACCTACAAGTAAACATACATCTTTGTAAAATTAAGCAAAAACAAGTTATACCTATTAATAATTAAACTAAAAAGCAATTAAATCATGGTAAAACGATAAGGAAAGTAAGTGTGTTTTACAAATGCAGGTAATGTGTGAAAGTAGAAGAATGTATGAATGTTAGCTTAATTGCTATAGGGTAATGTGTGTATGCTAGCTTAATTGTTGGGGAAACGAATGCAGGTTATTTGTATGTTTTCTTGATTGTGTAAGTAGTAGAAAATAGCATAAGTGAAATTGTGAAGGGAAGTATGTAGGACCTAAGGATTAATGTAAAGAGTTAATTGCACTTGGCCAATGTCATTAACTACTTACCTTACAAAACATGTTCTAAATAATTTTTGTAGTGATAACGTTTTTGTTTCCTTAGAGAAAAGATAGGATGACTACTTCATAGGGACGAGCCGGAGGAGGTCATACTGGATGCTATGGTGGGACGCATGCCAACTACACACCCTTTTGAATAATGTGTGATAGAACGATATACGAATCCAGCAGGACTCGAACTGTAGAAAGTAATAAAGATGTATCACGCTTGGAGATTGTAGTCAAATATGCTAGGGGAGTTGCTCAATTGGTTCGCACTTCAATGCCAACAATGCTCGCTGTAGTATTAAAGGCTGCCCAAACTAGAAATCCAAGTGGAAGCAACATGAAAGAAATGGAGACAAGTCAGTTGAAATGAGTTAAATCATGTAGTATGCCTACAATAGTTAACTCCATAAGGGAATTTCTTGGGATCATGAGTGACTAAGCGAATGTCGAGAAGGTAGACATGGTCGAAAAGAATGGTCGATTGTCAAGGTATTCTAATTGAAAAGGCACAAAAGGATAAGGCTACATATTGAAGCGAATATGATAGGATGACGCTAGGGAGAGTGTAGTGGTGTACTAGAGACTTTTATGGAAAACACCACTAAGGATACTTTAGCTAAAATAATGAGAATGGTTAAGAATTGTAAAATAGAACTAGAGAGACGTGAGTTCCTTGCTACTCTTTATGGTAAGACCTTCAAAGGTTTTATGTGGTTTTGGAAATGGATTCTCTGTCTGAGTTTGAACCTAAGATACTGTGTAAGAGTCAGTTAATAAAATTATGATCTTTGAAAGGTTCTACAATGACTGTTTATGGTGATAAGGAAAGTTCAGGGCTTAACGTCATTTCGATGATTAAAGGCAATGTTTTGTTAAGGCGGGGGTGCAGTGCCTACCTGATGAATGTTGTCAAAGCTAAGGCCAAGACGAAATAAGTAATTAATGTACCCGTGGTGTGTTGCGGTCCAGAAGTGCTCCTTGGGGATCTTCTATCATTACCACTGGATCGAGAGGTAGAATTCTCAATAGAACTAACACCAAGAGCACAACCCATCGTGAAACCACCTTACCACCTAGCACCATCTGAAATGAAAGAAGGGATGTACCAACTGCAAGGACTCCTCAATAAAGAATTTATAAGTCCGAGTGTTTCCTCGTGGGGCGCACCGGTGTTATCCGTTAAGAAGAAAAACGAAAGTATGAGAACCTGTATAGATAACCCGAGTTGAATAAGCTTACGATGAATAATAGATTTTCGTTGTCAAGGATTGATGATTTATTTGATTAGTTGCACGGTGCTAGTTGGTTCTCCCGAATGGATCTCAGATCTTGTGACCATAAGCTGAAAGTGAAAGAGGCAGACATCCCTAAGACAACATTCAGATGCGATATGGACATTACGGGTTTCTGTGATGCAGTTTGGGTTGACAAATGCTCCAATAGCATATATGGTTATGATAAATAAGGAATAAGTCTAACTGCATGCTAGCTTTTCAAAATGTACCATCTATACAGATCATAAGAGTTCGAAGTATTCCCCCAAGCAAAATGAATTGTATACGAGGTAGAGAAGATGGTTAGGGTTGATAAAGGATTATGATCATGAAATTAAGTATTATCCTGGTGAGGCTAAAGTGGCCGCTAACGCCCTAAACCGTAAAGGTGAAGAGGTTATCGCAAAAATTAAGCCGTATAAAGTAGTTAGCACTTCGAATTTTATGAGCAAGATCCACGAGGCGCGGCTAGAAGTTATATAGGATAAGAGCAATATGAAAATTTTCGGGTTACATGTAAGTGGATGATTTGTTGTCCGTAGCTGATCAAAGAGGCTCGGGGTAGTTTACTTTTTTTACTTAATGTAATATGGCTCATTCATTAAGCATGTTTAATGAATGAGGTCTATTCGTTAGAGACTAGTCTATTAGTTAAGTTATGAGTCCATTTGTTATGAATTGTATAGAGAATGGAGGCTCATTTGTTAATGTAAGAGCCCATTCGTTATGGGATATAAAGAATGGTAGCTCATTCGTGATGAGAATACCCCATTAGTTAGAGATATTAACGAATGGGGCCTATGACTGTATATAAGCAGTTCCTATTCATAATTAGGGAGAGATCCGAGCCTAAATTATTCAAGTGTCGTTACCATGCTAGATTCTCTCCATAACTTATCCACCATAATATATTCAACCATTAATGTAATGAACAATAATTAAATTATTCGTCTCATGTTAAAATATTGATGTATCGTGTTAGAGGCTAGATCATGGCTCGTCTTGAAATAACGTAATCACAAGTGGTATCAGAGCATACGATTGCTCTCGATACGTCAATTCATTTTCATATTCTGATAAAAGATTATATTTATTCGTGTTCTTCAAGTTTTGAACTGTTTGATCAGATTTAAATCAAATCAGTGAATATTAATAAAAATTGGAGATCTATTTGTGATTGTGATGCAAATACGAGTCTTCGTAATGTAATTGGTAGTTAATTGTAGTGAATTGGTAATCCTACCATTGATAGCCATGGATAAAGCTTGAAGAGTTGATTAAGTTATATGATGATGATTCAGTGTTTTTTTGGTAAAGTTGATGCCTGGATCATGTTTTAAATGTAAATTCGAAGTTTCTTTGAAGATTTGGAAGGCTAATTTAAAGATCTAATGAAGATATGTGTTTTCTGATGAATATTACTGCTTGTCTAGCAATCTAACTGATTTTTACGGTGATTCATGCTTTTCTGGTGAACGGTAACAGATTTAACTGCTCATTCGATAAATTACTGTAGCCATTGGTTATGGGTGTTTAACGAATGAGGCCATTCGTTAATGTATGAAGGCCGTTCGTTAATGAGATTAGCGAATGTTTTTAAGTTATTTGGTCAAACGAATGTGGACTCATTCGTTACGGATAAAACAAATGTGGCCTCATTCATTATTGGATTAAAACGAATGTGATATTTAAAGTAATTGTTCTAACGATTGAGGATGATAATTTATAACGAATGTGAGTTCCATTCGTTAAATGGGTACCGAATGTGGACTAGTAAATGTATATACTCATTCGTTAATGGGTTTAACGAATGAGAGTGGTA